>NW_011495076.1:7888798-7891939 GCF_000754665.1 Bison bison bison | reverse complement strand
TCACAATGGTGTGATCACTCACCTAAGAGTGAGACATCCTGGAATGTGAAGTCAAGTGGGCCTTAGGAAGCACCACTAAGAACAAAGCTAGTGGAGGTGATGGAATTCCAGTTGAGATATTTCAAATCCTAAATGAAGATGCTGTGGAAGTGCTGCACTCAATATGCCAGCAAATTTGGAAAACTCAGCAGTGGCCACAGGACTGGAAAAGGTCAGTTTTCATTCCAATCCCAAAGAAAGGCAATGCCAAAGAATGCTCAAACTACCACACAATTGCACTCATCTCACACGCTAGTAAAAATAATGCTCAAAATTCTCCAAGCCAGGCTTCAGCAATACGTGAACTGTGAACTTCCAGATGTTCAAATTGGTTTTAGAAAAGGCAGAGGAACCAGAGATCAAATTGCCAACATCTGCTGGATCATGGAAAAAGCAAGAGAGTTCCAGAAAAACATCTATTTCTGCCAAAGCCTTTGACTGTGTGGATCACAATAAACTGTGGAAAATTCTGAAATAGATGGGAATACCAGACCACCTGACCTGCCTCTTGAGAAATCTGTATGAAGGTTAAGAAGCACCAGTTAGAATTGGACATGGAACAACAGACTGGTTCCCAATCAGGAAAGGAGTACATCAAGGCTGTATATTGTCACCCTACTTACTTAACTTATATGCAGAGTACATCATGAGAAATGCTGGGCAGGAAGAAGCACAAACTGGAATCCAGATTGCCAGGAGAAATATCAATAACCTCAGATATGCAGATGACACCATCCTTATGGCATAAAGTGAAGAAGAACGTAAAAAAGTTGGCTTAAAGCTCAACATTCAGAAAACGAAGATCATGGCATCTGGTCCCATCACTTCATAGATGGGGAAACAGTGGAAACAGTAACTGACTTTATTTTGGGGGGCTCCAAAGTCACTGCAGATGGTGACTGCAGCCATGAAATTAAAAGACGCTTACTCCTTGGAAGGAAAGTTATAGCCAACCTAGACAGCCTATTAAAAAGTAGAGACATTCCTTCGCCAACTAAGGTCTGTCTTGTCGAGGCTATGTTTTTTCCAGTAGTCATGTTGGGCTTCCCTGGTGGCTCAAATGGTAAAGCGTCTGCCGGCATGCAGGAGACCTGAGTTCAATTCCTGGGCCGGGAAGATCCCCTGGAGAAGGAAATAGCAATCCACTCCAGCACTCTTGCCTGGAAAACTCCATGGATGGAGGCGCCTGATAGGCTACAGTCTATGGGGTCGCAAAGCACTGGACACGACTGAGCGACTTCACTTTCACTTTGTATGGGTGTGAGAGTTGAACTATAAAGAAGGCTGATTGCTGAAGAATTGATGCTTTTGCACTATGGTGTTGGAGAAGACTCTTGAGAGTCACTTGGACTGCAAGGAGATCCAACCAGTCCATCCTAAAGGAGATCAGTCCTGAGTGTTCATTGGAAGGACTGATGTTGAAGCTGAAACTCCAATACTTTGGCCACCTGATGAAAAGAACTGACCCATTGGAAAAGACCCTGATGCTGGGAAAGATTGAAGACAGGAGGAGAAGGGGATTACAGAGGATGAGATGGTTGGATGGCATTGCCAACTCAAAGGACATGAGTTTGAGTAAACTCCAGGAGTTAGTGATGGATAGGGAGGTCTGGTGTGATGCAGTCCATGGGGTTGCAAAGAGCAACTGAACTGAAGGGAAGTGAACTGAATCGTTGTTATCCTGGAAGCTCAGGTATGTTTGGATGAGCAGACCTGAGTTTTCTGAGTGCAATCTGAAAGGCCTAACAATGATAACAACAATAACAGCAACAACTATGAAAATAGCCTCCCTAGATTTTATATCATTTAGGGAACTTCTCGGGGTGCCCCACCTCTACTCCATCCACTCCTGTCTGTCCTTGAAGGAAAGCATTTTTCTTTTTCCCTCCCAAGACAGTAGCTTGGGCTTTGGGTTGGACAATTTGGGGCTTCCCCCACTGTGGAGAAGAATGTAAAGCCTTTGACTTGAAATCTGAGACCCATCTCCACCGCCCCCCACCCCTGAGAGCTGGACCGTCTGAGGGAGAAGAGCTCCTAGTATTAAAACAGGTGGAAACAACCTACCCAAGGGAGACAAAAGCACTGAGGGAGCCAAAGGTGACACTTGTCCTCATTCCCATCAACATGTCAATGCTTACAATTAAAAAGAACAAACTGTTGGGAGAGAACATTTCTATAATGATTTAAAACTGCTACCTATCACCATTTAGAACAGGTTGAAGAACTGGATTGGGGTTGATGCCAAGGATGAAGAAACAAGAACCATCTGCAGAACCAAGGCTGCCTAGAGTCCAAGTTCAAGTTGGGGTGGATTAAGTCTGTAAGTTGGAAGATGACACTAGGATCAAGGTCATGTAGAACTGGGTAACAGATCATCATCCAGAAACAACAGGAGGTACTTGATCAACTCTAGGTGCACCTGGCCTGCTGGTTCCCCCAACAGTGGAGCCAATAAAAGACCAGTCCTATGAGAAGGGTCCATCTCATGACATAGGGCTTGTATGCGTGCGTCCGTACTATGTCACTCCAGTTGTGTCCGACTCTGTGCGACTCTATGGACTGTAGTCTGCAAGGCTCCTCTGTCCATGGGATTCTCTAGGCAAGAATACTGGAATGGGCTGCCATGCCCTCCTCCAGGGGATCTTACCGACCCGGGGGTGGAACCTGCATCTCTAGCATCCCCTGCATTGACAGGAGAGTTCTTTGCCACTAGAGCCATCTGGGAATCTTGCCCTAAAAAGTTTAGAAGAGGAATGGAGCTTGTAGGAGGTCACTTTTAAAAGATTAGAGAAATAAGTTTCTTCAATTATTAGGTTAGAGGTTGATTAGAGTCTTTTCCAATATTATGCACTGATATAATGGAAACAGTGAGAGACTTTATATTTTGGGGCTCCAAAATCATGCAGATGGTGACTGCAGCCATGAAATTAAAAGACACTTGCTCCTTAGAAGGAAAGCTATGACAAACCTAGAGAGCAGAGACATCACTTTGCTGACAAAGGTCTGTCTAGTCAAAGCTATGGTTTTCCCAGGAGTCATGTATGGATGTGAGAGTCGGACTATAAAGAAAGCTGAGTGCTGAAGAATTGATGCTTTTGAACT
>NW_011495076.1:7882295-7888617 GCF_000754665.1 Bison bison bison | reverse complement strand
ACAGGTGATGGACAGGGAAGCCTGGTGTGCTGCAGTCCATGGGGTTGCCAAGAGTTGGACATGACTGAGTGCCTGAACTGAAATGAATAAAAAATAATGCTAATTATAGCCAAAGTCACTACTTTGAATTGGTTAATAAAAATGATATAAGTTCTCAAAATTAATAAGTGAACTAGAAACACATGCATATTTTTATCAAGAGTTAAGTATGCAGTTTGGGGTGAGAATGTGGGGCCATAAGATACACAATCACAGAAACATCTTTGTATGAAAGGATTCACTTTTGTTTTTGAAATGTAAAAACTGACATCTTTATTATTTCTAGTCTAATCTGCATCCTTATGTGATAATGAGCTTTCACGTAAAAGTAGTTACCATTGTGGCCAGAAACCTCCTTCTCTCTAGATGAAACATTAGTATTAATATTTTAGACCCGTTATTTTCAACTCTGTTCCTTCTGTGTGTGTCTTCCCCATTAATATTACAGCATTATAATGATCCACAATACACTTAAACTCTTCACTCTGACTATCAAGATGACTCAGCCACCCTGTCCTGTAAATAATAAGGTTCCGACATTTACAGATTACTCCTGTCAACTAAAAAGTGGTTAAAGTGAAAATTACCCAGTCCTGGCAGACGTTCATGTGACCCAAGGTTTAGGTTTTTTCTTGGGATTTATAACCTTGACAGTTAATTTTGCAGGCCTCTTTTAGAGTCTGTCATTTAGCACAAATTGACATTTAAGCAGCTTTTTAAAGCTCTGGTATCAAAATGTTACAACAGCCTGAGTTTTTTTTTTTTTTCCTATTAACATCGCCTATTATTTATTATGGTAGTCAGAGAAGTGAATCATCAATTTTCCCCTTTCAACATTTTCCTAGGACTTGGAGGCAGTAGAGAAGACAGAACACCCTCAGTCAGTTTTATTTCCTTCTTCAAAGAGGAAAATAAACCACCTAGATTAACATTAAAAACTGTACAACAGACACTACAAAGTGAAGACAAACCACCAACTGAGAGTTACAGGGCATTGACCATAAAGGGCTGCTGCTGCTGCTGCTATGTCGCTTCAGTCCTGTCTGACTCTGTGCGACCCCAGAGACAGCAGCCCACCAGGCTCCCCCATCCCTGGGATTCTCCAGGCAAGAACACTGGAGTGGGTTGCCATTTCCTTCTCCAAGGCATGAAAGTGAAAAGTGAAAGTGAAGTCGCTCAGTTGTGCCCGACTCTTAGCGACCCCATGGACTGCAGCCTACCAGGCTCCTCCGTCCATGGGATTTTCCAGGCAAGAGTACTGGAGTGGGGTGCCACTACCATTAAAAAGACAATCCATAATAAATGTTGAGAAGGATGGGGAGAAAAGGAATCTCGTGCACTGTTGGTGAGAACATAAATTGGTACAGCCACTGTGGAAAACTATGCTCAAAAATTTTTTTAAATAACTCATATGATCTAGCAATCCCACTCTGGGGATTTACCTGAAGGAATCAAAATACTAATTCAAAAAGATATTTTTACCCTGTGTTCATAACAGCATTGTTTACAATAGCTAAAACATGACAACAACATAAGTGTTCATTGATGAATGGGTAAAGAAAATATGATATATATGTGATATTTACACATATATACACAACAGAATACTATTCAGCCATATAAAAGAAGGAGCTCTTGTCACCTGTGGCAACACGAGTGGACCTTGAGGCCATTAACTAAATGAGATAAGTCAAACAGAGAAAGACAAAAACTGTATGACCATATTTATAGTGGAATCTAAAAAATTAACAAAAAAACTCAAAAAAAAGAAAAAAAAAGATCACTCTGGTATATTTAAATGGATAGCCAAAAAGGACCAACTGTATAGCACATGGAACTCTGCTCGATGTCATGTGGCAACCTGGGTAGGAGGGAAGTTTGAGGGAGAATGGGCAGGTGTATATGTGTGGCTGAGTTCCTTCATTGTTCCCCTGTAATTATCACAACATTGTGAAGCAGCTATACCCAAACACAAAATGAAATGTCTTAAAAAACAATAAAATATAACAATAAAAATATCCTTGTTGGAAGGGTACACATGTATATATTTATGGGTTATATGCTGCTGCTGCTGCTAAGTCGCTTCAGTCGTGTCTGACTCTATGCGACCCCAGAGACAGCAGCCCACCTGGCTCCCCCGTCCCTGGGATTCTCCAGGCAAGAACACTGGAGTGGGTTGCCATTTCCTTCTCCATAGGTTATATATAAGTACATAATTTATATATATATTTTTAAATCAGAATTGTGCTTACCAGAGGCAGGGGAAGGGAGATGAGGGAACTGGATGAAAGGTGGTTGGGAAATGGAAAATTCCAGTTATGAAATAAATAAGTACTGGATGTAATGTACACCATGACTGTAGTTAATAATACTATAAGGTATATATGAAAGTTACCAAGAGAATAAATCCAAAAGTTCTCAACACAAGGAAAAATAATTTTTTTTCTTTCTTTTTTTGTGTCTTTACGAGGTGATGGATGTTAACTAAATTTATATGGCAATCATTTCACAATGTATGTAAGTCTTTATGCTATACACCTTAAACTCATATATGAATATATCAACTATATCTCAATAAAACAGATAAAAGGGCTAGTCCAGAATATATATGCTATAGAACATCTACAAATACTTAGGAAAAAATAAACAACAGGAAAATGGGAACAGAAAGTAACAATTTAAAAAGAGAAAGAGAAGGGCTGTTTAAAAGATGCCCAATCCTAATAGTCATTGAAGAAAGTCAATTTAACATAAGGAAATGCCATTCTGTGCTTGTTGAGACTGACAAAAATTTGGCAGTCTGAGACAGGAAGGTGAACTGGTCTCTGTTCTCTTAAATTCAGTCTGTCACACCACTTTCCAGCCAATGGCTCCTGGGCTTAGAGAGTGGGGGCAGGCTGCAACTCTGGCCAGTCCTGATGGGGAGAGATGAACCACAGAACAGCTGGGGACCAACAGCAAAAGTGCTTAGAAGGAAGGGGAGACCAGACTGAGGATTCTAGATAAAGCTTGGCATGTGGAGATCCTTGATCCCCTGGGTGAAGGCTACTGCTCTTTCTGTCCCCTGAGGAACTACAGAGGAGCCAGGCAGGTGTATGAATCTTCCTCATCCTCAAATATGGGAGAAAGACACCCTTTGCTAGCATTTTGCTTCTTTTAGGGAGATTGTATTTTATTTTATTTTATTTTTTAACTCCGGAAACAGAGTTTAGTTAACTTGAAGGGATGTGTATTTATTACAAAAGGCCACACAGCAATACCACAGAAGGACTTCAATCGCATCAGCATAGAACTCAGTCTCTTTGAAAAGAAAAGGACAAGGTCTGGTTGACGAAAAGTGAGGGAGTAGAAAGGAACTCACCACTCTGTCATTATATACAAAACATCACCAAAGCTGCCGCTTTGGTCTGTTACTGCAAGGTGAGGTCCCTGTATGTTTACTTTCTCATCAAGATCCTTCTTCAGAAAAATGGATCTCTTCTTGGAATCTGAAATTGCTTGAATGAAAAATATATCCACAAGGATGGGATAAGGCCATGTCATTACTTGTTCAATATCTCAAGCTGAGGAAGGTGAATTAATTCTTGAATGAAACAACTGTAAACTTGTATCGAATTCCACTGCTTCAGTTTTAAAAAGGCACGCTAGTTAAAAACAAGGGTATTGGAAAGATTGTGGATGATATCTGTCTCTGATAAAGGAATAGTTAAGTGGGCAGATGAAAAACATGCGGGAGCTGCCCAACTATAGAAACTATGAAATGTCCAAGGACATTCACTACCTGTTTGTGATGTTTCAAGAGCACAATTGAAACCATCTGATGAAAAACAGGTATGAGAATAAAATAAAGGCATTTGAGATATTTAAAATCATTTCTAAGTAATTCTTACATTAAAGGAGAAGTCACTAAAATTACTGATAAAGTCAACATCAGTGAGGGTATGGTACTTTTCCTGTATGGCCGGTAGCCAAAGCAGAAATCAGCAGAAATATACGTTCTTAAGTACATTTATTAGCAAGAAAGACAGAAAATAAATGCAGTAAGGTTTCAACTCTAGCTGAAAGAAAGAGAACCAAACAAAACAAAAAATTTATGAGGGAATTTAAAAAGATATAAGCAGAAATAAATAGAAAATAACCCACAAAGGTAAGCTTAGATTAATTAAAGTTAGTCCTTTGAAAAGCCCAATAAAATTCATAAGCCTCTGATAATTCTGATGATAGAGAAATAACACCAGAAATAAGAATGAAAACATCAGATCAGATTATATCAGTCGCTCAGTCGTGTCCAACTCTTTGCAACCCCATGAATTGCAGCACGCCAGGCCTCCCTGTCCATCACCAACTCCTGGAGTTCACTCAGACTCACGTCTATGGAGTCAGTAATGCCATCCAGCCATCTCATCCTCTGTCATCCCCTTCTCCTCTTGCCCCCAGTCCCTCCCAGCATCAGAGTCTTTTCCAATGAGTCAAGTCTTCGCACGAGGTGGCCAAAGTACTGGAGTTTCAGCTTTACCATCATTCCTTCCAAAGAAATCCCAGGGCTGATCTCCTTCAGAATGGACTGGTTGGATCTCCTTGCAGTCCAAGGGACTCTCAAGAGTCTTCTCCAACACCACAGTTCAAAAGCATATTATTGTGATCCACACAGTCAAAGGCTTTGGCATAGTCAATAAAGCAGAAATAGATGTTTTTCTGGAACTCTCTTGCTTTTTCCACGATCCAGCAGATGTTGGCAATTTGATCTCTGGTTCCTCTGCCTTTTCTAAAACCAGCTTGAACATCAGGAAGTTCACGGTTCACATATTGCTGAAGCCTGGCTTGGAGAATTTTGAGCATTACTTTACTAGCGTGTGAGATGAGTGCAATTGTGCAGTAGTTTGAGCATTCTTTGGCATTGCCTTTCTTTGGGATTGGAATGAAAACTGACCTTTTCCAGTCCTGTGGCCACTGCTGAGTTTTCCAAATTTGCTGGCATATTGAGTGCAGCACTTCCACAACATCATCTTTCTGGATTTGAAATATCTCAACTAGAATTCCATCACCTCCACTAGCTTTGTTCGTAGTGATGCTTCCCTAAGGCCCACTTGACTTCACATTCCAGGATGTCTGGCTCTAGGTCAGTGATCACACCATTGTGATTATCTGGGTGGTGAAGATCTTTTTTGTACAGTTCATCTGTGTATTCTTGCCATCTCTTCTTAATATCTTCTGCTTCCGTTATGAATGAAAACATAGCCAAAGATAATACATGCAGAATTAACAAATTAAAAATTCAAGAGGAAAGAACTGTTTGGGACATAAAGATTATCAAGACAGTGTCAGAGAAGATATAAAACTGAAGAAAGAGCCATGGAAAAAATTGAAAATGTAATTTTTAAAAATCTGCCTTTTAAAAAGGCAGAGGTCCCAGACCATATTTTATGGATGATTTCTGCAAAACCTTGAAAGAGCAGATTGCTTTTTTGTTTTATTTGAATTGTTTCAGAGCATAGAAAAAATATAAAACTTCCTTCCTTGTTCTATAAGGTTAGCATAACACCAAATTGAGAAAAAATGCCAAAAATAGCCTTTTCTAAATCTTACATAAAAGTAAAAAAAAATTTTTTTTAATTACAAAGCAAAATTGGCAGCATATAACAAGAAGAATATGTCATGACCAAGCAGGATGTTTCAGAGAATAAAAGTGTGGTTAAACTGTTAAACAATGAATGGTATGTATATTAACTTCTGGTATAAATATCAATAGAAATACAGAGCAATTTTTTATGATCTTGCAATAGATGCTGACAAAGGAGTTTTAAAAATCCCAAACCTACTCCTGAAACAAATTTACTAATTCAGGAATAGGATGAGAATAGGATACTCTGTAAGAAATTAATAAGAATTTTGCTCCCACTCTTTTAGTCTGGTTAATTAGGAATAAAAGAACGTGTTACCCCTTCTCAAGAGGACAACCGAGCTACAGTCTAGGTTCTCCCTACCTGTAGCAAGGATGGAGCTTTTATGTTTCCAGGCTAGTAAAGGAGACATTAGCTAAACTCAAGCACTGGCTGCCTTGGAGGTATTAAGGCTGTGTGATTAGAAGATCTGGTCCCACCCTCGCACCCCTGCGGTATTGAAACTAGACTATCTAAGAGATGGCAGAGAAAACGGGGCTTTGACTTGGTGGAATTTGAAATAACAGCTTGACTGAGAACTCAAATGAGGAATACACTAGTTTTCACAGAGGTGGTGACTTGAAGGGTGCAGGATGACCTGAGCCAACTGGTATGTTGCTGTG
>NW_011495076.1:7882052-7882195 GCF_000754665.1 Bison bison bison | reverse complement strand
ATGTTGCTGTGGCTCTGAGTTGGCCGGGATCCTGTTGCTGGAGAGACAAATATCAAGGCCTTGGAGACACTGAGCCTGCAGGGCTGAGATTCCAAGTGCCTGTTGAGATCCTGTGCGCTCTGCAGCATACCGTGCATGCTCAT
>NW_011495076.1:7855209-7881881 GCF_000754665.1 Bison bison bison | reverse complement strand
TGCTTGTGTATGCATGTGTGTGTACACACGTTTGTGTGTGTGTACACATCTGTATGTGGTGCTCTGGATTTGGCTTATCAGTTATCACAGTGAATATGCAATACTTACAACCCATTTTAAAACTATGAGAACAAACAGGAAAATTTTGTCAGATGACCAAATGTAAGATCAACATGTGAATGTGGCTTGTTTTTCTGCATGCCAGCATTAACAAATTGAAGAGTAATGGGGAAAATATTCACTCACACTAATGACAAATCCCATAAAACAACTGGGAATAAACATTACAAGACATGTGTCAACACTATGAGAAAAAAATTGCAAAACTTTATTGAAGGAAATATTTAAATGCTTGATTAAATGAAATGACATACTATGTTTCTGGATATACTATTTTTCTAGTTGTATAAGAAGTATAAATTATTTAACCTTTCTCTGCTATTGGTAAGATGGAAATGAAAATAATATTTACTTCATTGGGTTCTTATCAGAATTAAATGAATTAATTTATGTAAAGTATAAAATAATCATTATTATTAATATAAATATGTCCATTCTCATATTCATCTAAAAGTTCAAGGCACTTCTAAATAAAATCCCAAAGAGACTTTCATGAAGCATGAAAAGATAACCCTTATTCCTCTTCATGTATATAAATGTTAAAATCACCTATGGACATTAAGAAAACTTATGATTATGATAGGCAACTTGCCATGATGGATTTCAAAGCACACTTTGAAGAACTTCAGTAATCAAAACCCTGTAGTATTTCTTAATAGAGAACTCTTTTGAGAATAAATAGTAGAATAAAATAAAGGACCTAAATGTACTCCTGTATCTGTGTATGTGGGATATGATATAAGATAAATGTAACATTTGAGATCTATGGAAAATAATTGATTATTCAAAGAATTTTGTTGGAACTAATAACTATCCATTATACTTTTATCCAACATCAAACACAAAAATAATTCCAGATATAGTCCCAATTTGAATGAAAAACCACAACTACAAAAGTTTTAAAAGAAAATATAAGAGAATGAGTATCCAGCTTCAAGGAGGTATTGCCAAAAATGTTAATCAGGATTCAGTTCAACATAACAGAAATTCTTCTATCTGGCTTAAGCAGAAACAATTAAATATAGAGAACCTGAGACTTTGAAATGGGCTTCCCTGGTGGCTCCAATGGTAGATAACCTGCCTGCAATGCAGGAGACCCTGGTTGATCCCCAGGTTGAGAAGATACCCTGGAGAAGGGAGTGGCAACCCTTACAACCCAATACACACTGCTGTATTTTAAATGGGTAAAGGAGACTGGTGGACTACAGTCCATGGGGTCACAAAGAGTCAGACACAACTGAATGACTAGGCATGCACAAAGCTTTTAAATTTATCAGAAAGGATTTGTGGAACAAGATCTGATCAGAATTTTCAAAAAGATTTCCAGAACTTTACTGCAGATGTGGCCCACCACAAAATAATCAAAAACAAACTCTGCTGTGGTCAGAAAACTCATGATCAGAAGTGGGGGAATCAGCTAACTTTTAGAACACTCCATGGATAAAGAAAATATAGTACACGTATATAATGGAAAAGTACTCAGCCATTAAAAAGAATAAAATGATGCCATTTGCAGCAACATGGATGGACCTAGAGATTGTCCTACTAAGGGAAGGAAGTCCAGAGAAAGTGAAATATTGTATTAAATGCAGAATTTTTAAAGTGATAAAAATGAACTTATTTACAAAAGAGTAATAGACTCATACACTTAGAGAACAAACTAATAGTTACCTGGGGGAAAGGTAAGGGAGAAGGGAAAGTTACAGAGTTTTGGACTGACACATACACACTGCTGCTGCTGCTGCTGCTGCTAAGTCACTTCAGTTGTGTCCGACTCTGTGCGACCCCATAGACGGCAGCCTACCAGGCTCCCCCATCCCTCGGATTCTCCAGGCAAGAACACTGGAGTGGGTTGCCATTTCCTTCTCCAATGTGTGAAAGTGAAGTCGCTCAGTCGTGTCCAACTCTTTGCGACCCCATGGACTGTAACCCACCAGGCTCCTCTGTCCATGGGATTTCCCAGGCAAGAGTACTGGAGTGGGTTGCCATTGCCTTCTCCAACACATACACACTGCTGTATTTTAAATGGGTAACCAACAAGGACCTATTATACAGCACAGGGAACTTGGTTCAATATTATGTAACAACCTAAATGGGAAAGAATTAGAAAAAAGAATAGATACATGTATATGTATAACTGAATCACTTTGCTGTATACCTGAAACTAACACAACATTGTTAATCAACTATGCTATGCTATGCTATGCTAAGTCACTTCAGTCGTATCCAACTCTGTGTGACCCCATAGATGGCAGCCCACCAGGCTCCCCTGTCCCTGGGATTCTCCAGGCAAGAACACTGGAGTGGGTTGCCATTTCCTTCTCCAATGCATGAAAGTGAAAAGGGAAGGTGAAGTCGCTCAGTCCTATCTGACTCTTCCTGACCCCATGAACTATAATCTACCAGGCTCCTCCATCCATGGGATTTTCCAGGCAAGAGTACTGGAGTGAGGTGCCATTGCCTTCTCCAATTACTCTAAGACATGTTTATATTAGATAGGTCAACAAACAAGCATTAATATTAGGTATTTAATGCTGAATATTTACTAGTTCACATGTAGAACCCAAGTTTTGATGGATTTTATAAAATGTAGTCTTTTACATTCTACCCTTCTACTTTCTAGTCTTTAGCATGAAAAGTGTTAGTCACTCAGTTGTGCCCGACTCTTTGCCACCCCACAGATGACAGCCTGCCAGGCTCCTCTGTCCATGGGATTTTCCAGGCAAGGATACTAGAGTGGTTTGCCATTTCCTTCTCCAGGGGATCCTCCTGACCCAGGGATTGAATCCATGTCTCCTGTATTGTAGGCGGGTTCTTTACGTACCAAGCTATCAGGGAAGGCATGCTACAAAAGGGCTGGAATCTCACCAAGGGGGTTTATTTACATTTCCCAATAAGATAGACAGAAAAGTCAGAAACCATAAAGGAAAAGGTTGAGAGACAAACTACATAAAATTTTTATATAGCAGTAGAAGCCATGAACAAAGTACAATAAACAACAAAAAGCAAAATACAGGGGAGAATACTTGCAGTATAGAAAGCAGATGAATATAAATGTTCATAATGTATAATGATCTCTGCATCACTAAGAAAACAATGCAGTAGAAAATGAACAAAGCATCAGAACAAGCAATGAACAGAGAAGGAAATATACAAGAAAAATAGACAAAGAAAATATTCTTTGTCTTACCCAACTAGTAAAGAGTAGAATGCATATTGGAACAAAGTAATGTGATTTTTATCAATTAGATTAGAAAAAAATTAATTGGTAATATACACAGTTGATAGAAGTATAAATTGCCTTTTTGGAGGGCTATTTTTTTTAATAATATCTGCAAAAATTTAAACGTACATGCCATTTAACTGAACATTTTCACTTCTAAGAATCAGATTTACAGAAATCTGTTTAATGAAGCATCATTTGTGTTTGTGAAAAATGTAGATAACTTAAATGCTTTCAAAAGCATTTAAGAAAACATCTTAAATGACTTAAGTCTGGCCATTATATGAAATAACAAGTGATCGGTTTTTAATATCTTTATTTATTCATAGTATCCTGAAAATAGGCACAGGATTTCTGGAGCAGGGACTGCTAATTACAATAACCACACTGTTCCTCTTTGTCCAAATTCCTCCTCTTCTTGGGATGATAGAATGAGAGCCTGACAATTGTCATCCAACATGTACAGGGGACTGTACTGTAGGCGAGAAGCCCCATAAATATGGGGACACCTGCTTCCCCTACTTCTCTCTTGAGAAGGAAAGAAATTTTCTTCCCTGAAATAAGCAAACTCTCCTTGGGAACAAAAGGAAAGGGGTGATGGGCTCTTTTCCTTTGGAATATAAATACAATAAATGTCTCCAGGAGGAAGACAGGACAAATATCTCTAAGTTTACAAACTTAGAGTATTTCCATAGTTTGGAGAAGATAAGTTTATTACTCTTTGGATGGGAGCAGATGGCTCTAGGTCTAAAATTGTGGAATGTGAGAAATAAATGGATCGGGAAATGAAGACATTCTGTAGCTTGTCAATTTCCTTTGCTAAGGAAGTCAAGGCAATAAAGCAGAAATAGATGTTTTTCTGGAACTCTCTTGCTTTTTTGATGATCCATCGGATGTTGGCAATTTGATCTCTGGTTCTTCTGCCTTTTCTAAATCCAGCTTGAACATCTGGAAGTTCACGGGTTCACATACTGTTGAAGCCTGGCTTGGAGAATTTTGAGCAATATTTTGCTAGCATGTGAGATGAGTGCAGTTGTGTGGTAGTTTGAGCATTCTTTGGCATTGCCTTTTTTTGGGATTGGAATGAAAACTGACCTTTTCTAGTCCTGTGGCCACTGTTGAGTTTTCCAAATTTGCTGGCATATTGAGGGCAGCATTTTCACAGCATCATCTTCTAGGATTTGAAATAGCTCCACTGGAATTCCATCACCTCAACTAGCTTTGTTCATAGTGATACTTCCTAAGGCCCACTTGACTTCACATTCCAGGATGTCTGGCTCTAGGCGAGTGATCACACCATCATGGTTATCTGGGTCATGAAGATCTTTTTTGTATAGTTCTTCTGTGTATTCTTGCCACCTCTTCTTAGTATCTTCTGCTTCTGTTAGGTCCATACCATTTCTGTCCTTTATTGTGTCCATCTCTGCTTTACTGACTACACCAAAGTCTTTGACTGTGTGGATCAAACAAACTGTGGAAAATTCTGAAAGAAATGGGAATACCAGACCACCTGACCTGCCTCCTGAGAAATCTGTATGCAGGTCAAGAAGCAACAGTTAGAACTGGACATGGAACAATGGACTGGTTCCAAATCAGGAGAGGAGTATGTCAAGGCTGTATATTGTCACCCTGCTTATTTAACTTATAAGCAGAATTCATCATGCAAAATGCTGTGCTGGATGAAGCACAAGCTACAATCAAGACTGCTGGGAGAAATATCAATCCTCAAATATGCAGATGACACCACCCTTATGGCAGAAAGCAAAGAAAAACTAAAGAGCCTCTTGATGAAAGTGAAAGGGAAGAGGGAAAAAGTTGGCTTAAAACTCAACATTCAGAAAACTAAGATCATGGCATCCGGTCCCATCACTTCATGGCAAATAGATGGGGAAGCAATGGAAACAGTAACAGACTTTATTTTCTTGGGTTCCAATCACTGCAGATGGTGACTGCAGCCATGAAATTAAAAGACATTTTTTCCTTGGAAGAAAAGCTATGACCAAACTAGACAGCATATTAAAAAGCAGAGAAATTCCTTTGCCAACAAAGGTCCGTCTTGTCAAACCTATGGTTTTTCCAGTAGCCATGTATAGATGTGAGAGTTGGACTACAAGGAAAGCTGATTGCTGAAGAATTGATGCTTTTGCACTGTGGTGTTGGAGAGTATTCTTGAGAGTCCCTTGGACTGCAAGGAGATCCAACCAGTCCATCCTAAAGGAGATCAGTCCTGAGTGTTCATTGGAAGGACTTATGTTGAAGCTGAAACTCAAATACTTTGGCCACCTGATGTGAAGAACCGAGTCGTTGGTAAAGACCCTGATGCTAGCAAAGATTGAAGGTGGAAGGAGAAGGGGACGACAGAGAATGTGATGGTTGGATGGCATAACTGACTCAATGGACATGAGTCTGAGTGAGCTCCAGGAATTGTTGATGGACAGGGAAGCCTGGCATGTTGCAGTCCACGGGGTTGCAAAGAGTTGGACTTCATTGAGCAACTGAACTGAACTAGGAGGTCAAATGACACAGAAACATAAAAATATTCTTATCCTGACAATAAACAGATTAATAAAATGTAAACTAATGATATTTGTACCCAGAGTAATCAAAATATAGAATATTAAATGAAAAGTCAAGTACAAGGACAATGTATTAAGTAGGATCTCCATGTTCTTGCCTGGAGAATCCCGGGGGTGGGGGAGCCTGGTGGGCTGCTGTCTGTGGGGTTGCACAGAGTCGGACACGACTGAAGCAACTTAGCAGCAGCAGCAGCAGCATCTATGTGAAATTGGTAAATCAAATCATTAACATGGTATATTTGGGGGGAAAGAAGACAAAAAAGGGACCTTAGCCCTAACCATATTTATTTGTTGTTGAATTTGAGTGTAGAATCAGGGGTGATTTTTAAAGTATCTTCTCTTCTATATTTTCCAGATTTCCTACAATAGCCATATGTTAGTTTTATAATAAATGACATCTTTTTAACAGTCAAAAGCAGTTGTTTATTCATCACCAGTTCATTCATCTTTAAACTTCAAAAAGGCCACAAGATTAATAAATTGAATGTTATCAAGTTAGTCCAAAAGGGAAATGGTGTACTATTATTGATAGAATGTGGTTCTTCTCTTCAGCTGTTTATGGATGTTTGTCTCACGGTAACTTTTTAAAAATCACATTTGTTTAACAATGTTTATTACATATCTATTACATACTTGGCATTTTAACTGGCCCTGACGCTATGAAAAATTACAGCTCGTCCTTCCTTGAACAGCTCACAATCTATGGGTAATAGATCTGTGGTAGAATATATTGTGGTTTCCTGTGATAAACAACAATGTGTGAATTAAATGTGGTATGGACCTTGCAAGGGAGCTTCCCTCCTGCCTGAGAGATATGGGAAAGGGCTCATGGAAAGGTGATATTTGAAATAGCTCCTGAAGAAATAGCACAATGCTGCTGAAGGTAATTGCAATACCAGGTCATTAGATCTTTGTCAATCCACTAAAGAGTATTAAGACTCAGCACAAGATCAATTTGCAATTTGATTTTTGAACCAAACAAAAACACAAATTTCTAACATATCAGAGATGCTTAATCCATGACAGAGGTACTCTTAAGAGTCCCTTGGACTGCAAGGAGATCAAACCAGTCAATCCTAAAGGAAATCAACCCTGAATATTCATGGTAAGGACTGATGCTGAAGCTGAAGCTCCAATACTTTGGCCACCTGATGCAGAAAGATGACATTGGGAAAGATTCTGATGCTAGGAAAGATGGAAGGCAAAAGGAGAAGAGAGCAGCAGAGGATGAAACAGATAGCATCACTGACTCAACGGACATGAATTTGAGCAAACTCCAGGAGAAAGTGAGGGACAGGAAAGCCTGGTGCACTGCAGTCCATGGGGTTGCAAAGAGTCAGACATGACTTAGTGACTGAACAACAACAATAAGACAGAGGTCCATTTGACTGAACTGAGCGGGGTCTCTAGAACTGGTATTATTACAAGTTGGGGGAGTTGTCTAGGTGGATACAATTCTTAACTCTTAAAAAGTGAGTCATGTGATATAAATGTTCTGGACAATATTAAAGTAGGAAATAATTTAGGGATTAAGTTTTGAGTCTTTAGGTCCTTTGGCTCAAAGTGGAAGTTCTGGTTCCTGCAACATCCACTCTCTGTTATCCCAACAGAGACTCAAGTGAGAGGGAGTCAGATGAGCATGAAGGTTAAGTCAGTAGATCTCACAATATGGTCCTCAGATGAGAAGCATCAGCATCACCTCCAGATATGGTAAGAAAGGGAAATTCTCAATCCCCACTCCAGACTTACTGAATCAGAAACTCCAGAGATGGAGTCCAGCAACCTGTGTGTTAACAGGGTCTCTAGGTGATTCTGATGCATACTGCACACTCAATTTTGAGATCCACTATGCTAAGGTAAGCTCTCAGTCATTAGTGTACAACCAGGTATTAGATTTGATTTAACCAGCTATCTTTATTTATGGACCACTGGTGAGGAGGAAGTGTGGCAGGAAGGAGGATTTAAGAGAGATATTTTGCCATTTTTCTCAAATACATGTATATACATAATATTTAACAGAGTGTGTTTGACTAAAAATATTCTTTTTGTTTTACAGAAAGCCCTTCAAGTGGCAGAATGGGTCTTTCAGTCTCTGTTGCTCTTGGACTTCAGAGGATCAATGGAGGCTCATTCTCCCAGGATGAGTCTTTACAATGACAAAGCAGATGATCTTTGATTTGTTATGACTTGGGGAAGCCAGGAAGATGATCCTTGCCTCAAACACATGTCCAACCAGAGGCCATGTCACTAAAAGTCTACTGTCTAAGACTCATTTTTCCCCCTTAATCTAAGCATTTCCCTGAGTATCTACTCAAAATTCAAATCCCATCTGGAGCAATAATATTTCAAACTCTGACCAGTCTGATTCAATCATGAATTCACTAATGACAACATTTTCTTTTAAAATGAGAGGTTCAGGAAGTGTACACAGTAAAGTCCTGGCCCGCTGGGGAGGGTTATGATTCTGATAAGGGAAGAGGGGCACTAGTCATTGGAAATAAATTTCTACTTTTTTACCCACAATAGATGTAGATTCTTCAGAGTGTAATTCCAGCCTAAATTTAGATAAGCCCTCCACCCCTTCAATGCCTTAAATTCTCAGCTGTCAAAAGTCTAACAGGTTTAGGGTTTTAAAAATGTTTGGAATTGAGCTTCAGGAGTTGCTTGTGTATTTTTGAGATTAGTTGTTTATCAGTTGCTTCATTTGCTATTATTTTCTCCCATTCCGAAGGCTGGGAATCCGAAGGCATCTTTTCACCTTGCTTATAGTTTCCTTTGTTGTGCATAAGCTTTTAAGTTTAATTAGGTCCCATTTGTTTATTTTTGCTTTTATTTCCAGTATTCTGAGAGGTGGGTCATAGAGGATCCTGCTGTGATGTATGTCGGAGAGTGTTTTGCCTATGTTCTCCTCTAGGAGTTTTATAGTTTCTGGTCTTACATTGAGATCTTTAATCCATTTTGAGTTTATTTTTGTGAATGGTGTTAGAAAGTGTTCTAGTTTCAGTCTTTTACAAGTGGTTGACCAGTTTTCCCAGCACCACCTGTTAAAGAGATTGTCTTTAATCCATTGTATATTCTTGCCTCCTCTGTCAAAGATAAGGTGTCCATAGGTGCATGGATTTATCTCTGGGCTTTCTATTTTGTTCCATTAATCTATATTTCTGTCTTTGTGCCAGTACCATACTGTCTTGATGACTGTGGCTTCGTAGTAGAGCCTGAAGTCAGGCAGGTTGATTCCTCCAGGTCCATTCTTCTTTCTCAAGATTACTTTGGCTATTCGAGGTTTTTTGTATTTCCATACAAATTGTGAAATTATTTGTTCTAGCTCTGTGAAGAATACTGTTGGTAGTTTGATAGGGATTGCATTGAATCTATAGATTGCTTTGAGTAGTATACTCGTTTTCACTATATTGATTCTTCCGATCCATGAACATGGTATATTTGTCCATCTAATAGTGTCCTCTTTGATTTCTTTCACCAGTGTTTTATAGTTTTCTATATATAGGGAGAGGGTGGGATGATTTGGGAGAAAGGCATTGAAGCATTTATAATATCATATAAGAAACTGATCACCAGTCCAGGTTCGATGCAGGATACAGGATGCTTGGGGCTGGTACACTGGGTTGACCCAGAGGGATGGTACGGGGAGGGAGGTGGGAGGGTGGTTCAGGATGGGGAACATGTGTACACCCATGGCAGATTCATGTTGATGTATGTCAAAGCCAATACAATATTGTAAAGTAATTAGCCTCCAATTAAAATAAATAAATTTAAATTAAAAATAAATAAATAAAATGCAGTATGCAAGTTTGGGCTAGAGAGAAAAATTCTTCATGGAGAAACTACCCTTAATAACTGGTAATATTTTATAGCTTTATAATAATAAAAATAGAAAATAATTTTTAAAAATGTTTGATGGTCTTTGAGAATTAAATGTGTTGAAGAGGGAAAAAAAAATCCACAACAGTGTATGAGAGAGAATCATTCTGGCTAACTTCACTCATTACTCCTATTATTAGTGTCAATCTAAGACCATCTAGAGTCCTTGATGAAACTAGGGAAGTCATTTATCTGGCGCCCAAATACTATTTCCTGGTAACAGCTTGTTTCACCCCAGTGAATGAAAGGTTGATTAAATTATAAACAAACATTAACAGATGCTCAAAGCCTTGACTTAACTTTTGTGAAGACGAAACTGCAGTGGGAAGACAAGTACTGTTTTTCATTAAGGTACTCACTTATACTGCTTATTTCATATATTTTGCTTTCTTCAATATTCCTACAAGATGAGGAAAAAGGATTCCCTATAGTTTAGTATACAACAAAGCTAAGTGGTTAATTAATAACTTAGACAGGGACTATAAACCACTTCCCCTGATGCCTAATGAAGAATAAGATGTCTCAGGATTTTCTTTCCATTCCTGGCAGCAGAGGTGCTGAAGAGATAAACAGCTAGAGCCGCTAACATAAATCATTCTCGAGGAGATACACTGTGTGACCTTTGTGGGAATCATTCACACTTGTATAACACTGAAACCCAAGGAGCTCAGAACTCTTGGGGAAAGTTGTGCATATGCATCTTATATATTTAATTTTGCCACCCCTTAAGAAAGGAAACAGACACAAAGAGTTAAAAATGTATTTCCTGGATCTACATTCCCCAGCAGGGAGAAACCAAAGAAAGCCCTAATCTTGACAGTAAAGAATCTTCCTGCAATGCAGATACCCAGGTTCAATCCCTGCAGAAGGGAATGGCAACCTACTCCAGGATTCTTGCCTGGAGAATTCCATAGACAGAGGAGCCTAGAGGGCTACAGTCCACAGAGCCACAAAGAGTCAGACACGACAGAATGACTAACACTTTCACTTTTTCACTGTGACATCCTAGTTCGGTCTGTTCTTCAGCTTTTCCCTTTACCACAAAATTTTCTTGATGGCAAAGATACTCTTGGGCAATAATTCTTGATTCTCCATCCCCACTTCCACACCCAAAAATCCTGAGCCTCAAAAGAAGACACTAGCATCCTCCTTGTGCTCAAAACTAAACCCTAGGAAACATCCCAGATTCATCTCTCCCTGTGCTCCACTCCTAGTCTATGAAACCAACCAAGTCCTACTTCCAATTTACACACATTGACCCAACCATTTCTCACCATCTCCACTGACACTCTCTGCCTTGCCACCAGCATCCCTCACTTGAATCCACTTCCCTTGCCCCCCACAGTCCACTCATTACATAAGAGTTTGAATCATCTAAAAATACAAATCAGATTTATGACAGTCCACTCATTACAGAAGAGTTTGAATCATCTAAAATACAAAGCAGATTTATGACTACCTTACTTCAAACTCCCCTGTAACTTCTGAGTATAATTTGATTTCAAATTCCTATCATGATCTATAAAACCCTGACTAGCTCTTTATCCTTCCTGTGTTCTCTTTGTCTGCTCAGTTAGGACACTTCAACGTCACTGATCCTCTGGGTTTCTTGGTTCCTGAAACACACTCAGCTTCTTAACTTCTAAGAATCTTTCCTGGAAAGCCCATCACCCAGATCTTTGCACAGCAGGCACCATCTCATCATTCAAGTCTCAGCACATATGTTACCACCTCAGAAGAGAATTTTCTGAAATGCTCACCCAGCCCCTGACCCAGCCATTTTATCACCTGATTTGTATATATTTTCTTTGGATCACTGACATGTATGACATGTTCCTACTTCCTAAATATCTGTCCCTCTGCACTAGACCATAAACTCCATGAAAACAGGAATCTTTGTTTCACCATGGAATTCCTAGAGCCCAGAGCAGTGCCAAGCACAGAACAGCCTTGATATTTGTTGAATTAATGAATAGACTCTTCAGATGAAACCCACTCTATAAAGGTTTCAAGTTTATATGTAACACTAAGAACAATGAATTCAGCAAATATATTTATGTGTCTATGAAGTGTCATGCACTGTTCTAGGCATTTCATTGGAGTTGACTTGCATTCATCTACTAAAGTTGAATAGAACATGATTTTGACTGTAACAATATGCTGGTTAACATCCCTTTAAAGAAAAGCCCCAGTTGGGAGATTAGGATTGACATATTCACACCACTGTATATAAATTAGATAACTAAAAGGATCTACTGCACAGCACAGAGAACTCTACTCAATACTCTGTTATGGCCTATATGGGAAAATAATCATAAAAAAAAAAAGAGTGCGTGTATGTATATGTATAACTAATTCACTTTGCTGTATACCTGAAATTAACACACCATTGTAAATCAACTATACTACAATAAAAATTAAAAACCAGAAAAGCCCCACCTGAGTGCATAGGCTGTACCACTCACTCGTGACATGGGTGTTGCTACTAGGGCTTTCAAGGGCATCACTAAAATGCATGGTCTTGCTATCACTTCTGGAAAAATGAATCATAGAACACCTTTCCTGAGGATGGTGGAGGAAAAGTGCCTTTGCAAGTATGCAAGAATAAAGAGACAGGGTGCAAGTCCTAGGTCTGCTATTTACAACATATGTAACTTTGGACGAGTTACTTTATCCCTCTGAAGCCCAGATATACAGTTTTTAAAGATGATAGCCTTAATAACTTCCCTACCTACTTCAAAGACTTATAAACATCAGTGAAATATTGCAGCTAAGAACACTTCGCATCCTGAATACATTTGTGGCTTAGGATTATAGACATGCACCTGCTCACCTACACAAAAAGGATAACAATCAAGTATTAAATGATATATGAATTATAGTTGCCACATCATCAATTAGCTCACATTCAATGCAAATGACTCTTCACTAGGAGAGTAGCTGAATCTTTCCAAACACATTTGTTTGTAATAGATTTCCCCAACACAGCCTCATTTCTGAAGTCTCTTCCTTGACCTGTCCTTGTACTTGAGTCTGCTACCTAAGAAGGAATCCGAAGCATTCAGTATGGTCATCATCAGTAGTAATGTCTCCTTCCTAAAAAGAAACAGCTCAGAACACAGACCAACCTGTAATGACTGCAATGACATGCTTAGTAAACTAAAACTCCCCAAACCATTTCTTCCTGAAGCTAAATTTTAGCCACCGATGATACCAGTTGAGAATAACCGACGTACTGAACCCCAAGTGTGAGAGTAACAGGCAGACAGGCCAGGATCATCCACTCTGATGGAAGAGTCTATGTGGATAATTCCTAGGCCTCTCTGGACACAGAGTAGATAATCATAATCAATGACTTTCTCTACTGATATACATTTTCCAGCTACAGATTTGATAAAAGGGAGAGGAGAAAGTGCCACTTAAAATTCTAGTGATTTCTTGACAATTGGCCCTAGACAAACCTACATGATATTTTTAATAGTTTCTCTTGAATACCTTGCCTTGGAGGCTGTCTGCTGTTTCTCTGTCTCTCTGGTTCAAAGTCATTTGTATTTCATCAATTATTAGGTACCTATTTCATTTGATGATTTCTTGAGGCTCCTTCTTAATTATTTAAATACTCAAGAATATAAACTAAATAAGCTTGTGTGAACGTCCAGCTTAAAAAGACTTTCCACAATTTTCTCAGATGGGCAGGTTTAAGAATTTGACCATAAAAGAGCCAGAAACATTTAAGGAGGATATGACTTTGTAAAGGAAAAAATGAGAGGTAGTTCCAGTTGAAGTATCCATCAGATCTGCTTGAGACTATAACCTAAACGTTAGGACTCATCCTTTTTTCTGTCTTACATGCCCAAGTCCACCCTCTGTAACCTCAATCCTTCTGAACCTTGCAAGGGTTAAACTGTAAGACTGACTTGTAAGTGACCAGAATGTATAAGGAGATTCCTGGTGAGAGAAGAGGGTAACTTCAGAATTAAAGATCTTGGTGCCTGCTGCTGATTGCTGTCCCATTATAGTTCTGTAGGTGGTCTCAGGGCTTGTTGGGTCTGCATCCAATCCAGAGTCTGTGTTGGGTGGCTGTTGATCTAAACATTTGTAGAGATTCCCGATTGCTATGGAGCTCAGAATTAGACATAAGCTATATGTGTGGGGTTTTGTAAGAAGGAGGCCAACAAGTTTAATTAAAATTGAAGAACCACTGACCTCCATTGTCTGTTTTCTCCTCATTTCTGCATTCTTTCTAGTTTGACTCATTGCTTGCTGCAAACTCAAGCTCAGAATATGCCCAGCTATGAAACACAACCCTCCTCTGGCCAATGTGGACTACTTTTCTCATCCCAGCCCTAAGCTCTCTTTAGCCATCTTCCCCTGGGCACTTTCCTGGTCCCATCCTTCTCCTGAGTCTCCCCCTCTTCTCTGCACATCTTGCTATAGTTTTTTATCTTAGTTCAAAGTTCAGTATGCAAATTCATAGTTCCACTATACATGATAATCTTTGACCCAGTTCTTAGGAGCCTACTCAATGTAAAAACTATTTTCTCTCACTGATTTTAAGTACATTATCCTAACAGACCCCCTTTACTTGCTCTTCTACGCTATTGAAGATATATATATATATATATATATGCATGCACACACACATTTAACAAGAACTTAATGATACAGTGTGCTAGCTGGCCTATGGAGTTATTCAGGAAAAGGACTTTTCACTAAGCATCTGTGGTTTTAAATATAAGCCAACCAAAACAGGGGTTTTGTATTAGCCATTTGTGTAGCTGTCTATAAATGAATTCTTGATACTGGGCAACAGACTTAGGAAAGAATGAGTCCTCAGGCCTGGCAGGTAACTATCAGGAAATTTCTAGGTGATTTTGGCATTAAAGTGAACCTTCAGATGACCTGAAAATCCGGTCTCTAGAGATGAGCTATTTCATTCAAAATTCAAGAGGAAGTATATCTTTAAATTTGGTAAAAGATTTTATATCCTGTACCCTAATTTCTGGCTTACATATAAGGTACAAATGATATCGTATACTGTCACAATTGATGTTTTTCCCAAAGGTACCAGCCATACTATCAGCTAATAAAAACTGAATAATATAGATTGCAGGTATAATATAGATTATATATATTTATAAATGATAATGATTGTTTTATCATTTAAATACTGTTCTTGTCTGTTTTAGCCAGAATTTCAAGATGGATTTCCTATCCTCTAGTTATTCAATTGAACAATAATCTCGGTACTGCTGTAATAGAATTTTTAAGTTGTAAATCCTCAAATCAATTGACCTTAACGTATAGAGGCTATATGAGTAGACCTGACCTAATCATATCAGCTGTTTTAAAGGCAGAGTATTTTCTGGCTGGTAGCATTGAGGCAAGAAAAACTTTCTGATACACAATTGCTAGCCTTGAAAATGGAGAGGGCATGGTGCAAGGACCAGAGAGCAGCCTGCAAGAGCTGAGAACCCCCCAGCCAACAGCCAGCAGAGTAGTGGCAACCTCAGTCTCACAGCTGGGAGGAAGTGAATTCTGCCAACAACCTGACTGAGTGTATTCCTCCCTGAGCCTCCAGACAAGAACTGTTCCTCTGTTACTAAACCAATGTCTTGATTTTCACCTTGCGAGACCCTAAGCAGAGAACTCAGCCAAGTTCCTGCCAGACTTTTGGTTTACCTAATAAATGAGTGGTAGGCCACTCACTTCATGGTAAATTGTTCGATAGAAATAGATAGCTAATCCACGATTCTGTAAACTTACATGTCAGGCTTCTTTTATATCTTTTTCAAGTGGCTTTGTACAATATTCAATGTCACATTCACGTGGAGAAACAGCAAGGCCACTAGGTGACCATCAGGAAAGGTCTGTTGACTTTTCTGAAGATCATGTGTTGGGCTAAAAAGGGCTATAACAAGAAAATGACTCACTTGGCTTTAATAACAAGCCTAAATAGAAGAATCACCAGAACCATCTAACCAAAATGATTCGAGCAATTGTTTTTAATATTTGAGTGCATATTAGGAAGTTTTAGCAGAGATCTCCACCGAAGTTAAATGCTTAATTTTACAACAACCAATTTTCCAATAAAAGTAAGTGATTGTGAAAACAAAGAGGCAGAACTATATTGGGTGATTCGATGGAGACACACAAGTAGACTCATACTTACAGACACGCAAAAGCAGGTTTTAACATTCCACTACCCAGCATATCTCAACAGTGCTCAGCAGTGCTTACCTTTCTCCAACTTTCTGCCTCCTTCTCCACAGAATAAATATGTATAGTTGGGGGATGAGGAAGTTGGTGATCCTCAGGGACCACAGAGATGGTGCATTAATCAGAACTCCACTGGGAAGGCAGTACCATGTTCCCTCCACTCAGAGTCTGGAAATAGCTCAGTATGATTCTTCGATTAAATATTAATGAAGTGAATAAGACCCTGCAATACAAAGCAGAAAAAGAAATTAAACATTTCCCCAGGGGAAAGTCTACAAGTCATAAAAAATTAAAACATAAAACTAAATATTTACAAATATTATTTACAAACTAAGGGTTATTGATGGCTCATGCCCATGGCAAGCTCACAAGTCCTTGGGGAGCGTCAAGACCTTTCAGGGATCAAGCAAACCTTGTCCTGCTTGAATGTGCACCGGAACCACCACGTGGGGGTTGGTAGGGACAGATGATAAAACATAGACTCTCAGAACCACCCCCCGCCCCACTAAGATGCTGACTCAGAAGGTCTGGGAGGTCGGAGACCTGGCTTCGGTAAATGTAATAAGTAACCTGAAGGGATTCTGGTGGGCATCTAATCTAGGCAGCCCTGGTAGAGCCCGTTTATTCACAGCTGTTTCACAGATCTGGAGCCCTCACAGTGCAACATGCTGGCCACTGTTCTGCAGCTTATGCAAGACCTACACTGTATTTGTGAATTATTCAGGCACTTGGCAATTTTCACAGTTACAAAGGAGATCATCCTAAGCAGAACTAACTTGAGAATAAACATCAGCGAATAAAACTTTTTCCATTGCTATTTCTTTCATCCACTTATTAATTCAACAGATAATGAGAAACTATTTTATGCCAAGCACTGGAAAAGGTCCTGGAGATTTAATGATGAATAAGTAAGAAATTGGTGACACAGGCAGTAAAGAATCTGCCTACAATTCAGGAGACCTGAGTTTGATCCCTGAGTTGGGAAGAGCCGCTGGAGAAGGGAATGGCAACCCGCTCAGTATTCTTGGCTGGAGAATTCCATAGACAGAGGAGCTTGGCGGGCTACAGGCCACAGGGTTGCAAAGAGTTGGACACAACTCAGTGATTAACCCTTTCACTTTCAAGTAAGAAATAGCCTCTATTCTCAGGGTGTTCACAGCATAATATCATTAGTAAGCAACATAATATATTATGGTGAATGGCAGAAGAGGAAAAATACAAGGAGTAGAAAGAGTATCCCTGGTAGTAGGAACAGTGTGTGTAAAACTTAAGAGCTAAGAAGGAGGCTTAATATGGTGGGGTGGAGTATGTTTGAGAGATTGTGTCTAGTGTGTGCGTGTGCACTGCAGGTATTAAAAGGAATAATGACAGATGAGATCAAAGAGAAAGTGGGGGCCAGTTTACTCCTCCTTAAAGGTAATCTCATCTTGGCAAAGTATATTGATAAACTCAACAAAAGCCATAATCCATGAACTCTATTCACATGAAGACAAAGCTAATAAGGTTAGATACTTTTATAAGGTGTGTTTTTAAGAGTCAAAATCGTCTAACAACTTAACATTTCCTGATTCAGCAGTTCCTGTATAAATTCAGGAAGATGTGACTTTTTTCTATTTCCCATTTGCCTGATGGTTTTCAAGAAAGGTTGGTACAGGAGAAAGTGATCTATAAAGACAAGTACTGTACACTTCGACATACTACCAATATTGTCATTCTTGTAACTCACAATATTCATAGACTCTGGAGATTATAGTCCAGTTGTTCACCTAAGGCAAAAATCTCTTCCAAGTTTTACACATTCTTTTGGGAAGGAAGCATAATATAAAACCTCAATTCCCTTTGAGTGGATTGTTGCAAATTTAGGAAGCCAAACTCAAATAGTTCAAAATATAGCTTTTCTAGATTGGAATGGAAATTTAAGCTATAGTTCTAGAAACAAATGACTTGGGGTGGGAAAAAAGGTAGCGGATATCGTCCAGTATACACAACAGAAAGAAGAGAAAATGTGAGAGTAAAAGAAGCATTTGTCAAGAAGGAAGTAATTGTAGCATTCAAAGGAAGGAACAATGCTATGTGGGCCAATAAAAGTTAAATGATCCAAATAAGTTAAGGTAGGCCATAGCTAAGTCTAGCCTGTGAGCTGGATGTATTTGACTTGCTGTTCCAGAGCAATTTCACTCTTGATGCTTCTCTTCCCTGCTTTGTGTTCCAGAGGCTGATGTGTATGAAATGTATCTATGGGCTGTGTTGCTTCCTGGCCTCTGATTGGGTCCAACCAATGGGAGACACTAGCAGATCAAAGTGAGAGAGAGAAGAGTGAGACTAGCTACATGTCCCCTTGACCATGGTGAGACTCTGTCCCTCTACCAAAGACAACACCTCTCAGACAGACTCCTACAGCTGCTTTCTCTCCCTGGGCTCCAGTAACTTCTCCTTTTCTTGCTCCTGCAGGCCTAGAGAGATGACATTTCTCTACTATTTTTAGTTCTATTGTGCTTCACCATTTCCTGCTAGTTTACTTTGACCTTGCCCTCTTTCCATACACCTTTGTAAGCAGTCCTTTTACTAAGTTCTCCTCCATTACTTGGTTTAAGTGAACCATTTATTTTTTGTCTGCATCCTGACCGATAAGCTACCATGGACTGCATGCTTCTTACATTGACAATGCAGAGTTAGCCTGACTGTTAAAACAGTAACTGTTATTGTTAACAGTTACATAGAAATTACTAAGTGTGTTTACATATATTATTTCTTTTTTTATTCTTTATTCATGACTAATAAAACTCAGACTTTACCTGCTCTGGAGTGGTAATTATACATAATGAATGTAAATGTGGATATTTACTACTGAGTCCAAGTCTAAACTATATTCTTAAGAATTTCATAGCCCAAATGTTGTATAGTCTTTTAAAGCTGAATAAATTGGAACTTCATTATATAAATTGGCTCTGTATCCTTCATTTGGGTTCCAAGTTTCTCAAATTAGCTAATACTCATTAT
Organism: Bison bison bison; assembly: GCF_000754665.1. Classification (NCBI taxonomy): domain Eukaryota; kingdom Metazoa; phylum Chordata; class Mammalia; order Artiodactyla; family Bovidae; genus Bison; species Bison bison. The sequence goes on along the minus strand of NW_011495076.1, from coordinate 7,862,864 downwards.
TCAAGATTTCATTTCTACTGGAAAATTTCTAAGGGCAAATTGTCAGAAGAGGCAGCATGGTGAATCAGCATTTAATCATGAGCTGGTAGATATCTAAACCATATTTTACAATGATAATTGAATCAATTAAGAATAGAAGTCTTACAAACCAGTTGTTTGTCATACTTGGAATGGAAAGTCTGAGACTGTTAGACTTGTTGCCATATAAACTTGTTCCACTGTTGCCACATAGATACATTGAAAGTGCTAGTTGTTCAGTTGTGTCCGACTCTTTGCTGCCCCATGGACTGTAGCCTGCCAGGCTCCTCTGTCCATGGAATTCTTGTAAGAAGTATTGGAGTGAGTTGCCATTTCCTTCTCTGGGGATCTTCCCAACCCAGGATCTAACCTGGACCTTCTGCACTGCAGGCAGATTCTTTACCATCTGAACCACCAGGGAAGCCCCTATAATAGATTAATGACCATATTAACTGTTTTCCCTCTTTTCAACCACTTATTTCTTCTGTATATGGACACAACCCAAATCTCCTTACTATATCAGTAAGCAAAATCTACAGAATCATTTAAAAAATTTAAAATTCTAAAGAGAGAAATGCAAAGAGGGACTATATCTACTGATATAATAAATCTGATAACCAACTTCATGGGATACTCAATTCCCAAAATAAGTAACTCCACAATGATTGTACACAAAATGGAGTTAAGAGATATGCAAACTGTAACCTAATATTTGAACAGACAGTCTGTGCCTTCCTAGTGAGGATACTGTTGTTGAAGCTCTTATGGTAAATCGAGGGAGTTTGCTAGTCTTCTTTCTAAGATAAGAGAAAGTGGATGGGACAAAGTTAGAACTTAGATTACTTTTAGAAAAGTTGGACTTTCCCCTCAGACCCCCAACCCCTATACCCAAAAAGCCAAAAGGCCTAAATCGTTGAATGTCAAAAAATGAGATTTCTAATTTATAATAATCAAGACATATAATAATCACAACAATCTAAATGTCCATTGATAGATGAATGGATAAAAAATATGTGGTATATGTATGGGCTTCCCTGGTGGCTCAGATGGTAAAGAATCCACCTGCAATACAGGAGACCTGGCTCCGATCCCTGGGTTGGGAAGACCCTCTAGAAGAGGGCATGACAACCCACCATAGTATTCTTGTCTGGAGAATCCCTACGGACAGAGGAGCCTGGCAGTCCATGGGGTCACAAAGAGTTGGACACAACTGAGCAACTAAGCACATATATATATATTGTACACATACACACACATATATATAGTAAAATACTACTCAGCCATAAAAAGGAATGAAATAATGGCATCTGCAGCAATGTGGATGGACCTGGAGATTATCACACTAAGTGAAGTAAGTCAGAAAGAGAAAGACAAATAACATACAATATCATATATACGTGGAACCTAAAATATGACATAAATGAATTTATTTATAAAACAGAAACAGACTCACAGACATAGAGAACAGACCTGTTCCAATGGGGAATAAGGGGGTGGATAAGGGATGGAGTGGGAGTTTGGGATTAGTACATGCAAATTATTATATATAGAATGGATAAATAACAAGGTCCTACTATATAACACAAGGAACTATAATCAATATCCTGTGAAAAAACATAATGGAAAAGAATATGAAAAAGAATGTATGCACATGTATAATGAATCACACTATACACTAGAAATAAATATTGTGAGTCAACTATACTTCAATAAAATAACTTTTAAATGAGATTTCTAAAATCCATGCTTACTTCTGATATATGTGTGTCAAATATAAAATAATCCCCCTGAAAAATTGCACATAAGACCCCATCTCCTTTCAGGAGAGAAACCATCATCATTAGAGGGTATATTCCAGATGTAAAAGAATGTAATCTAGGACTTGAATATATGACTTATAATACTCAGAACCTCAATTTGAATAGCTTTTCCCAAATTTAGCAAGCTGCACTTATTAAACTTTGCCCAAGATAAAGCTTTTCTAACCAAGCTCCTCCAGTTTGAGATAAAGCTTTCCTAAACAAGGATGATTTGAGCTAATAGTTCTGGAAAGAAATAATTTGAGGGTGTGGAGAAGAGGTGGAGTATCATATAATAAATACACATAATATGTACGATGGAAGAGAAAGTATGAGAGTAAAAGAAATATTTGATTTTTTAATAAGGAAGTAATTGGTGACATTCAAGGCACAACTTAGTAGGGGGTTATGTATCATACTGTCACAATGAGCAGACAGAAAGAAAACGAAGATAGTAATCACAGTCAACAAAAAGAAGAAATAAGTTTTAAAAAGGGAAAGAAATTTCTATGGTGGTTGATCTATCTACCTAACACTATAATCTGTTTCAGCAGATTTTTTCTTAATGGATTTATCATTATAAAGTATGGTCTTAGAGACACGTACCTGCCCATGATTAAATTCCAATGACTTGGAAATTTTGCTTATGAAAAGGAAAGTATCTATTCTTGTACTACTCTGTACTCCTAGAACCTAGCAGTTAATGCCTGGTACACGGATACCCAGAGCTTGTATCTCAAGTCATTCACTAATTCAACCAGGGTTAGAAAGGGCTCAAGACCAAGGGAAGGTGTCTTCATGTTTGAAGGGAACTGTGTATTTTTTAAGGCAAAGTAGATGAAGCCAAAGGAGGGAAGAAATTGATGATGTTAAAGAAAGACCTTGACTAAAGAGAGGCATGGAAAAAAAAAATCTCAGTAGTGATGGTCAAAGAGGGTACATGAGCCTTCCTCACTGTTACTAGGAATTGTTTCCATGCTTCCCTTCCATACTCCCTTCAGTCTTCCTTTCCCCTCAACTTCCTAGTCCTTCCATTTCGTTTCTTCTTTTCATCTTCTCTTTGCTTCACCTCACTTCTCTCTCTCTCCCATCTAGCTGAAATATAGAAGTAAAATAAAATAATAATATTCAGTTTTATAAAATTACATTGTGTTATTATTGTTCTTAAGCTAAAAGTAGGTGAATAGAATGTTTAATATTTATCTCTCTTTTTTTTTTTTTTTTTGTATGTAGCTCTAGAACAAACAGTTTTTCTATAGATAAAAGACAACATTTAAAAGAGCCTCACCATAACCTAGACTCTTGGAAAAAGAACTCGATTTTTGGTAGAGAGTGGGTGGTTTGTGACAGGAAGCATTATGATATAGTTTAAAACATGGTACCCAGGGTTAAGCAAACCGAAGTTGAAAACATACATCTACCACTTGCTAACTGTGGGATCTGAGCAAATTTCATCACCTGTGAAGTGGTGCTATTATCTTCCTCTATAAGAGTGGCTCCAAGTTGTAAATGCAGGAATGGTTTTAGCCTAGTACCCAGCCAGCACAGAGTAAATAATAATGGTAGCCATTGACATTATTAGCTGCTTTACATTTCCTAATCTCTCTGAACAGATTAATTAAGCCAAGGAAATATTCTTCTAACATTCATCTCTTTATGGCCCCAGTTTGCACTGGTAAATTTACCAATACCATCATTTTCATTATCCTTATCTAAGATCACAAAGAAAAGAAAAGGAAAACAAAATCAACCTAGTCTCTTGCTAAAATACACAGAATTAACTACTGATTGCAGCCAACTGCCCCAAGATGCAGCAATTTTGAAAGTAAAAGGTGCATGTGTTGATTCGACAGTTCAAGAGACAGATAAGCACATCAATTTTAATTTAACTTCCCAACTCACAAGCTGTTAGTCAAGATCATTGTTATGCCAATCATCTGGCATTAAATATTGTTATTATTTCTGATATCAAATCCACAGTAAAACACTTAGAGTGACAGTTCAGTGGAAAATTCCCAGTACTTTCCCTCTGTAGTCTAGGCTGGTAAAGTTTAATTAAAACAACCAAATTACAAACTACCTCAGAAGATTTTGTAACAAAATTGCTGGCTAGCCTTTAGGTAATAATGGTGCTTGCTACAGACGACTGCTTACTGTCACATGGGCTTTCTTAGATAGGAAAGAATTGGTCATTGATTCAGTAATAGAAGCTAAGACTTTTTATTGCCCTCATTTTTGCTTCTTTTACTGACAATGAAAGTAGGAGATTTAAAGTTTCAGTTAAGGCCAATCATGGAAAAGCAAAGGGAAGGACAGATACTTTAAAGGTCAGGTATCTGAAAATCTACTGAAGGCTAAATAATGTAAAATCTTAAAGACTTTGAATTCTATTTCAAACACTAGCAGAAAAATACAGTTTGGTCTGGGCTCAGGCAAGTCACTGAACCCTCTTGCTCCTGCAGCTTACTCCCAAGGGTTTAGAACTGGAGGAATAAGCCAGCTGGTGTTCAGGCCTGTTGAGTGAGTATGAAACAGAGCACCAAGCTTCTTACTTCAGCAACAGTGTTTTCCTGTGAGCACTCTGAAACTTTAGAGCCAGAGAAGCCTGTTAAGGCTTCAGTGTTTCCTCATTTTTTATGGCTTAGTAATATTCCATTGTATAATCCATGTGTACATATGTCTATATACATACATACACACACACCATAACTTCTTTAAACATTTATCTGTTGATGGACACTGAAGTTGTTTCCATGACTTGGCTATTGTAAATAACGCTGCTATGAACACAGAGTCACAGATGTCTTTTATGAGTTAGTGTTTTTCATTCCTTTGGATATACTCACCTAAGTGGAACTGCTGGATCACACAATAGTTTTGTTTTTAATTTTTTGAAGAACCTTCATATTATTTTCCCTAGTGCCTGTGCTAATTTGTAATCCCACCAACAGCACACAAGGGTTCCCTTTTCTCCATATCCATGCCGGCATTTGCTATGTCTTATCTTTTTGATAATAGACATTCTAATATATACAAAATTATATCTTATTGTGGTTTTAATTTGCATTTCCCTAATGACTAGCAACTTTTGAGCATCTTTTCATGTATCAGTTGTACATCTTATTTAAAGAAATGTCTATTCATGTCCTTTGTCCATTTTAAAATTTAGTTATTTGTCTTTTTGCTGTTGAATCATATCACAAGATTTTTTAGATATAAAATCTAGCTGGGGGCTTCCCTGGTGCTTCAGTGGTAAAGAATCTACCTGCCAAAGCAGCAGATGCAGGTTCAGTCCCTGGTCCGGGTAGATCCCACATGCCACAGAGCAGCTAAGCCTGTGCACCACAATTACTGAACCTGTGCTTTAGGGACTAGGAGCCACAACTACTGAGGCCACGTGCCATGGCTATTGAAGCCCAGATGCCCCAGAGCCTGTGCTCAGCAATAAAAGAAGCCACTGCAATGAGAAGGCTGCTGCTGCTGCGTCGCTTCAGTCGTGTCCGACTCTGTGCGATCCCATAGATGGCAGCCCACCAGGCTCCGCCGTCCCTGGGATTCTCCAGGCAAGAACACTGGAGTGGATTGCCATTTCCTTCTCCAATGCATGAAAGTGAAAAGTGAAAGTGAAGTCGCTCAGTTGTGTCCGACTCCTAGCGACCCCATGGACTGCAGCCTACCAGGCTCCTCCGTCCATGGGATTCTCCAGGCAAGAGTACTGGAGTGGGGTGCCATTGCCTTCTCCTAATGAGAAGGCAGTGCGCCACAACTGAGAGTAGCCCCTGCTTGCCACAGTTAGAGAGAAGCCCACGCAGTAACGAAGACCCAGCACAGCCGAAAACAAATAAATAAAATTATTTTTGAAAAGAATCTGGTTGGTTAACCATGATTTACTTGACTATTAGGTATTCCTGCATCCATATGTAAATAAGTAAATAATTGTTTTAGTACTTGCTGATCATGTACAGTTGGCTTAGAAAATACACACTAGTCAGAAAGTCCTTAATTATATATACCAAGTTAATTTAAATGTGAATTTTTAATTATATATAGTTTGAGCCACAAAAAGACTTGTAATACAATGTCTCTCCAAACTGCCAATGTTTCTAGCCATCAAAAATGTATGAAAAAATGTTTATATTTTGTTCACTCATTATTGAAAATATTCTGTGAGCATTCACAATAAGCCAGGCCCTCTGTTACATATTGGGAATTAAAGATGATCCAGTTCATATTATAGAGATAGTTTTATTCTTGTATTCCAAATTTTATTATTTTAGCTTATAATATTATATAATTTGATTTACCTTCTATTGTCCTAGGAGCAGTAAAATAAAACCTTAACTTAAAGCTTCCATTTATCTAACCTATTTTGAATCATATCAAGTCATTTGAAAATATAAGACAAAGGAAACTATTAGTTTCAGTAACTCACAAGACTGAATATATATGTCAAAAGATTCTCTTACAATAGAATTATCATCTATTTTTATATTTATGGATTAGAGAGAGAAGAAAAACCTAGAATTGATTAACTGTAAAAAATTTACTCTAAGTGGAGGGCGCACTGGGCTTATAGCATACATTGTGGACTGGCAGGGGAGTGAAGTAGGGCTATGGTTCTTAGACAATGTTTATGAGTTCTTTAGTAAATAAATAACCAGTTGTCATTAACATATTCATTGCTACTATTCAGATACCCCAAGTATGATTTTCCAAATGCTTTTCAAAATAGCTTACTGGACTAAGAGACTTCATTGAAGTAAGCTGTTCATTTCCTTTGCTTTCATGATTAATGTTCATATTCAACACATTTTTCTTAATGCAAAGATAAAAATTCTGACTACAGGTCAGAATTATCATCAATTCCAATGAAATCTGTTAATGAAGTGTTTGTTTTTGTGCAGAGTACTATTCAAACCATTAATGTACATCCCAATAGTTCATGGTGACTTTTTTGTTATGCAATCAAGTGTATTCACAGGGATAACATGCCCTTGTCTATTTTACTCTGTCCCTGTGTTTATTTGCTCATTGATTTATGAAGTGCAGCACACCGAAAAGGCTCTCTTAGTCATTATGGGAAATTACTAAGGTTTCTCTATAGAGTATTTTTCGTTATGCTGTAACAAGATTTCACAGAGAACTCAAATATGTAAACCAAAGATTAATTGTTTGTGTCCAAGTGATAACAAAAACTTAGTAAATCCAGTGTGAATTTCAATTAATTCAGATAAAAAGAAACTCACTTAATGTTTGATGTTTGATTGATCATGTAGATCAGTGGTTGGTAATCTTTTGGAGGTTCAAAGACCACTTTGAGAATTTAAAGAGAGAATTCTCCCTCTCAAAAATCTAAACCAGGTAAAGAACTTACAGTGGGGAGGAAAAAAAGTGATTTTTTTCATTTATCAATCAATCAATTATTGTATGTTATTAGATAGTATCCTACAGTAGCCAATGCCTTATCACTTTCTGAGCTCTAAGGGTTTCTACCAGTACATTTCTGAAACAAGTTCCACCTGAACCACAAGTTCATAATTATAACTTGAAAATAAGTTATTGCCAAAAAGGGTTGCTTTACTCCTACTTTTACCTAAAAGTCCCCACAATTCAATATCAGTTCAGTTCAGTTCAGTCACTCAGTCGTGTCCGACTCTTCCCGACCCCATGAATCGCAGCACTCCAGGCCTCCCTGTCCATCACCAACTCCCGGAGTTCACCCAGACTCACGTCCATCGAGTCAGTGATGCTATCCGCCATCTCATCCTCTGTCGTCCCCTTCTCCTCCTGCCCCCAATCCCTCCCAGCATCAGAGTCTTTTCCAATGAGTCAACTCTT
>NW_011495076.1:7854696-7855109 GCF_000754665.1 Bison bison bison | reverse complement strand
TCAGAATTGATTGGTTGGATCTCCTTGCAGTCCAAGGGACTCTCAAGAGTCTTCTCCAACACCACAGTTCAAAAGCATCAATTCTTCGGCGCTCAGCCTTCTTCACAGTCTAACTCTTACATCCAAACATGACCACTGGAAAAACCATAGCCTTGACTAGATGAACCTTTGTTGGCAAAGGAATGTCTCTGCTTTTGAATATGCTATCTAGGTTGGTCATAACTTTCCTTCCAAGGAGTAAGCGTCTTTTAATTTCATGGCTGCAGTCACCATCTGCAGTGATTTTGGAGCCCAGAAAAATAAAGTCTGACACTGTTTCCACTGTTTTCCCATCTATTTCCCATGGAGTGATGGGACCAGATGCCATGATCTTCATTTTCTGAATGTTGAGTCTTTAAGCCTAACTTTTTCAC
>NW_011495076.1:7850209-7854321 GCF_000754665.1 Bison bison bison | reverse complement strand
AGAATTGTCCACAGTTTATTGTGATCCACACAGTCAAAGGCTTTGGCATAGTCAATAAAGCAGAAATAGATGTTTTTCTGGAACTCTCTTGTTTTTTCTATGATCCAGTGGATGTTGGCAATTTGATCTCTGGCTCCTCTGCCTTTTCTAAAACCAGCTTGAACATCAGGAAGTTTACGGTTCACATATTGCTGAAGCCTGGCTTGGAGAATTTTGAGCATTACTTTACTGGCGTGTGAGATGAGTGCAATTGTGCGGTAGTTTGAGCATTCTTTGGCGTTGTCTTTCTTTGGGAAATTCAATATAGAAAGTACATAAAGGTAAGGTTCCCAAGATATCTTGTCACTGAGATGATAAGTATTAAGACCCTTGGGCCCTCTCAGGGTAGAGACTTCTCATCCATGATTCTATCTCTGCTCTTTTAGAACTCTTTTAGTACTCCCTTTTAGTACTGCCCTTTCTGTACTCTTACACCATCATCAACTTTTCCCTCTCTCAATACATCCCTGAATCTGATCCACCACACCACCCCATCTTCCCTTCCAAATGCTGCTCTTGAATTCTTCAAAATTCCTCATCAGTAAACACTGTATCTTCAATGTCTTTTCTGAACATTCCTTCTCTTTGCCTTAAATGAAACCATGTCACCTCCTAACATCATTGCTTTCTCTTCTCAAGTAGAGGCTATTTTTTTCCCTTTAACATTGCACATACAAAAGGGTTGAAAGGTAGATCATACTCCATGCTTTCCAATATAACCTCAAATCATTCCCCCTTTCTTTTTGGCTTTGAAGCTCATCCCAGCCAGCAATAATAACTGTTCTACCTTCTCAGTGCTACCATCGTCTTATCTCCAGTTACTTCTCTCCTTCTTTGACAGGATTACAACAGAGATCTTAGACTGGGATCTTCCTTATCATCACAACTTCCGTCATCATTCTTAAAGTGATGACATCATCCACACAGATCACCCATCATACATCTCAGTGTCTCAGTTTCTCAACCACCTCAATTCCAGGGATGCTGTTTTCTTCCACAGCATCTCAGTCAGCCATTCCTATGACCATATCGTGAGTCCTTCCATAATGTTTCAACATCCCACTTCTAGCTCCCACCTCCTATTTCTCTGAGCTCACTAATTCTATTAACAATCTCCTCCACTGCTACAATTTTCAGTCTTGACCTTCTGTCTTTTACTAACCTACCCATCTTCTATCTTCAACTCTCTTTTGGTAATCATCAAGACTATCAGTCCCTGTATGCTCTTGCCTTTGACTGTACTGCCCTAACAAAACCATGGTTGAACCTGAATATCCACTTTTCCTGTATCTTGATGATGCAAAAGCACATCATTTAAATTCATGAACACTCATCTCACTTGGGCAGGCAACACATACTGGAATGTCTACAGTGTTTCCTTAGTAAGCTCACTTTTCCACTCTCTAACACAATTATTTCATATGCCCTTCCCTCTCACCTCCTACCCCACCTTCCCTTTTCATTCTTGCTTGATGACCTTGACTTACACTTCATGAGAAAACCTACATTATTAGATGGGAATGCCCTCATATCTTCACCTCCATATGTGAAACCTGCCTGTTTCAAAACCTGTTTCTCCATTCTTCTTCATGTTACAATAGAAGGTATGTCTCTCTGCCCTCAAAGATGCATCTTTCACTTGGACTCCAGTTCCCGTCACGTCAATCTTTCAAGTTAGACAGACTGCCCTCTCACACACCTCACAGCCTGGTGAGGATGCCTACAGATGCATAAATCCTAAACTCCAATCCAAACACTACTATACTCCCTGAAGGATCTTCTCTGGCTCTAACTATGGAGCCACTCCAAGACACAATCCATGAGTACCAGTCATGTGGCAAATCAGGGATCCTTCCAGTGATTACCTTGTTTTCCCAACCCCAGGCTAGGTATCCATTTTTTTTAGAAATGGACAGGGAGCCCAGTGTCTCCTGTGACTCATGGGCTAAGGCACCAGTCTTTTCACCTTGGAAGGATATGTAAAGATTTTGACTAAACTTTACAATTGTTTATTCTCATTTTGTAGGGAAGCAATCTGTCCATGTACTTTCTAAAGTCTTATCAACACTTGTTACACTCAAGAATTTTAGAGTGAGTGAAGAGATTAGAGACTATTCACTTAACTCCCATTTTAAAGCCTCAGCAAAGCAAAGTGACTAGGATAAAACCACACATTAAATAGTAAAGAACACAGTATTAGCGTCACGTTCTCTTAGACAGCTATTTCTACTGTGCTATTTGTGATTGTGAGCTCCTTGAAGTAATCATACCCTAGAAGTACTTTACATGAGCATCTGACCAAAAGAATATGAAGTAGATTTACGAATTCACATAATGGATTCTATATGGATACCCAAAAGATACCCATAATTATAGTCTGGAAATCACTCACCAGTATGTAAAAGTAATAACATGCCTGGAGTGAACCAACTCATTAACTATGTTGTTTACTACTTCTCCTGAATAGCAATCTCTTTCAGGGCCTTATTGTGAAAGAAAATCCAATTCTAAAGAACTTTGGCTTTAGAAGCTGCCTTTAAACAGCTGGACATAAAGACAGCTATACCCTGAGTCTCCTTTTTGTTTTTAAGAAAACCCACAGAATTATTTAAAAATTAATTTTACTTTATAATTCATCAACCAATGACAAATTAAACAGCTATGCACTGGACATCTGCTGTTGTCCCAAAGTGTGCTAGGGGCTGCGTTTTCAGAGACACCTGTGATGTAGCTTCAGCTCTCAGTTACCCATGGTCCTACCCAGAGGCACCCATGGCACATTGGAATAGTGCAGCCACCTCAGAAGGCTAGCACAAATGATTTTCTATTAATAACAAAGTACTAACGTTTGTGAAATATTTACTTTAAAAGATGAGAAGGGATTCAGTTATCCCTATAATAATTTTGTATTCATTTACTGGCATCATGATATACATTCCTGTATATCATAATAGAAGGGGTGGAGTTACAATTTATCTGAATAAATCCATGGTGGGTATGCCAGTAAACAAAATGTGTCAAAATAGAAAAAATTGTTGACAAGCTCTAGACTATATTTAGTGGGAGAGGGAGACAGGCGACAGACAATGATCACAGCACAGTCTATTTGGTGCAATCATATGCACCTGGTGTAAATACAGGACACTTTGGTAAGGCAGAGAAAGAGGAAGTATCACAGAATTGTCAAATCTATCCTGAGGAAAAAGAACAAAGCAGGAGGCACAACTTTCCCAGACTTCAGACAACACTACAAAGCTACAGTAATCAAAAGAGTGTGATATTGATGCAAAAACAGACATATGAATCAATGGAACAGAATGAAGAGCCCAGAAATAAACCCACACATCTACAGCTAATTAATCTTTTACAAAAGAGGCAAAAATATACAGTGAGGAAAAAGTCTCTTCAGCAAGGATGGTTGGGAAAGTTGGACAGCTGCATGTAAATCAATGAAGTTAGAACACACCCTCACACTGTACACAAAAATAAACTCAAAATAGCTTAAAGACTTAAATATAAGACATGACACATAAGACTTCTAAATAAGAACATAGGCAAAACTCTCTGACATAAATCATACTAATGTTTTCTTAGGTCCATATCCCAAGGCAATAGAAATAAAATCAAAAATAAACAAATGGGACCTAATCAAGCTTACAAACTTTTGCACAGTAAGGTTAACTATAACAAAATGAAAAGACAACCTACAGACTGGGAGAAAATATCTGCAAATGATGCAACAGACAGGGCTTAATCTCCAAAACATACAAACAGCTCATATAACTCAATAACGAAAACAAACAAACAAACAATTCAACCAAGAAATGGGCAGAACTAAATAGAAATTTCTCCAGAGAAGACATACAGATGGCCAAAAGGCGCATGAAAAGATGCTCAGCATTACTAAATTAGAGAAATGCAAATCAAAACTACAATGAGGTATTACCTCACACGGGTCAGAATGGCCATCATTTAAAAGTTCACAAATAACAAATGCTGGAGAAGGTGTGGATAAAAAGGAATCCTCCTACACTGTTGGTGGGAATGTAAGTTGATACAGCCAATATGGAAAA
>NW_011495076.1:7849740-7850109 GCF_000754665.1 Bison bison bison | reverse complement strand
AATGTTATTTACAGCAACATGGATGGAATTAGAGATCATCATACTAAGTGAAGTAAGTCATAAAGAGACAAATTCCATATGACATCACTTATATGTAGAATCTAAAATATGGCACAAATGAACCTATCTATGAAACAGACTCACAGACATAAAAAATAGACTGTGGTTACCAAGGGGGTAGCACAGGGAACTATGTGATAAACCATAATGGAAAAGAACATAAAAAACATACATATGTATGCCAACAAAGGTCAAGGCTTTGGTTTTCCCGGTGGTCATGTATGGATGTGAGAGTTGAACTGTGAAGAAAGCTGAGTGCTGAAGAATTGATGCTTTTGAACTGTGGTGTTGGAGAAGACTCTTGAGAGT
>NW_011495076.1:7848867-7849640 GCF_000754665.1 Bison bison bison | reverse complement strand
GAGGTTCCCCAAAAAACTAAAAATAGAGTTGCCACTCGAGCCAACAATCCCACTCCTGGGCATATATCTGGACAAAACTATAATTCAAAAAGATACACGCACCCCTACCTTCATAGCAACACCATTCACAATAGCCGAGACACAGAAACAACCTAACTGTCCATTGATAGATGAATGAATAAAGAAGATGAAGTCCGTATAGACAAAGGAATACTACTCAGTCACAAAAAAGAACAAAATAATGTTATTTACAGCAACATGGATGGAATTAGAGATCATCATACTAAGTGAAGTAAGTCATAAAGAGACAAATTCCATATGACATCACTTATATGTAGAATCTAAAATATGGCACAAATGAACCTATCTATGAAACAGACTCACAGACATAAAAAATAGACTGTGGTTACCAAGGGGGAAAGGGCTGGGAGAGGGATGAAGCTGGAATTTGGGCTTAGTTGGAGGGTTGGGTTTGTTTCTACAGAATGGATAAATAACAAGGTCCTACTGTATAGCACAGGGAACTATGTGATAAACCACAATGGAGAAGAACATAAAAAACATACATATGTATGCCAACAAAGGTCAGTCTGGTCAAGGCTATGGTTTTCCCAGTGGTCGTGTATGGATGTGAGCGTTGAACTGTGAAGAAAGCTGAGTGCCGAAGGATTGATGCTTTTGAACTGTGCTGTTGGAGAAGACTCTTGAGAGTCCCTTGGACTGCAAGGAGATCCAACCAGTCCATTCTGAAGGAGATCAGCCCTGGATGTTCT
>NW_011495076.1:7841956-7848767 GCF_000754665.1 Bison bison bison | reverse complement strand
GTATGGAATGGGTTGCCATTTCCTTCTCCAGGGGATCTTCCTGACCCAGGAATCGAACCCAGGTCTCCTGCATTGCAGGCAGATTCTTGACCAACTGAGCTACGAGTAAACCCTTGTATTGCTAAATCACTTTGCTATGTAACAGGAATCAGTACAATATTCTAAATCAACTATACTTCAATTTTCTAAAAAATACTTAGAATATTATTTTTTAAAAAAGAAAGAGAAAGGATCAGAGAAAACTGTGCCAGTAGAAGTTGCAGTTAGGATTAGAGGAAAATGTGCCAAGACATAACTAACATAAGATAAGGCTGATTAGGAACGCAGAACCAGGAGCTGGGTTGGGATAGCTTCGGCAGTGCCCACAGGTCTTGGTCCCATCAGTTTAAAATCAAAACACAGTCGGTAGTGCGGGCTGTCTAGTTGAACTGCAGAAACCCAGCGAGGTTCACAGTCCAGTACACAGTTCTGCAGTCAACTTCCAGAGGTGCAAGTCCAAAGGGACCAGACAGGGTGCATGCACAGCATAGCCAAAAGCTTGTTGGTAGGGGCCAGAGCTCAGAGTCAGATTCATCATTTGGACAGATAATCTGGAAGGAGGCTATCTGCAGCTTCCAGAATACACAGAACCACAGAGCAGCAGGGGAAGGGTGTGAAATAAACCAAGATAGAACTCTGATCTTTCCTCTTAAGCTTCAGTTTTAGTATGTGGCAGAGATGAGCCAGCAGATGTCAAACAGAGTCAAGCAGCAAGAAGTTGTGGAGGGAAAACAAAATGGCAATATCTTTGCCAATGAAAAGCTCACAGTCTAAACAGGGAGAAAGAAACACATGAGAAACAAGCTCCAGAGATGCTGGGAGACACTTCTGTACAAGGTGCAGAGTGGAGCACAAAAGACAGAGACATCAATTCAGCCTAGGAAGGTTGGGTAGAGGTATTGAAACGGAGGTGACCAGTGAATAGACTTGGAAGATAAATAGGCGTTTGTTTGGCAGGACTCAGAAATAAAGGGCAATTGGGAAAGACATTCCGAGCAAAGGACACAGCATAAATGAGTTAATTGAACCCTGGGAGAGGTCTGGAACATCCAGGGACTGTATGTGGATGAAGCAGAGTCAGTCAGGACTGATCACATGGTGGTGGAGCCCAGTGATGGAATATTTCTGAGGATTTCTGAGCATAAAGCCAGCCCTGCACAGAATGCAGAATTGATCAGTTTGTGCTTTACTATGTAGAACACAAAAGATTTTTAAATGTGTTTATTCTAGTAGCTTTATTGAGATACAATTCATATACCATATGATTCGTCTATTTAAAATGTACAGCTCATTGATTTTTAGCATACTCACAAATGCATGCAACTCAAAATTTTAGAATATTTTCATTATCTCAAAAAAAAAAACACCCACAACTTATAGCTGTCAATCATCATACTCTATGCTCTCCACTAGTCCTGTGGTGGTTTAGTCTCTCCATCATGTCCGACTTTTGCAACCCCATGGACTGTAGCCTGCCAAGCTCCTCCGTCCATGGGATTCTCCAGGCAAGAATACTGGAGTGGGTTGCCATTTCCTTCTCCATCCACTAGTCCTAAGCAGCCACTAATCTTCTTTTTGTCTCTATAGATTTGCCTATTCTGGACATCTAATAAGAATGGAATCATGTAATATGTGGTCTTTTGTAATTGGCTTTTTTCACTTAGCATAATATTTTCAGGGTTCATCCTTGTTGTAACATGTATCATGTAGTTCATACTTTTTATAACTAAATAATATTTGTTATATGGATATACTATATTTTTATCCTCCATTCATCCTTTGATGGATATTTGGGTTGTTCCTACCTTTTAGCTATTACGAGTAATTCAACTATAGGCATTTGTGTACAAGTTTCTTTGTGGACATAGGTTTTCATTTCTCTTGAGTATATACCCTAGTGTGGGATTGCTGGGTTATATGGTAACTCACATTTAATGATTCAAGGGAGCCAGATTAGTCCCAAAGTGATGTACCATTTTATAATCCTACCAGTGGTGTATTATTTCCCACACCCTTGTCAACACTTGCTATTATTGGTCTTTTTGATTCTAGCCATCCTACTGGTTATCAAAGAGTACCATTAAAGGTTTGTAAGTAGGGAAGAATTAAATTTTTGATATTATGAGGATGACACTGATATCAAGATGTGAAAAGAACTAAAATAGAAGTGGGACTAGAGACAAAGGATTAACAAAGAATGAATCTGTCTCTGTCATTGGCTGCTTAGAAAAGATAACAAGTGAAAATGTTAACCATTGCTCCAACTACTTTCTCCATATTAGAGTCTTCCATTCACATTGTTTCTTCTAAGCAATTTTCATTATAATTTTAACAACTACTGCAGGAAAATGGGGGCCACTTTCTGAGAATGCACCCTATGAGAGCCTCCACTTCTCAGTTACCATAAATTCCAACTTTCCAGTCTGTTCTTCCAGTCTTTATCCACCCCCAGTGATGCTTCTGGACACAACTAGAGACATTCCAGTTTACAATGGATTAGCAAGTGCTGGCAACTGATTGGCTCTAGAAGGTGGGGAAGAGAGATCTTCCTCTAGAGACTCCCTGGTTTCTATCAGTGGTGTCTGAGGAAAGGAGCAGTTATTATCACTCAGATACAAAAATAAGACCAGGAGAGAGTGGATTGAAGTACATTGACTTCATCTCTGGGGGATAGCAAAGGAAGGCCTAGGCAGATAGCTGGATAGAAGTCCCTGAGGTAGGAGTTCAATTGCCTGTTTTAAATGTTTAAAGTATATAGACACACAGAAGCTGGTATTTGCTATTTTAAATGCCTAAAATGTGCCATCCAGCTTGCCCTTTGCTTTAGGAAATGGATTTGAAGTCAGGAAATTTGCCCAGGTACTCAGTCAAAAGAAATTTGGGGGAGGTGTTCAGTTAAAAAATAATAGCTATGCATTTCTCCAGTTCTCTTCTGTTCTTTGATTGTGATGTATACCATGTCTCAAAGTCTATAACTAATTACAGATTTCCCCCAGTACCTGAATTCATTCATCCACCCAAATCAATCATTCACCAGAAACTTACTGAGTGCCAGGTTCTGTTCAGGTGCTCAAGATACAATTTGTTGAACAAAACATATCTCAGCCCCTCCATCGAGTTATTTCCACGGTTTTTGTCACTCAAAAGCTATTCATTTTTCTGGAAAAGGCAATCATCTAACATCTGGGAATCGAGCTAGATAAGAATATTTTATTTCATGCATCAAATAATTTTTTAATAATTGCTTAAACCATCTTAGAAAAAGATTTAAATTGTTGGCAGTTCTCATCGGACATCAAACTTTATGAATAGCATTGAAAAAATGGTTATGAAATTGTTTGACTCTCCAAAGGATATGCTTTTAATTTTCTAAAGTAAGATAAGAATTGAAAATCTGGTTTAAAAATGGAAATGCAGAATAAATGTTAACTGAAGACTGTAGCATTGCTTGCTCCTGGCTCAAAAAAAAGCAAAACAAAAACAAAAAAAGAGGGGTGGGTGGCAACATTGATGTTTGTAAGACTTTTATTTAATAGTACAATTTCACTGATAAAAATGACTAAAACCCTAGACTAACACATTAACACCTTTTTATTCAAACAGTAATTTTTGTTGAAGTGTCATTTACATAAAACTAACTCTGAGTGTACAGTTTGATGCATTTTGATTAATGTATACAGTGGTGTACCATTCAACACAATGAAGACATAGAGCAGCGCTATCAAACAATTTTTTGTGATGATGAAAATGTTCTGTACCTGTTCAATATGGTAGTCATTGACCACACTGGCTCTTGGGCACTTGAAATGGCTTTGGGACTGAGGAAGTGAATTAGTAACTTTCATTTTAATTAGTTTAAATCTTGAACAGCTGCATGGGATGCTGGACAACCATATTAGCGCCCACCATTTCCATCACCCCAAAAAGTTCATGTTGCTATCATCTTGCAATGTTACTTTAGTGCCCTCTACTGACAAAGTCTGGCATTATACTAACTGGCAAAGAAATGTTTAGTTTGCAGCTTCATTATTACAAAACCGGGATTGGAGGAGCAGGTTGGGAGCTGAGAGAAGAGATGACTTGCTCAATACATGCATGTTTAAATGTAATGGATTTCAATTTGTCGATTTTTTCTTCATGTTTTTTTGTGTCCTGCCTTAGAAATCTTTGGACTTCCCTTGTGGCTCAGCTGGTAAAGAATCCACCTGCAATGTGAGAGACCTGGGTTCGATCCCTGGGTTGGGAAGATTCCCTGGAGAAGGGAAAGGCTATCCACTCCAGTATTCTGGCCTGGAGAATTCCATGG
Organism: Bison bison bison; assembly: GCF_000754665.1. NCBI lineage: Eukaryota > Metazoa > Chordata > Mammalia > Artiodactyla > Bovidae > Bison > Bison bison. Next base: position 7,844,422 of record NW_011495076.1, on the reverse strand, counting down.
ACTGTATATTCCATGGGGTTGCAAAGAGTCAGACACGACTGAGCAACCTTCACTTTTACAAATCTTTGACTAATGTATGGTCATAAATATTTCCTTCTATGTTTTCCTTTGGAAGCTTATAGTTTTAGCTCTTACGTTTAGGACTATCATCAACCTGTGTCAGAAATTTTATATGTATACAAGCAGCTCATGCAGTTCAATATCAGCAAAACAAGCAACCCAATCAAAAAAACTGGTCAGAAGGGGACTTGCCTGGTGGTCCAGTGGCTAAGACTCTGCACTCCCAATGCAGCAGGCCCAGGTGGATCCCTGGTCAGGGAACTAAATCCCGCATGCCACGACTAAGTCCTGGTGCAACCAAATAAGTATTTTTTTAATGGACAGAAGACCTAAATGGATATTTCTCCAAAAAAGGCATACAGAAGGCCAACAAACATGAAAAAAATGTTCAACAGTGCTCATTATTAGAGAAATGCAAATCAAAACCACAAAAAGGAATCACCTCACACTGGTCAGAATGGCCACCATCAAAAAATCTACAAACAGTAAATGCTGGAGAGGATGTAGAGAAAATGGAACCCTCTCACACAGTTGGTGGGAAGGTAAATTGATACATCCACTATGGAGAACTATGTGGAGATTTCTTTAAAAAGCTAGGAATAAGACTACCATATGATTCAGCAATCCCACTACTGGGTGCATACCCTGAGAAAACCATAACTGAAAAAGACACATGTACCCCAATGTTATTGAAACACTATTTCCAATAGCTAGCACATGGAAGCAACCTAGATGCCCATCAACAGATGAGTGGATAAAGAAGTCGTGGTACATACATACAATGGAATATTACTCAGCCATAAAAAGGAATGAATTTGAGTCAGTTCTAGTGAGGTGGATGAGCCTAGAGCCTATCACACAGAGTGAAGTCAGTCAGAAAGAGAGAAACAAGTATTGTATAATAATAACACATGGATAGGGAATCCAGAAAATGGTACTGATGAACCCATTTGCAGGGGAGGAATAGAGACTCAGACACGGAGAACAGACTGGCCACAGTGGGGGAAGGAGAGGATGAGACAAACTGAGAGGATAGCACTGAAACATACACATTAGCACATGTGAGATAGATAGCTGGTGGGAAGTTGCCATATAACCAAGGAGCTCAGCTCAGTGCTCTGCAACAACCTAGAGGGGTGGGATGGGGTACGTGGGTGGGAAGGAGCTTCAAGAGGGAGGGGACATATGTATCCTATGGCTGATTCACACTGGTGTATAGCGTAAACCAACACAACATTGTAAAGCAATTATCTTCCAATTGTAAATGTAAATTTAATAAAATGTTATGTGGTTTGAGATTAGGATGGACTCTACTATTTTTCCATATGGATATTCAATAGCTGTAGCATTTGTTGAAAGACATCTTTTCTTTCCAACACTGAATTACATTAGCATGCTTGTCAAAAATCACTTGAACGTATACATGTATTTCTATTTATATACTATTAGAATTAAGACAGTTACTACAATGAGGTATCACCTTACACTGGTCAGAATGGCCATCATCAAAAAATCTACAAACAATAAATGCCAGAGGGGATATGAAAAAAGGGAGCCCTCTCACGCAGTTGGTGGGAATGTATATTAATACATCCACTATGGAGAACTATGTGGAGATTTCTGTAAAAAGCTAGTAATAAAATCACCGTATGATCAAGCAATCCCAGAGAAATCTAAGAGTATACTAACAGAACTAAGAGAGTTCTATTTCTGAACTCTCTTAATTATTTCATTTTATTAGAAAACATTTGACTAGGTAATACATATACATGTAGTACAACATCCATAAAGTGCAAAAAAATCTATGGTGAAAAAAGCCTCCTTCACTCCCTATTCCCCAGGAAGTTCTCTCTCATGTTTTCTTCTGTGACTTCCATTGTTTTATTTTTTACATTAAAGTCTTTGACTCCTCTGAAAGGTATTTGTTTCAGGCTTACTGAGATATTATTGACATATAACACACATAAATTTAAGGTGTACAATGTGATGACTGGATACAGATACATGTTGTTAAATGATCCCCAAATAAGATCAGTTAACACACCTATCACCTCAAATAATTGTGTGTGTGTGGTGATAATATTTAATGTCTAAGTCTTAACAACTTCCAAGTATATGACAGAGTATCGCTAATTATAGTCACCATGCTATTCATTAGCTCCCCCAAATCTACTCATTTTATAGCTGGAAGTTTGTACCTTTTGGCCAAGATTCCCCCTTCTCCCACTCGTCTGAACCCAACCCTGGCAACCACCATTCTACTTTTTATTTCTATAAGTTTGTCTTTTTAGAGTCCACTATGATGCTGCTGCTAAGTCGCATCAGTCGTGTCCGACTCTGTGTGACCCCATAGACGGCAGCCCACCAGGCCCCCCCGTCCCTGGGATTCTCCAGGCAAGAACACTG
>NW_011495076.1:7841536-7841856 GCF_000754665.1 Bison bison bison | reverse complement strand
GGGAGGAATAGAGACTCAGACACGGAGAACAGACTGGCCACAGTGGGGGAAGGAGAGGATGAGACAAACTGAGAGGATAGCACTGAAACATACACATTAGCACATGTGAGATAGATAGCTGGTGGGAAGTTGCCATATAACCAAGGAGCTCAGCTCTGTGCTCTGCAACAACCTAGAGGGGTGGGATGGGGTCGTGGGTGGGAAGGAGCTTCAAAAGGGAGGGGACATATGTATCCTATGGCTGATTCACACTGGTGTATAGCGTAAACCAACACAACATTGTAAAGCAATTATCTTCCCATTGTAAATGAAAATTTAAT
>NW_011495076.1:7839902-7841436 GCF_000754665.1 Bison bison bison | reverse complement strand
GCAAGAACACTGGAGTGGGTTGCCATTTCCTTCTCCAATTCATGACAGTGAAAAGTGAAAGTGAAGTCACTCAGTCGTGTCCGACTCTTAGAGACCACATGGACTGCAGCCCACCAGGCCCCTCAGTCCATGGGATTTTCCAGGCAAGAGTACTGGAGTGGGTTGCCATTTCCCACTCGTCTGAACCCAACTCTGGCAACCACCATTCTACTTTTTATTTCTGTAAGTTTGTCTTTTTAGAGTCCACTATAAGTAATATCAATTAGTATTTGTCTTTCTCTGATTTATTTCACTTAATAAAATGTCCATAAAAACTACCCATAGTCGCAAAAAAGGAGGGTTTTCTTTTTTGTGGCTATTATTCCATAGTGTATGGGTGTGTGTGGGTGCATGCACAGATTGCATTTTCTTTACCCATTCATTTATCATTAGACACTTAGGTTGCTTTTATGTCTTGCCTATTTTAAGTAATGCTGCAATGAACATAGGAGTGGAGATATCTATTTGAGAGAGTAGTTTCACTTCCTTCAAATATATACCCAGAAGTGGGATTGCTGAATCATAACAGCAGCTCTATTTTTAATTTTTTGAGGAACCTCCATATTGTTTTCCACAGTAGCCACATCAACTTACATTCCCACCAACAGTGTACAAGGGTTCTCTTTTCTCCACATCCTCACCAACACCTGTTATCTCTTGTCTTGTTTATGACAGCCATTCTAACAGGTGTGAAGTAATACCTCATTGTGGTTTTGTTTGCATTTCCCTGATAATCAGTGATGTTGAACATCTTTTTGTGTGCCTGCTGGCCATTTGGAAAAATGTGTGCTGCAGCTACTGAAGCCCACGTGCCTAGAGCCTGTGCTCCGCGAGAGAAGCCAGCCCATGCACTGCAACTAGAGAAACTCCACATAGCAACAAAGACTCAGTGCAATCAAAAATAACAATAACAAAAAGGATTATATGATCTGCAAAGAGAGACAATTTTACTTTTTCCTTTTTGATTTGGATGACTTTGAAACCTTTTTTATTTTTTAACCTCATTGTTCTGGCTAGGAGTTCCATTACTGTGTTGAATTAGAGTGGTGAGGGTGGGCCTCCTTGTCTTGTTCCTGCTATTAGTGAGAAATCTCAAACCTTTCATTGTTGAATATGATGTTAGCTTTTGGTTTGTAATAAAGCAATTCAGATTGTACACATCTCTTTTTCACTTTGTCATATCATTGCTTAATTTTGTGTTGTTTTTGTTATGTGATGACCAAAGGGAAATTTTAACTTGAAAAAAAAAAATACTTTCATAAAATTTACTAAACCATTACTCAGAAACAATTTCCTTTAATCAGCATTTATAGAATACCTATTAAAAACCAGGCAACCCATTAGGTATTAGAGAAATGGATATGCTTGCTTTAATTAAAAAAATCTTTCAAATTTATCCTATGATAGACTATCTCTGAAAACACAAGAAACTGTTAACAGGTTTACCTCTGGGGAAGAGATAATTTTTATAATATTACTTTTTTTTTTTTTTTTT
>NW_011495076.1:7839515-7839802 GCF_000754665.1 Bison bison bison | reverse complement strand
ATATACTTTTTTTTTTTTTTACTTTTTGAATTTTGTAGTCTATATCTGTTAATTACTCAAATAGTCCGGTTTCTAAGATCCTAAACATTCCATAAATCCTCTAGAAAATAATTGGTAATATGTAATGGGTTTATTATCGCAGAAGGTGATGGCACCCCACTCCGTACTCTTGCCTGGAAAATCCCATGGACGGAGAAGCCTGGTGGGCAGTCCATGGGGTCACTAAGAGTCAGACACGACTGAGCGACTTCACTTTCACTTTTCACTTTCATGCATTAGAGAAGGAA
>NW_011495076.1:7834311-7839415 GCF_000754665.1 Bison bison bison | reverse complement strand
TCCCAGGGACGGCAGAGCCTGGTGGGCTGCCGTCTATGGGGTCACACAGAGTCGGACACGACTGAAGCGTCTTAGCAGCAGCAGCAGCGGCAATGGGTTTTTATAGCTCATTAAAAGTCACTCCACATTGTAGCAAATTAACAAATTCTGACAAACTTTTGTTCATCTCAATTTTTTTCTAAAGAAAGGAGTCTGCTTACCTCAGTTTGCCAAACAGCATAGCTTATTATTGGTTATCGAGGATCTTATGACCCTGTTCTTAATTAACCATGATAGCTCCGTGGGGAAGATTCACATATACAGCACACATTTCTACTTGAAAATCAGCCTATCTGTACTTAGCACCAGCTCTTCCAAAGCTCTCAACTGAGTCCTCCTTCCCATGGTAATGTAGCATGTCAATCCCTGTGTCGATAGAGATTATGAGACTATTTTTCACCTATTCCCTGACACCACAGCACTTATCTCTGTCAACGAGAGCTGCAGCCGGGAGGAACTCAGCAAGATACTGAGGAAAGCTGAAATGAACCCTCTGTGAATACTAAATATGGTGAGACTGAGCTCTGAAAGAACAACTGATGAACTACTGTGTCAATTGCTTAAAATTGACAGCCATCTCCAGCTCTTTATGACCCCACAGACTGAAGCTTGCCAGGCTCCTCTGTCGATGGGATTTTCCAGACCAGAATACTGGAGTGGGTTGCCATTTCCTTCTCTAGGGGATCTTTCCAACCCAGGGATCAGAACCCTAGTTTCCTGCATTACAGGCAGATTCTTTACCATCTGAACCATATAAAACAATGAATTAAAATGTTCATCATACTGGGATTGTAGAATGAAAGAGAAGACGAGTAAAGTATTGCATGAGACACTGATTTGAGAGTGTATAAAGGAGTAGTCTAATTCAGGAGGGTAAATGCCAAAGGCTTACTTGGTTTGCAGTCAGTCTCAGAAAGGGGTTCAGATCTTGCTACAATGTGGAGAGGGTTGAAAGAAGACAAGACAGAGCAAAGAGACCATTTAGAGGACTGGATTAAGGCATTAAGAGTAGGATAGAAAGGACAGGCCAAATGTGTCAGACATTAAGAAGAAGGATCTAAAATATAGTTATCTAGGTAAAGTCAGTAAGACCTGAGAACTGGCTGGCAGTTAAAGAAAAGAAAAGAAAAGCAGGACTCTGGATCCAGGAAATTATGGCTCTGTATTATTAATAATTCTGGTTTAGTAATACTAGCAGAAATATCAGCTACTAGTATTATTCATTACATTGGATGGAAACAGGGAGAGGGATGACTTTCCAGGTTTCTGGGTTACATGACCAGTAAATAGACATGCCTTTCACTGTACTGGAAATACAGGTTTGGGTGAGAGGAAGCAAAGATGAAAAAGATGCTGAGTTAGAGGTGCTTGGGAGACAGCCAGTGGGAAGCATACAAATGTTGCATATGTGAAAACTAGTCAAGAGAGGGGTTGAGGTCTAGAAACATAGATTTGTGAGTGGTCACACATAATTGGTAGTTGACGCCATCAGTGTAAATGAGTAGGAGAGAACCAAGAGAAACATACAGCATGCAGGAAAGGAGGTGGGGTGGTGAGAAGGAAGTCCAGAGAGCTTGCAAGGAAACCAGAAGGAGACAATGGACAGGAGAAAAGGGAGAGTTTGAGAAAGACCTGATCAGATCAACCCAAGTGAGGTTTTGTCTAGAAATGAACAAGTATCCAAGAGCAGCCCCTGGTGTGCAGCTTCTTGGAAGCCTCCATCATAGCAATGGCTCAGGATACAGATGTCCTTCTCTGCACTCATCTTGGGTCAGCCAGAAGGCTCATGGATTCCCTGAAGCAGAGAAGAGTTGATCCCACTGTTCAGCAGCTGGCCCAAAGCAGCTTCAGGTCAGTGGGAAAACTTTTAGAAAGCATGGAAGGTTGACAAACAGTCTGCCTGTTAACAAATAAGTTAGAGACTACATTTTGTTGGAATTATAAATTTGACACCCCCAAATTCCTTTATGTTATAGTAGTAGAGCAATGTCTTATTTGTATAAGGGAAATTTCTAGATAAAGTTTACTACTTTAGGAACTAAACCTTTAATCTGAGCCATCTTTTTGTCAACCTCATGAAAATTTGCCTACCTTCTCAATACATGGTACACTAGATGTAATACAACCTTGCTTATAAACATATCATCATCATTATGATCATTATTTATTATGGGAAAAGATGGAAACAGTGAGTGGTAACAAATATTGTGCACTTACTGTATGCCTGATGCGTAATACTGAACTTCCTCAATGATCCTATACACTAGGCACCATCTCCATTCTACATAAAGAGAAACTTGAGATTCAGAAAGATTAATTTATTTAACATCAAGCATATATCTTTAGTAAGAATTGACATCTACTGTCTGATTCCAAAGCTTTCCTATTATCCTTCCCATGCTTTCCCCTCCAAGTTTTGAAAGTTGCTTTTTATAGCTATTTCTTTCTGGGGCTTTCCTCAAGGACTGTTTACCCCTTAGCTAAACAGGAAAAGTTGCTGAACTTTTACAAGATAACTTACCTTTCTCCTCCCTTGGTATCACTTTCAGCATATTAGCTTCAGCAATAATCCTTCTCTCCTCCTAGTATCTTTTTACTGAAGCTTAGGCAACTTACCAGGGAAAACCAAATTATCAATTTTATTAAATGAGTAACATAATTTAACACAATATTTAAGAATGCCTTCACATCTCTCTTGTGACTCTTAGAGACTTGTTCTTACTATCAGATTTATGAATATATCCAAGAAAGTTAAAGTTAACCAAAGTCTAAATTACTCTCTGTTTGTCCAACAAGCCCTCCTCCCAATCACCTGCCCATATGTGGGCCACAAAGATTGGTCCAGAGAAGGGCAGGTACCCAAGTCAAGCAAACAGGGCCTTTCTTGGAGATTTCCCCTGCTGGAGCTATCAGGAAAAAGACACTCTCATCACTGGAAGCTATTACAAGATGAGCTCAGAGCTTCCCACGAGTCTCTGGAGAGAGCTCACTGCTGTGGTAGAGAATGACTGCAATTATTCCTAGCTCTGCAACTGCCATGATCTTATAAACTTGTAAATCTTTCTCCTCTTTTTTCTGGGGGTGGTGGATGTGTCATGCAGGGACCTTAGTTTCCCAATCGAGTATCAAACCCACATACCCTGCAGTGGAAGCTCAGAGTCTTAAGCACTGGACCACAGGGAGGTCTTCCTCTTTATTTTTCCTAAGCTACTTAAACTTGTATTCTGTCACCCATCACTAATAGAGACTTTTGGCCAATAAATATAGGCATTAATCACGAATAGTAGTTCTCAATTTTGACTGTACATTAGAAGCATCAGGGGAGTTTTTAGGAGTCCCAGTGCCCAGGCTACATCCCAGACCAATTAAACCAGAATTTCCAGGGGTTGGAACCAGGCATCAGTATTTTTATAAAACTTCCCCTAGGGTATCCAGGGTGCAGCCAGGATAAGAATCACTGCTCTGAAACAGCTTTAATTCTAAAGTAGTCTATCAGAAACCAACAGCAAAGAATGAATCTTTGTATGGTTCTAGTACTAGGATATACTTATAGATTGGTGGAATAGAATTCAAAGTTCAGAAATATAAATTAAAAAAAATATTGGGCCAACTGATTTTTGACAAGGGTGCCAAGTCATTCAATAGGAAAATAATCATCTTCTCAGCAAAGGATGCTGAGACAACTGGATAACCACATACACAAGAATGAAGTTGGACCCTTACCTCACACAAAATACAAAAATTAATTCAAAGTGGATCAAAAACAAAAATATGAGACCATAAACTCTTAGAAGAAAATGCAGAGGTAAATCTTCGCAACCTTGAATTATGCAGTAGATTCTTAGATATGACACCAAAAGCATAAGAAAAAGAAATGGCAACCCACTCCAGTATTCTTGCCTGGAGAATCCCATGGATGGAGGAGCCTGGGGGGCTACAGTCCATGGGGTCGCAAAGAGTTGGACATGACTGAGCAACTTCACTCATCAAGAATGTTCTTCAAAGGATACCATGAAGAAAGTGAGAAGACCCAGAAATTCCACTCCTAGGTATATACCCAAGAGAAAGAAAACATATGTCCACACCAAAAACTGTTCATAAATGTTTATAGCAGCATTATTTACAACAGCCTAAAGGCAGAAACAACTCAAACGTCTATCAAGGATGAAGGGACAAACAAAATGTGATTTATCCACAGAAACTAATATTCAGTTCAGTTCAGGTCAGTTGCTCAGTTGTGTCCGGCTCTTTGCGACCCCATGAGTCACAACACGCCAGGCCTCCCTGTCCATCACCAACTCCTGGAGTTCACTCAGACTCATGTCCATCAAGTCAGTGATGCCATCCAGCCATCTCATCCTCTGTCATCCCCTTCTCCTCCTGCCCCCAATCCCTCACAGCATCAGAGTCTTTTCCAATGAGTCAACTCTTCCCATGAGGTGGCCAAAGTACTGGAGTTTCAGCTTTAGCATCATTCCTTCCAAAGAAATCCCAGGGCTGATCTCCTTCAGAATGGACTGATTGGATCTCCTTGCAGTCCAAGGGACTCTCAAGAGTCTTCTCCAACACCACAGTTCAAAAACATCAATCCTTTGGCACTCAGCCTTCTTCACAGTCCAACTCTCACATCCATACATGATCACAGGAAAAACCATAGCCTTCACTAAACAGACTTTTGTTGGCAAAGTAATGTCTCTGCTTTTCAATATGCTATCTAGGTTGGTCATAACTTTCCTTCCAAGGAGTAAGCGTCTTTTAATTTCATGGCTGCAGTCACCATCTGCAGTGATTTTGGAGCCCCCCAAAATAAAGTCCGACACTGTTTCCACTGTTTCCCCATCTATTTCTCATGAAGTGATGGGACCAGATGCCATGATCTTCATTTTCTGAATGTTGAGCTTTAAGCCAACCTTTTCACTCTCCTCTTTCACTTTCATCAAGAGGCTCTTTAGCTCCTCTTCACTTTCTGCCATAAGGGTGGTGTCACCTGCGTATCTGAGGTTATTGATATTTCTCCCGGCAATCTTGATTCCAGTTTGTGTTCTTCTAGTCCAGCGTTTCTGCA
>NW_011495076.1:7833481-7834211 GCF_000754665.1 Bison bison bison | reverse complement strand
TCCGACCCTCAGCGACCCCATGGATTGCAACCTACCAGGCTCCTCCGTCCATGGGATTTTCCAGGCAAGAGTACTGGAGTGAGCTACTAATAAAAATCTGCTATCGAGCTAAATAAAATGTAGGACATGATTTTACACTATATCATTTATTTCAAGTTTACAAACAAAATAATTGTAATGTTTATAGATACAAATACAGTATATGTTTTTAAAGTAGTTCAGGCAGAAAAACACACACATTTCAAGATAATGGCTTAGCTTTGGGAAAGAAAAAGGAGTAAAATTGCAAAGGGTGCAAAGAGGGCTTCAAATACATCTGTAATATTACATTAAGCCAAAAGCAGAATAATTATGTAAAAGCATGGTGGTTTTCTTTAAAATATTTCAATAACTCTTTCTTGTTGACTCTAGTAAAGGCCAAATTGACACAAGCAGCAATTATCCTAATTGCTAAGTCGATATTGCCAAAATCCATCTTAATAGAAAAATAAAATCTGTAAGATACCTCTGCGTGCATGTGTGCTTAGCTGCTTTTTCATGTCCGACTTTTTGCGACCCCATGCACTATAGCCCACCAGGCTCCTCTGTCCATGGGATTCTCCAGGCAAGAATACTGGAGTGGGTTGCCACGCCCTTCTCCAGGGGATCTTCCTGACCCAGGGATTGAACCCATGTCTCTTATGTCTCCTGCACTGGCAGACAGGTTCTTTACCACTAGCACCTCCTGGGG
>NW_011495076.1:7789510-7833381 GCF_000754665.1 Bison bison bison | reverse complement strand
CTGCCATAAGGGTGGTGTCACCTGCGTATCTGAGGTTATTGATATTTCTCCCGGCAATCTTGATTCCAGTTTGTGTTCTTCTAGTCCAGCGTTTCTGCATATAAGTTAAATAAGCAGGGTGACAATATACAGCCTTGACGTACTCCTTTTCCTATTTGGAACCAGTCTGTTGTTCCATATCCAGTTCTAACTGTTGCTTCCTGACCTATTAGTCATCTATAAAAAAGGATCTAAGTACTGATATATGCTACAATATGATGTATCTTGGAAACATTATGCTAAGTGAAAGAAACCAATCACAAAAGACCAAATATTATATGAATTCATTCCCATAAAATGTCCATAATGGGGAAATCTAAGAGACATAAAACATGTGAGTGATTGCTTAGAATTCCGAGAAGGACAGAAGAGAGGAAAATGGGGTGGCAATAGCTAATGGGCACAAGTTTTCTTTTTTTCAGATGATGAAAATATTCATGTCCTAAAAATCATGGCGATGGCTCCATATATCTTTGAATATACTAGAAACCATTACATTGATTATGCCATTGGGTGAATATTGCATGACATGTGAATTGTATCTCAATAACTGCTGCTGCTGCTGCTAAGTCACTTCAGTCGTGTCCGACTCTGTGTGACCCCATAGACGGCAGCCCACCAGGCTCCCCCGTCCCTGGGATTCTCCAGGCAAGAACACTGGAGTGGGTTGCCATTTCCTTTTCCAATGCATGCAAGTGAAAAGTGAAAGTGAAGTCACTCAGTCATGTCCGACCCTCAGCGACCCCATGGATTGCAACCTACCAGGCTCCTCCGTCCATGGGATTTTCCAGGCAAGAGTACTGGAGTGGGTTGCCACGCCCTTCTCCAGGGGATCTTCCTGACCCAGGGATTGAACCCATGTCTCTTATGTCTCCTGCACTGGCAGGCAGGTTCTTTACCACTAGCACCTCCTGGGAAGCCCATAAGATATATATATACCTCTACTTGGTAAATTTTGAACAGAAATAAGGATCTGGGTTGAGGGTTAATGAGGACTCTCTGTACTTTCTATCTCTTGATCATCATAGTCTCTTCAAAACTCTTTGCTTTCTACCCTATTTTACTAAAGAGCTCTGACCAAAAATAAATGAAATAAAATCTAGCAAGTGTCTGACTAATGGAGAGATTTTGCATATGATCTCATTTTCATTCAGTCTAGAATCTGACACTTTTCCTCCACAAATGACCTGGGCTACAGGCTCAGTCTGCAGGCCCTCCTCTGGGCTGGTGCTGAGTCACAGAAGCATGGCAACCAGCATGTAAAATATCCTGGCCTGGCAGCTCTAAGACCAAGAGCTAGATTGCTTTGCTAGATTCCTTGTCGCCACAATATGGGTATGATAACCCTTCCACAGTGTTTGGAATGCCTCTTGTGAACAGATCTCCTGTTATTTTAGTTCAGTAATTTCAGTGCAGGGATCTGCAAGACTTCTTTGTCTCTGTCTCTGTATTTCCCAACCCCTACCACACATTGTTTATCATGGTTTTCAGACAGATGCCACAGTGCCTTGGCAAAGGGAACTCTCAATATATTATAGATAATGCTTCAAATGTGTTTCCAATAAATAGTCCTGATTTCAGACCAAAAAAGGGAGAACAAAAGAACAATTTTCTTCTTTTTTCACCTTGCTTGTTTCCCAGACAGAAACCACAAATTTACTAAATGACAAATACTTAGAAAATAATATTAGCGTTTAATGAACATGATTTAAGACTCTCCTTTAGAATGACACTGAAGTATTTTTAAGCGCTTTTTTCTTTTTTCATGGCCAGTTTGCATTCTGCATGCTTGAGTCCTTGCTTCTTTCAGTGATGAGGGATGTGTTGCCTGGGTCCAACCGGAAACACAGAGAAGACAGTCATGTGGGGTGATCTGATGTCATCACAAATGCAATAGAAATGAAATGCCTCCCAACCCTCCAAAAGCAATATTTCAAAATAGATCTGATTCAAGCCCACCCCTCCTCCTCCTTACTCAACAAGACTGAAAACAAATTAGGTATTTGTGGATTTTGAAGGATACCATCTCCTAGATCGTACAGGAATCCCAGACCTTACAAAATCTAGAAAAATGAGGAGGGAGGTCTGATTCTCAGTCCTTGTGGGTAGTGCCTGCAGCCACTGGTTTCCATGGCAACTCCACTCCCACCATCCCAAGTTCCGCCAAGGAAACTTTCTCTACAGTCCATGGCCAAGTACTTCCTGGTAAGCCCTCTCCAGGACCTTTTTAAGGCCTTGCAGCCTCACCAGGTGACAATAGTCCTCCCACAGTCCCAGATGTTTTCCTCCAACAGAACTAGAAATGCCTCCATTTCCCTTCTCCATCAGGAAGGCAGGTAGATGGTAGACCACTGCCCACTTCAACTCTTCAACCTCTAGGATCTCGACCTTCCCACACAAAAATCTGTCTTGATTTGTCTCCAAGGTAAGTTCTCCTGCTTCACCACCCTTTGAAAAGTCTCTTTCTAAGGCGCTGTGTTCCACGGGGATTCTCCAGGCAGGAATACAGGAGTGGGTTGCCATTCCTTTCCCCAGGGGATCTTCTGGACCCAGGGATTGAACCCAGATCTCCTGCATTGGCAGGCAAGTTCCTTACCATCTGAGCCACCAAGGAAGCCCCTTTTAAGACACACATACACACACACACAAAGATAGTTCACTCACCCTCTCCCTTACCACCTCAACCTCTGAGGAGCTCTCCTTCTTGGGAAAATAGAAAATGGGGCAACAGGGGAATTTTCCTCTCTGCTGAGTCTACAATATGAGGCAGAGAGAGAGATTTTTAAATAAATCACAGTTTCGTTTATAAGATACAGACTACCCTACATCACCTAACAGCCTGAATTTTACCTAACACTTTCACCATTAGATCCAGTTCTGATTACAGCACTGTGCACAGAAAGCCATAATTCAATCATTTACTCACTCAAAGGAGCAAGTTTGAGGATAAAGATGAAGAGTCCAATTGGGGATATGTTAAAGTTGAAGTGCTGAATGGTGATCTGAAAGTAGGCAATGAAATACAGAACATGGACATAGACATCTTATTCCAGTGTTCAGTGCTATAGGCATGGATGACAGGCTATTGATTAAAGAGAGAATGGCCTCAGACTAAGGCCTGAGACACCCACTAGCAGAGGAGACTGAGGAGGAGAAGCCTGAGAGGCATAAAGGAAAGCAGCTGTGTGGCCACAGAGGGCCAGGAAGACAGAGTTTCAAGAAGCAAAGTATAGACAGCTCTTTGAAATACAGCTAGCCAAACATTCCCTTGGTGATTGGAGAGAGGCCTCAGGATCTATTTCTTTCCCATTAAGAGTTTAGCCACCACTATCATTCAAGCCAGTTACTTTAGATTAGAGCTGAAACTTTGGAGAGCAAATGGGCCCTGAGGGAACTGAATGAGATGGATATAAAAACATTCTGGGGAACTTCCCTGGCAGTCCAGTGGTTAAGACTCTACCAATACACAGGGCATGGGTTCGACCTCTGGTAGGCGAACTAAAATCCCACAGTGCAGTCAAGTTTAAAAAAAAAAAAAGAACACTCTGGAGCAAGCCTGAGTGCAGTCAGTCAGTCCTGGGTGGACTTGAGCGTAATCCTCATCCACTCCACACTGATCTTTTATCTCCCTATGTGGTAAAATGACTGGTTGTAAGAAGCTCTGCCCTTCTCTCTTCCATCTATAGACAGTTCCCTCGTTGCTTTTCCATTTTCAAAGTCAATCCTAAAGGAAATCAACCCTGAATATTCATTGGAAGGACTGATGATAAAGCTAAAGCTCCAATACTTTGGCCACCTGATGTGAAAGGCTGACATTAGAAAAGACCCAGATGCTGGGAAAGACTGAAGGCAGGAGGAGAAGGGGACAACAGATGATTGGATGGCATCACCGATTCAATGGACATGAGTCTGAGAAAGCTCTGGGAGTTGGTGATGGACAGGAAAGCCTGGCGTGCTACAATCCATGGGGTTGCAAGGAATCAGACCCATTTGAGTGACTGAACTGAACTATGTATATTGTGTTCTGTATTCACAGTTGCGTGTGGCACACTTTTTAAATGTACATTTCTCAACTGAAGTGGTTTCAAAACTAAAATGTGCAATAGGCTTCTCAAAGCCTCACCCCACCCTTGGGCCTAAGAGGATAGGATGGAGTGAGAGTGTTTATGACACGTATTGCTTGATTTTAGGACAAATGCTTAGGATCTGCTTCTTAGGCCACCTCAAAATGCCATATACCTTCTGTCTTCCCTATACTCATTTTATGAAGACCTATATGTAGAGGAAAATATTGGAAAACTCAATTACCTCCTGAATTTGGGATGGGCTAGGCAGCCAACCTAAAGAAGAAGAAATAGCAAAACCTCACAAGAGAATACATCTAGCCATGTAAATAGTCCTATGGGGAAATGTAGTAAAATTACAAAGAAAAATGCTTCTAAAAATGACATCTTGTCTGAAAAAGCCAGTGTTATATCTCTTCAATAAAATATAAACTTCTAAAATAAAACATTATAATCACTAGTTCATCTCTGGTCTTTCAAGAAGACTATAAAAAAGTCATTTTTCTGTCTTTACACATACTAGCCCACCATCAATTTAAGTGACTTCCCCAAAATCACAATGAGGGTGCTAGAGGGTTACCACTAGAACCCAGTCCCATAAGGCTTGAAAACTGGTATAAAACAAAATTCAGTCTTGGATCCGGTACCACAGATTGTAATCTCAAAAAAAAAAAAAAAAATCACTTCACTATATTTTAATGAATCCATAGTTCTTTGATACACCTCCCAAAGTCTGTTTTATGGTAAAGCTTGAGTATTTGACAATTCATTAATTCTATAATGTTTAATACTGTATTCAATAAAAATTTAGTTTCTCTTCAGACATGAAAGAGAGTAGACACTCCCTTGTGAAGATACCCATCCACATATGAGTTGCTAGGGTACATTCAAGAGAGAGCAGAAAAGAAAAAATGATATAAAAGAAAAAGTGTAGTAGTTCTAAAAGAAAAAATTTTTTTTGCTTCAATCGGTATTGATTCTAGGTGAACATTTGAGGCTGAAATTTTGCTTAAGACCTCTCAAACAGAGGCTGTTGCCACTTATGATTAATCTTAAAAAAAAATTTCTTCAACAACAACAAAAAACCAAACAACTTGATTTTAAAATAAGCAGAGGATCTAAATAGACATTTTTTAAAAGACATACAGATGGCCAACACAAAAAAACGCCCAACATCACTAATTATTAAGGAAATGCAAATCAAAACCACAATGAGATATCACCTCATACCTGTTAGAATGGCTATTATCAAAAAGACAAGAAATAACAAATGTTGGAGTGGCTGTAGAGAAAAGAAAACCTTCATACACTGTTGGTGGAACTGTAAATTGGTGCAACCACTATGGAAAATCACACAGAGATTCCTAAAAAAGTTAAAAATAGAACTCCCATATGATGCAGCTATTCCACTTCTTAGTATTTATCCTAAGAATACAAAAACACTAATTCAATAAGGTATATGCACCCATATGTTCACTGCAGCATTATTTACAATTGCCAAGTTAGGGAAGCAACCTAAGTGTCCATCAACAGACAAACAGATAAAGATGTGATATATTTTTAGATATATATCTGTATTATACATATATACTATACATATATATAAAATGTATAATACATATGTATAATGAAATACTGCTACTGCTGCTAATTCACTTCAGTCGTGTCCAACTCTGTGCGACCCCACAGATGGCAGCCCACCAGGTTCCACTGTCCCTGGGATTCTCCAGGCAAGAACACTGGAGTGGGTTGCCATTTCCTTCTCCAATGCATGAAAGTAAAAAGTGAAAGTGAAGTCGCTCAGTCATGTCCGACTCTCTCGAAACCCCATGGACTACAGCCTACCAGGCTCCTCTGTCCATGGGACTCTCCAGGCAAGAGCACTGGAGTGGGGTGCCATTGCCCTCTCCAATGGAATACTACTCAGGCATAAAAAAGAACAAAATTTTGCCATATGCAGTAACATGAATGGACTTGGAGGGCATTATATTAAGTGAAGTAAGTCAGACAAAGACAAATACTGTATGATATCACTTATATTTGGAATCTAAAAGATACAACAAACTAGTGAATATAACAAAAAAGAAGCAGGTTCACAGATATAGAGAACAAACTAGAAGCTACTAGTGGGAAGGAGTCGGGGAGGGACAATATAGGGCTGGAGGATCAAAAGGTACAATTAATCATGTATAAAATAAGCTGCTGCAGCTACTGCTAAGTCGATTCAGTGGTGTCCGACTCTTAGCGACCCCATGGACTGCAGCCTACCAGGATCCTCCATCCATGGGATTTTCCAGGCAAGAGTACTGGAGTGGGGTGCCATTGCCTTCTCCATAAAATAAGCTATAAGGATATAAATGCTATACAACATGGGGGAATACAGCAAATATTTTATAATAACTATAAATAGAGTATAACTTTCAAAATTGCAAGTCACTGTATTGCAAACCTGTAACAATAGTATATTATACAGCAACTGTTCTTCAATTAAAAAAAAAAAAAAATGACCTGGAATAGGTAACAGGGAAGTCATCAGAGCTCTCTATCCCTTCTTTCTGATTCTTTGTATCTGCTTTGTCCTTCCTCCCAGGGCAAATGCATTCTATCTATTTTCTAGCCCACATAAGGGTGCATGGGTCACCCAACAGATAAACCCGAAGTTCATGTATGCAATAGATTACATCATTGGCTTTGATCCTTCTCCTTACCCACCACTTATCCCTCAGGCCTCATGTCCATGCAACACGCCTTATGACTTATAGTTCTACCAAGGGGCAGAGTATATTCATCTACATCTAAATGTTGGATTCAACCCTTGACTTACTAGGAAAGCAAAATGAAGCTGATGTTAAAGTGTGCCAGTTCCAAACCCAGGCTCTAAAGGCCTTCCTCATTTCCTCAGGTACCTCAGAGCTCTGCTGTTGCCCTGTGTCCTGGTCCATTCGGGCTGCTCTAACAAAACACCATAAAACTAGGTGGCCACAGATTTATTTCTCACAGTTCTAGAGGCTGGAAAGTCACTCACAGAGATGAAATTCTGCTCATTCACAGAGATGAATCCCACTCTCACTTTCTGAGGAGAGCGACCACAGTAGACTCAGGTTGGGTCAAGTGTTAACCCCTATGCTAGAGGAGGTAGTCAAGACTTGGATTCAGCCTGGCTCCTGGGGGCCACCCCTGTGGACTGGGAGACAGTTCCCACATGAAGGTGAGGTGGGTGGTTATTGTGAGCAGGTACCCCAAAGGAGTCTACTTCTATTTGATGTACAAAGTACTCCCTGCAGGTGAAAATTGTTTCCTGTGAGAAAAACTGTCTCCTGCAAGAAAGCTCTGAATTTCAGAGGCAACTTAACTTAGGAGAAAGAAAAGAAGAAAACAGCCATGTTCTTTAAAGGGGGAAGCTAGACAGCAAGAAGACTTGTTTAAATGCTGTGAATCACAGGATAGGGGTAGAATGTGATCAACAGTTCACAGGGAAATCAAGTGTGGAAGAGAAGGGACAGAAGGCAATTTCAGCGCTCAGTCTTCTGTGAATTCAGAAGTATCACTGCTCCCGACCACTCATGCAATTGAATATCAGGCACAGATCTGTGCCCCACAGGGGAGGAAGAGCTATCTCCTAAGGAAGAAAATGGTCCAGGAGAGAAAAAAGAAGCTGACATAATCACAACCATTTCAACTTTAATGAGTACACAGGTGATGTCAGTCCCTCAGTTGAATGGGAGATTTAGATCAGTTAATAAACTGTTTAAAAAAATTATTCAAATTAGCTTCATGATAACAGGAAAAATTGATAAGTTTCTAAGTTGTTTTTGTCCTAAACAGTGGATTCTTTTTCCTCTAATCATTATTTTTGAAGAGATTTGATGAGAATTTTTGAACATTTAAGTGGAGAGAAATGTTTTAAACATTTAAATGGAGAAATGTTCATAAAAATGCACATTTGCATCTAATATTTAAATAACTCTGATTTCCAAACCATTTCTCAAAATACTAACATGAGGAGAGAGATTACATTTTTCCTCTATGTCACTTCTAGAGAAGAAAAGACTGATTATGCTTTTACCTACTTATATAAAGAGAAGCAAACATCCATATATCCATATTTTTGAAATACCATGATGATTACACTCTGCTGAAATTTAAATTGAATAAATAACATTATATAATAAATCATAGCCAAATGGACTATAAATGGTTCTTAAAATAACTGATATAATTCTGAAAGCAATGTATAGTACTTGCCAAGAAGCAAAGCTTTCTGAAGGATTCTTTTTGGAAACAATTAATTAATAACAGTCACTAATGATAATGAGGGTATTAGGGAGGTACATGGTGTCCCACCAATTATATGCCAGGCAAGCAAGAAATTTTTGAACAAAGAATCTAATTTAAAGAGAGAGTTGCAAGAAAATTGAGAAGAAATAGAAAGCTGTTTCAAATATTTCACAAGAAGTCATGCTGGGACCAGAGTCAGCTACCAGACCAGCTCTTCAGTGAGTTTAGGTTTTAACAAAAATGGAAAGAAAGAGCTGGTCTTGGGTTGTGTTTTCTCCTAGGCAAAAATCTCAGAGGGAAGGAAATTCAAATGGCTTCTACCTACCATGAAGACAGCGTAGATCCTTACACTTAACCCAGACCTACTGAATCTGACCTATTTCACTGAATTTCCAATTAGATGGAGAATATGGAGGAGTTCAGTATTCTTTCCTATCCCACTTCAGAGGAATGTAGATGGAGCTCGATAGAGCAGAGAAGGAGAGCAGGCTGGGCACAGTGTGGGACTCCCCTCTCCCTGGGATGGAGAAGTAGGAGAATGACCTGCATCTGGGCTCCTCTCTGGTTGATGGGCGACCCCGCCACACCAGCAGGAGGAAGAGTGGGCAGGCTGACAGAGAGGACCAGCTCCCAAGCACACGCAAAACATTTCATTATCTTCCTGAACCAGCTGGAAAGATCTAAGAACAATTTGAGTGTCCACAATTACAGACAGGAGCAAAGTTAAAGAAATATTTTTCTATCCTCTCTTATATTTTAACCCACTTTAACCTCCAGGATGGCATGGCCCAGAAAATCATATTTTTTTTAAAAAGAATGTGATGATGTAATTGAAGATGGCTCCCATCTTGAACTAGCATGTAGCATTATCGACAGATAAAAGGAGATACAAATATACATATATACGAGTGTGTACATTTATACACACATATGTATTATGGCAGTGTTCATGTATATGCAAGTGCATATGCATACACTCTTACATACACCTTTTTTTTTTTGCAGAAATGATAGATCTTGCCAATGAATTTGATGATAGTACATGTGGTAGATGGTGATGCCATTTACTGAGAAGGGGAAACCAGGAGAAGAGTCAGATTGGATCAGTGGGGAGCTATAAACATGAGCTCAGCTCATTTTCAGATGAAAATGCCAGGTAGGCAGCAGATACAGTCTGTAGAGTTCAGAGGAGAGACTGGGTGGAGATGTCAAATTGGGTGTCCCTCTGCCATTAAAGCCATAGCCCTAGATGAGCCCTCCTGTGAGGAGAGGACAGATAGAAAAGAAAAGCCATCTCAGATTTGAGCCCCAGGGAATAACGTTTCTGTGACTGCATAGACAAAGCAGAAGAATGGGAAACTAAGCTTTTTGTTTAACTCAACAGAATTTCACAGAATTGTGTTTTTCAACTCCAGCCCATGGGATACTGAGAAAAGGGTTTTATGAACAAATCAGCGTGTGATGTGCTGCATACATAGTTCCCCTAGGAGCTTCAGAGTAGCAGAGTAACATGTGTAGATGAAAGATTCAGAAATGCCCTACAATGCAAAACTTGGTTTAATTTTATTGAACAGAGAGTTTCCTAAGTCAGAGGTCCTTGAAGTGTTGCCCCAGCCCAGCAGCAGAAGCATCACCTGAGAACTTGCTAGAAGCATCAATTCTTGTCCCACCTGAGACCCACAGAATCTCAGGCTTTGGGGTACAACCCTGCAGTCTGTGTTATCACAAGTCCACCAAAGTGGCTCTTATATATGGCCTGAGTCCTAAATATCAACCCTTTTTCTAGTTTTGGTAAATAATAGCGTTTTCCAAAGTGATTTACTAGGAAAATACTGTTATTGCCAACTCTAGCTTTTAGATTCTTAGTTTAACAAAGCTTCAAGTAAGGAATCACTACTGAGGATTAAATCTAGTATTTTACTATTTGTTTGTTGCTAAATCAACATGCTATGGAACACTTTTATCAATAAAGGTTTTACTTGCCAAGAAGTAGCAATTGTTATGAAAATACTTTTTCCATATTAAAAAAAGTGAAACCTCTTGCCTTCCTAAACAGGTCAAATTATCTAGATGCACATTATCCGACAAGGTCGCCATTAGCCACCTGTGTCTACTTACGTTTAAAGAAATTGATTAACATAAAAATTCAGTTCCTATGTCACATTAGCCACCTTTCAAGTGCTATCCATGTGTGGCTGGTGGACAACGCAGATACAGAACATTTGTTGAACAGCAGTGACTTAGACAAGAAATAATTCCTTCTTTTTTTTTTTTCTTTTGCTACCAATGAATGACTCACAGTTAACAATTCAGAGAGAAGAGCAGCTGTGATGCATGAACATGATCCTCACTCCTCCAGACATCAGTCTTGATGGCAAGCAGACAGTGATGAACACAGGTGAGAAAAGCCAGGATCTAGAACTTTCAGCTCAAATGTCTTCCTCATTTTCCCCACAGAGTCTTGGGAGTTTCCCACTCGAAGTCTATGAAAATTCTCCTTCTGCTGCCCAGGAAACCTCCTTACTCACGACCTAGTTCACCCACCACTCCTCCACCACTGGTGTAAATTCTGGCTGTCAATGCCATTCTTTCTACATGAGACATTCTGGCCCCTCAGCATCTTCCAAACCCCTTTCTGTGGTGGTCATACCCAGGAAATGAACCCAGGCTTTCTCAAATTAGATGTCTTGCCCTTGCCAGCCTCCCTTGCAGGCTATGGATAGGTGTGTGACCTACACTCCACCCGTCAAGTGCATCCATGGAGATTTCAACTTGGAAGAAAGCAACACAATTAGAAGCCAACACCTGGGTTCTCCATGACTATCTGCTGGTGAGGATCAGGGAGGGGGGCAGGAGAGGCCATCAACTTATAGAGGCAGCAGTGGGGATGAGCTAGAGGCAGTGTGCATGCTCAGTGTCAGGACCAGCATGGCAAGAAGATGTATCCCAGAACAATGAACTGACATAGCTTACATCTTGTTCCTGGCTTAAAAAATCCCAGTCCCAGTCTCTGGCTTCTTGGAAATCCTGTGAGCTACCTTGTGTCTTTTAATAAATTCCTTTTCAGTTCAAATTAGTAAGAGTGGGTTTCAGTACTTGTAAACAGCATCCAAAGCAGAAATCCCTACCAAGTGGAAAAGAATTATCTCCATAGCATTTACCCACACACATTGATTACGTGACTTGTGTTAGACTCTGCCAGGGACTGGGGATGTATTTATAGAACTTGTTCTCAAGGTCCTTAAAATTCAGAAAAAGACAAATCAGCACACCAAGAACTTTAAAACATTGTAGGTGGCCATGAAATACAAATGTAGCCACAGGGAGGCCCAAAGGATAGGGAGGAGGAG
Source organism: Bison bison bison (assembly GCF_000754665.1). Lineage (NCBI taxonomy): Eukaryota > Metazoa > Chordata > Mammalia > Artiodactyla > Bovidae > Bison > Bison bison. The sequence continues at coordinate 7,821,650 of NW_011495076.1, read as the reverse complement.
GGCGAGTTCAGAAAATCTCCAAGGGGATGTCCCTTGAGCTGAGTCGTAAAATATAAACAGATGGTTGACGTGCCAACGAGCAATAGGACAAAGGAAAAAACATTAGTGAAAACAAGGAGGTAGCCGTGGTCTTCCATGTTCTGGGGGAAGAATCAAGACATGGAGTTGGTGGGAGAGGAAGAAGGCAGCAAGAGAAAAGGGTCAAGAGATCAAATCAACACATCGTACATCTTAAACTTTCACATTGTTATGTGTCAATCATATCTCTATAAAGCCAGGTAATATTTTTTAAAGGCTGGGGAAACAGTAATAATAACAGCTAAGATCACCTGGGTGCTTATTGTGTATACTAAATAGTTTACATTGCTTTTCATTCACTCCTCACACAGCCTCAGGTGGTAGATGACTCCATTACCATTATTTTACAGACAAAAAAAATTGAGGCAAAGGATAAGCGACGTGCCCAAAGTCACTCACACCTAGGCAGCAGCAAAGGAGGCTTTCACCTTCCAATCCAGCTCAAGTCCGCACTCTTAAGCACCACTGCTACCGTCAGGCGAGTGCCAGTTCAGAGAGGATTTTACATCCCACTCTAAGGTGTTTGAACTGGGTTCTCCAGCAGCACTGAAAGATTTTAGGCAGATGAGTAATATTATCAGACTTCCATTTTAGGATAAACATAAAGTGTTTCTGGAGTGGAGAGTGAACCAATGTGAGTAATGAAGGGAGATGACTTGACTCTAGTCCCCACCATACTCACAGACATACAGACACACACACACACACACACCCCTCCTCCTGGGGCCTACCCACAAAACCAGGGTAACAAAAAGGAGAGATTCAGGGGACATGATTCAAAACCAAGCAGAAACAGCAGTTTTTAGCAGAACAGCTCAAAACAGACCTATGTTGGAACCATAGCTCTCAATAGAGGCGCTCTGGGACCCCAGACAAATTACTTCACCTCTCTGAGCTTTAGTTTTTCTATAGAAGTGGAGAATGGAATGTAAATCCCTTCTTCCAAACTCAGGGTGGAGTCAGATGTGTTTCCAGAAGTTAGATTTTCTGGATTACAGGACAGTAACACATTGCCTTTATCATATTTTATCCAACACAAACAGCAAGGTCTGATGCAGGCTCCTGTAATCAAATCCATTAATATTTCTGCAGCAAAACATGAATATTCACACTGATTGGGATAAGTCAAAACTATAAATAGCTTCATATAAATTCAAGTCAGGTTTTCCTATCAAAAGATTTCAGGTCAGTTTCACATTAAAATGTGTTACTAAAAAACTTTCAAAGATTTTGGGGTTTCAGAATTATAGATAAAAGATTATGCTCCCCTTATAATATGCTCCTCTTATTTGCTTCAGAGCTGTTTTAAGACTTAAATGGGGTAATGCATACAAAGCCCTTGGAATCTGATATTCTCCTGCCTGACAACAAGCGTGACCCAGTATCCCACTTACAGAGCCCTAGCTTCAACTCTGCTGTCTTCAAGAGCTCCCAAAGCTGGGTACATCTTCAATCACAGCTTTTATCATGAATTCTAACCTTTATAGTCTCTGAGCCCTACCACCAGTCATAATTCTCACTTCACATTTTTCTTGGGAGCCCTAGCAAGTCTGTGCAAACAATCTCCAAGATCCTAAGGTGGGTCTTAGTGACCAGCCCACCCTCATCACCCCCATGCATAGACCTGTCTTTGGGGCCATTCTGGGAGGTGTGAAGCTAGGGTGAATCACACCACGGGGGACCTTCCCCTGCATGCACAATATTTTTGAAGGCAAAATATTGTTAAACTCAGCAAAAATGACCATGAAGTATAAAAGATGGGGGAAATTATCAAAAAACCACATAAATCCTCAGCAAGACGATGATTGCAAGGAAACACTTACTTACGGACTGTATACCATGGCCCAGGCATGATGCCGCTGGTCCCCTTGATGTACCCTAAGACAGCACAGTGTCTGCCTCCTCTCTTGTCCAGCCTCCATTCTGCTCCCTTGCCTCAATCAGAGTTTGGCTAAATCATCATCACCAGCTTCCAGTTTTTAAAATCTACTTAGGACTCTCATATACATCAACTGGTTTCTCCCTCACAGTCACATGGGGTTGCTATTATTAAATCTATTTCACAGGTGAGGAAACTGACACTGTGGGAAGGCTGGTGGTTGGAAACTATGTCTTATCCTTCTTCTCTATGGTCGTGATCTCAGTCAATCAGCCTTCTCACAGCAGATAATTTCCATAAAATTCTGGTCGTTTTGGTGGGCAGAAGCCATAGAAGGAAAAAAAAAGGTCAAGTGATGCAAACGAAGACCTACAACACCCACAGACCAAGCCACTTTGCATGTTTCCCCGGGGATCAAGGGGCCTTCCTAGACTGGAGATCAGCCCTGACCAGAAGAATGTCAGCAGAGAACAGGAGAGATGCTGTTTTGTCATTTACATGATTATTACAAAGAACAGTGGTTCCTAAACTTTGACTGAGAATCAGCTTCACCCTGCGAGATATTTTTTTTAAGCCCTTGAACTGTATACACTTTATTCATTTATTTTTGGCCATGCCATGCGGCAGGTGGGATCTTAGCCCCCTGACTAGGTATTGAACTCGGGCTCTTTGTGGTAGAAGCTCAGACTCTTAACCACTGGACTGCCAAGCAAGTCCCACTCTGAGAGACTTTTTTAAATCCAGATTTCCAGGCCCTGTCCACAGAGACTGTGAGACAATGAACATGAGTCAAAGGCTGGGAAACTACCCTTTATTATGCTCCCCAGATGATTCTCATGCAGAGCCAGTCTTGGGAACCAATGACCTAGAAAATCAGAAAACACAAATGACAGGAAAAAAATCACTTTGCACATACCAAATTCTAATTTCTGGCAACTATGAACTCTGTGGCTACACTGGGAACAGAAAGAAAATGACCTTGGAATATTAATACATGCAGTTGTAATAACTCTTCACACTGGAGAATAACCTTTGGAGAAATGATACAGAGCCTTCGTGAGGGAAGCACAAATTTATAAGATGCAAAGCCTAAAATTGGGCAGAACGACATGTGAATAGCGGGCATCTAGAAGATGCTCTCCAGCAGCCTTGTGTGAAGACTTGCTGCCTGTTCCTCACCCCCTGTCTCTTCTCCAGCTCCCCACAGCCCTCCTGCTTCACTCCCCAGGTGGAAGCTGCCTTAGATTGCAGGGAAGATGCTTCAGAAATCACATGAAAACCAAAAAATTACTTCTCTGGTTAACATCCGTGTGGCAATATGTTTACTGCCTCTGTTCAGCCCTGAGCAATTGCCAGTGAAGCCAGAAAAGAGGGCAAGAGCTCTATTCGTCTAATTACTTCAGCAGAAGAAAAATGTGTTAATTAACTGACCTTAATAATTCATACATATCCAAACCAAGGGATCACTACATTGCATGCAAGGGCCGGCGTCTGAAGAAAGGATCATCAACAGGGTCTCAGAGACAGCCTCATTTTGGAGAGGTGATCTATTTTTTTTTCTCAAATTTACCACCTTCAGAATGATTGAAGAACCTCTCTGCAAATTATGAGTTTGCTATAATACCTTGATTCCTCCAACTTCCACAGCTCCTCCTGGGGATGTGAAATATTTTTAGAATCACATCAGCCTAACACATTAATTGGATTTCATTATGCTGACTGCTGATTGGAACATTCTACAGGAAAGGGGAATGTGACTGTATGTGTCCTCTGCAGACTTCCAAATCGAAAAGATGAGGGAAAACAATGAGGCTGGCTTTTCTGGGGAGTTAATAGAGTCATTCAAATCACAGTTTTCTATCCAATATGCTGCTGCATAGAAACCAGCCAGGAAATTAGATCAACAGGCCTCCACTCTTAAAGTCAGTCAAAGACAGAGAAAGAATGCTGATTATTTCATTCTCAAAGACTGTGGGACCCCCCCAGGCAGGTATGCTGTTTACACGTCCCTCCATGGAGTTGTAGCAGGTAGGGGGGAGACCAATTTTTAAGGCCACAGGCAGAAAGGGGGAGATGGATCACAGGGCACCTGCAGCTGGGATGAAGTCATTTTCCAAAAGCACCTATTAAACAATTACATGGACATTGCAGACACACAAGCATACATTTGGAGGCTTGGAGTCTATTTTGCAGACAATGGACAGAAACAGAGAACAAAGATGAGCAGGAGGTTTGCCAGCAGGTCAGCAAGACACAGTGGTGATGACAAAGATGCAGCTGGCAGGGGAAGAACAAATGTGCCCCTGGCAACGACTCCAGCCTATCCAGCCAAGCCCATGGCTACAGCGTACGTGCCACAGCTGAGCCCCAGAGCCAGCAGCAGAGCCAGAGGGACGCCCCTTTGGCACAGGCGACCTTGCCAGAGGCCCAGGCAGAAGCAGGAATAGGCCGAGAGGACTGCCTGGAGGCAGGACCCCTGTCCGTGGCTCCCTGGGTGTTGCTAAGGGTTGAATTGTGTCCCCTTCCTCCCCCAAATCCATATGTTGACATCCTAACCCCCCAGTGCCTCAGGATATGATCTGATTTGGAACTAGGATTGTTACAAGTGCAACTAGTCCAGATGAAGTCATCCTGGTGGAGGGTGGGTCCCTGATCCCGTAGGATTGATGTCCTCATAAAAGTACACCGTGTGAAGAAACAGGCTCTGGAAGGATGCCTTGTGAAGATGTGAGTTACACTACTAGAAACGAGGAGAGAGGCCCGAACTGATCCTTCCTGAGCACCTTCAGAGAGAGCGCAGGCCTGCTGACAACTTCACCCCGGAGTTCTGTTCTCTAAACTGTGAAACAGTAAGCTTCTGCTCTTCTAAGTCACCCAGGATGTGTGCTTTATGATGGCAGCCTGAGGAAACATACACTGGGCCAAGGAGGCAAGTGGGAGTGGGTGAAAGGGTTCCATCCCCTGGCCCTGGAATCCTGCCACTGTGCTCCAAAACCCAGTCCTGCGATTTCACACAATTGGCCAGCTCCTTAAGCCTGTTCCTCCAACTATAAACTGTTTAAGGGTTCCCTGGTGGCTCAGTGGTAAAGAATCTGCCTACCAATGCAGGAGACACAGGTTCGATCCCCGGTTCAGGAAGATCCCACGTGCCATGGAGCACCTAAGCCTGTGCACTAACTACTGAGCCTGTGCTCTGGAGCCCACATGCTGCAACTACGGGGGCCCGCACGCCCTAGAGCCCACGTTCTGCAACAAGAGAAGCCGCAACAGTGAGAAGCCTGTGCATAACACCTAGAGAGTCGCCCCCACTCAAGAGAAAAGCTCAAGCAGCAATGACGATCCAGCACAGTCCAAAATAAACAAATAAATAAAATTATTTTTTAAACTTTGCTTAGATAGCGCCTGTCCATAGGTTTGTTATGAGGATTAAATGAGATAATCCTAGTCACATGGTTAGCTTCATGCCTGGCCCATAGTAAACATAGAATAAATGTCAGTTAGCTTCTGTTAAGGGGCTACAGAATCAGATTATCAAAGTACAGGTGACAAGGGACATCCATCTCTAATCTTTGCATCCTAGATTTTACTTTGTACACCCCATAAACTAATGCATATTTTCTACCATGACAGCTAAAATTATTTATCTGAATGGCTGATTCACAACTTTCACAATTCTCTTCAAATCCCTTTTTCTATATGGCTGTTTTATTAAATCACTCTTGACTTGCAAATCCTCCATTGAACCTTCTTTCCTTTACGCATCTCCACCCACGGCCTTTCCTTCTGGGAAGATGTCTTTTCCTCCTTGCCCTGTCTGTTGACTTCGTGCACCTACGACTATAAATCTTCCCTGCCTCCCATTGCGGGCCCTCCCCTCCTTTCTGTGAGCCTGCTCTCATCCTACCTTCTCCCCAAAACCCCATCCACATTCGATCATCATGAATGGAAACAGGAGGCTGGTTACCACTCAAACCTAAACCACATCAACTACCTTCTGACTCCATCTCACCCACAACTGATAAAAATAAGCCTTTAAAAACGGAATGGGTCAGATTAATCCAGTGTCTCCTCATTGCCCCAAGGAGGAACTCCTTCTCCATGCCCTGGATAGAAGCAGCATGTACAAGACGAGGGAGGTCTATGTGGGTGACAGTTCACAGGAGAAAGTTGCTGGGCTCCGCTACTGCCCTGCCCTACACCAGTGTTTCTAGACACTCGCAGGGAAAGGCAGAACAGAGGACCCAATAATTCATCTGCCAACCCACAGAAGGAAGCCAAGTCACCCTCCCTTCACCATTTCATCACCAGTTCAGCCTTTGGGGGTCTCCCCCAACCCATTTCAGAAGCAGCTTCCAAGATACGGGTTGGATCAAGCACCTCAGTGCACAGAATTATAGTGAGGGAAGCTCTTCCACTCTACCCAGCATCTTGCTATCAATCAACAGCAGTAGATGGTTCCCATTTTTGCCTGCCAGCAACTCTCTATTTGGAGGAAGCAGTCCCTTTCTGTTCTGTATGAATCTCATGACAATCAGGCAGTGAAGCCACTCCACTGACTCTTCAGTGAAAGATCTAGCCCCAGGTGATGCCACTCACTAAGAACACAGCTGTCAGTTTCTCTCAAATAAACAAGGCTCAAGGACAGCATCCTATGGGGCTTCTTGTTGCACAAGTGGAGGCAAATAGATGCATGAAGGGAAGGTTGTCAACCCATATGCCAGATAAGGCTGCACCTCTCTTCTAGGCTTTGTGATACAGATACAGTTACCAATCTGGTCTCTGCCTCACTGAGACCTATTGATTAGATTTGCATACAGGTAATTCTGGGAGAAGAGTTGAGGGGACATGGGAAGGTGGTACCCTTGGCAGAGAACTGTGAGGATATTAATAGTGGCTGGTCAGCTGGATAGTGTGTCAGAAAGACTGGCCTCTGGAAGGGACCCCAATAGGTCTCTTCCTCCCAACTTTAGACTCTGTTAAGAGTGTGGGAAATTCTGAGAATTCTGAGAATCAGCACATACCGGGGGCTCATCTCCTTTCCACAATCGGAGAGACACATAGACAGCCCAGCCCTGCAAGGATGGAAGACAGTCAACAGCAGGGAGCTTTGCGATCTTTCAGGAGAATGAGGGACTCGATGCTTTGTTCCCTCCATCTCCCTACCCCCTTACCCAACACCCACCTCCCCACCCCCACAAGGGAAGGAGAGGAGAAGTCCCTGGGCTCCTGCAGCAGCCCAGCCTGTTACCTCTCTGAGAACTTGTATGTGTTTTCCAAGCTCCAGGAACATCTGCACAGAGCTTTGCAGAGCCCCACTAAAATTCCTGGCTTTGGCTCTTCCTTAATTTACAGCTTTGCTGCCATCATCAGGAAGGCTCCAGGCAAAAGCAATGGCAATTCAAAGACTCTGTAGTCGAGAGGGCCCAGGGGTCTTGGGAATTTTTCTCTTGGTTGAAAGCAGAAGCATACCCAGGGAAAGCTTTTTGGCTCTGTTCATCCCCAAAACATCTTTACAAAGAAAAATCAAAGGCAAATTTGGACTCGAATAAAGTAAGGGTTGTTGTGAACAGGAAGTGTTATGGGTCTGCTAGGAAAATGAACATTTATTTGGAAGTTATCGAGAGAAGCCAGTTTGAGATCTGTATACCCTGTGTTCTGCATAAAGATTAGGTTTGTTACTGGAGACATTTATGAAGAGCAATTGCCCCCAAAGTGCCTGGTAGGAGGACTATTCAGAGGTCAATTTCCTAATCTGAGACTTGCTGGGCAGGGTAAGATGTGGATACAGGTGCCCCAGAAACTCCATCACTGTCTGTCTTTGGGGCCTTGAAACCATCTGCACTTCCCACCTTAGCCACTGACCACCTCCCTTGCTGCCGGGACAGAGTTGCCAGCTCCACCACCACGGCCATTCTGAAGTCAATTAATGTTCTTGGATGTGAGACTGTGCCAGACACAAAAGCGCAATTCAGGAACATGCTCCTCGGTTCCTGTTCTCATCTCCCAACCTTATCCACTTCCTAGTTCTGTTTCTTACAAGAGCACCTCTGTTTTCTCAATCACCAGACATACTTTCCCTCCATGAACGCTATGCATAAACCCAATGCATAGTGAAGAATTAACCTCACCCAAAACAGAGGTCTGGCCTTTGTCATTGGCTCCTGGGAGCTGATCTCTAGGCCCTTGAAATGTCCTTCCTGATTTGTTGATCTGGGGCCCTCAGATAATATAATGTGCCATATGAAGGTGTTCCAGTTGATATCCTCTGCTCAGGTGCCAACATGTGAGTGAAAACACCAATGATTCCAGCCCTCAGCCATCAAGTTACCCCCAGCCATTTGAGTCTTCTTGGCTGAGGTCTCAGATATTGTAAAACAGAGAATTGATTCCACTGTGCTCTTCCCAAATTCCTGAACACCGAATTCTATGAGTGTAACAAAATGGTGGCATTGTGCCTCTAAGTTTTCATCCAGTTTGTTACCCAGCAAGTAGCTGATACACTTTCCTGGCCATCCAAGTACGGATTAGACTCCCATTCTCTGGACTCCTGTGACATCTTGCACCTTTCCCATTCTAACTTTTTGTACTCTGTTATCATTGTCAACTCACTCCTCTGTACCCCATGCTAGATATTATCTGTGAAGTCAGAGACTACCTTAGGTATCTATATCTCCTCAGCACTCTATGCAGTGTCTAACAAAAAAAAAAAAAGGCAATCGATAATAATTTTTCGACAAATAACCCATGAAAGAGTGCCACAAGAGCACAAGAAGACCTTCCGAAAACAGCATACAACAGGACAAAAACTCCAGAACACGCCCTCAGTGAGTCAGATGTATCATTTTACTGTATGAAGCGAAGTACCTCAAATCAATGAGAGGGTTAACAAGAGACCAAGCCCAATTTCACTACAAAAATAACTTTCAATTTGTGAATTTTTCATGAAAGGAAAGCAAGTTCTGCCCTGGAAGAAAGATCCAGATAGCAGAAAGGCCAAAAGTTCAGGAGTATGTTCTGGATGGTAAATTACACTATGAGTTTAGACCACAAAAGGATTCGAAGTACCTCAAATCAATGAGAGGGTTAACAAGAGACCAAGCCCAATTTCACTACAAAAATAACTTTCAATTTGTGAATTTTTCATGAAAGGAAAGCAAGTTCTGCCCTGGAAGAAAGATCCAGATAGCAGAAAGGCCAAAAGTTCAGGAGTATGTTCTGGATGGTAAATTACACTATGAGTTTAGACCACAAAAGGATTCGAAGTACCTCAAATCAATGAGAGGGTTAACAAGAGACCAAGCCCAATTTCACTACAAAAATAACTTTCAATTTGTGAATTTTTCATGAAAGGAAAGCAAGTTCTGCCCTGGAAGAAAGATCCAGATAGCAGAAAGGCCAAAAGTTCAGGAGTATGTTCTGGATGGTAAATTACACTATGAGTTTAGACCACAAAAGGATTCAAAGAAACAATATCTAGCCAAACTTTATCTAAGGCCTAAAATTAATTATTAATCATAGAGCCTGACCAAAACTACTGAGGTGAGAACTGAATCCTGTTTTCAAGAGAGTCTTCTATGCTTCTCAAAAGATCCAAGGAGAAGGGCCAGGGTGTCACACAGGGCAATGATGATAGGATCAGGAAGATTCACTTACTGGATATGGAAAATTAAAGATTAATTATTAATTATGGAAATATAAACACTTTAACTCCTTGGCCAAGTAAAAACTTTAAAAACATGGAATATTATCTAACCTTATTTAATCTAATCTATGCAGTCCATGGAGAAGGCAATGGCACCCCACTCCAGTACTCTTGCCTGGAAAATCCCATGAACAGAGGAGCCTGGTAGGCTACAGTCCATGGGGTCACTAAGAGTTGGACATGACTGAGCAACTTCACTTTCACTTTTCACTTGCATGCATTGGAGAAGGACATGGCAACCCACTCCAGTGTTCTTGCCTGGAAAATCCCAGGGACAGGGGAGTCTGGTGGGCTGCCGTCTATGGGGTCGCACAGAGTTGGACATGACTGAAGCAACTTAGCAGCAGCAGCAGCATGCAGTCCATGAAATTCTCCAGGCCAAAATATTGGAGTGGGTAGCCCTTCCCTTCTTCAGAGGATCTTCCCAACCCAAGGATCGAACCCAGGTCTCCCACATTGCAGGCAGATTCTTTACCACCTGAGCCACTAGGGAAAGCCTCATTTACTGGATATAGAAAATTAAGAGTTTTCTTAAGGAGACAGATGGTGATTGCAGCCATGAAATTAAAAGACGCTTACTCCTTGGAAGGAAAGTTATGACCAACCTAGATAGCATATTGAAAAGCAGAGACATTACTTTGCCAACAAAGGTCCATCTAGTCAAGGCTATGGTTTTTCCTGTGGTCACGTATGGATGTGAGAGTTGGACTGTGAAGAAAGCTGAGCGCTGAAGAATTGATGTTTTTGAACTGTGGTGTTGGAGAAGACTCTTGAGAGTCCCTTGGACTGCAAGAAGATACAACCAGTCCATCCTAAAGGAGATCATTCCTGGGTGTTCTTTGGAAGGAATGATGGTAAAGCTGAAACTCCAGTACTTTGGCCACCTCATGTGAAGAGTTGACTCATTGGAAAAGACTCTGATACTGGGAGGGATTGGGGGCAGGAGGAGAAGGGGACGACAGAGGATGAGATGGCTGGATGGCATCACTGACTCGATGGACGTGAGTCTGAGTGAACTCTGGGAGTTGGTGATGGACAGGGAGGCCTGGCATGCTGCGATTCACGGGGTTGCAAAGAGTTGGACACGACTGAGCAACTGAACTGAACTGAAGGAGACAAGATTTTATTCAGAGAAACCGGATGGAAATATAAACCCTTAAAGTCCTTGGCCAAGCAAAAACTTTAAAAACATGGAATATTATCTAATCTTACTTCCTAATTAGTACTAGGAGTGATAGTTTAGAAGCATATTTTGTGGGATGCATAATAATTATTATCAATATAATAGCATTTAAATAATCAGACAAATGATTTCCTTAGAAAGAAACTAGATAATCAATGAAAACTGTTTTGATGTAAGTAATTTTTTTTTTTTGATGTAAGTAATTTTATCTTTTGAGATTTTTCTCTCTCCAGTCTTCTGAGTTTTCATTCTCAGAAGCACTAATATAAAAAAGACATTGTTAATAAAACAACCAATTCTGGCAAATGCTGGAGGGACATACTTGCTAAAAGACACTCAACCACTGGAAAGGACTGAAGTCCTGAAAACATTAAAGATGGTTAAAAAATTAAAAGACTCAAATTTTTACTGATTTTTTTAATATGTAAAACACACACATGATATAAAGTTCAACAAGTGTAATAAACCATAATGGAAAAGAATATGAAAAATATATTTATATAATATAGTTATATATATAACCCTTTATATATTACATATATTTTTATGTATATATAGTATGAAATATATATATAGTTTTATATATATAATGCTTCATATATTACATATATTTATATGTGCTCAGTAGTTTCAGTCATGTCCAACTCTGTGATCTTATGGCAAGGATCCTCTGTCCATGGGATTTTCCAGGCAAGAGTACTAGAGTGGGTTGCCATGCCCTCCAGGGGATCTTCCCAACCAAGGGATCAAACCCTCATCTCCTTCGTCTAATGCACTGAAGGCAGATTCTTTACCCACTGAGCCGTTGAGGAAGCCCAGTATATTTATATATATATATAAACGCATACATAATCTTATATATATAACTGAATCACTTTGCTGTATACCAGAGGCCAGCACAACATTATGAATCAACTATACTTCAATTTAAAAAAAAAAAGGAAAACAATTCAATGGGTATTAAAGAGTATAAACTACAAACTAAGACACCCTAAGAGTGAAATTTAAAGTCCCAGTTTTATTCTGAAATTTTAGAATCATTTAATTGTGTTATTTTTGCTTAATTCAAGAATAGCATTAGGAGTAATTTTCTCTGTTTGTGCCAAGAAAAAAAAAATCTATTCAATCTGTGTGTAGTGTCATTATTACTGTCACTTTCTATCTTGACTCAACTCTTCTTAATTTCAAGTTACTTTCCCTCCTCTCCACATTGAGACTTAGGACCATGGCAAAATCCTACCACCTAGTGGAAAAATTCTCCATCCTTCACTCTAGATCCTTTTTAGAATTCAGAATGCATGAGCTGTTTGCCTTTGGTTACATATGTAGGTTTTAAGGGAATGAGCTGCTAAAACACCACCTTTAAGCACTGAAAGATTGTGTAAATTTTGGCCTCAGAGATTTCAGCCGTGTTACCACCTCTTAGATGGGAAGCAGTCACTGGGAAATGCGGAGATCTCCATCCACTGTGAGGGCTTTTTTCCATTTTTGTGTTTAGCATTGATGACATCACGATATAGGCACAAGCAGGTGACAGGAGGCACAAGTTTAATCTCCTGCACATGTTGAACAAGATAAACTCTCATCCACATCTGTCTCTGGGAGTCAATCAAACTCAGAAAAAATGTAACCTTCACCTTGAAGTCTGTGAAGCAGGATCCCCTTCTTTCAATAGATTTTGAGGTTGCCCGTTTACAATGAACACACAGCAGTTCTGCTTATTCATAGGTATGAATTTCCTGATGCTTCATTTAGCTTGACTACTCTATCACAGGAAATCGTGTTGAAGGCAGAAAATTTGCCACAGAAATTATAGACCGAAGATCTGGCTAAGGCAATGGAGCAGAGAGAGAGAGAAGAGGAAGGAAAAAAATGAAATTTTCCTGGGAGACCTCAGTCTATTCCAACACGAGATCAACATGAATTGACCTTGAAAGAAAAATAAGATCTTTACACTTTTCCACAATTGCTTTCATCTTCCAGATGTTATCTTAGTTTTAGTTCATGCCATCACTGGCCCCAGCCCAAGATGACTACAGACAGGGTAGAAGAAAAAACACTTCTGTCAATAGGGACACAAGAATAATACTGCTGGTATTCCAACATCCTGCCTGGTATGTATTATGCTTTGTCTGCTTATCTGCTAGAATATTCTAGTGCTTGCATATCACCCAGCATTTGATTGGTTCACCTTGGGATTCCTGCACCATGAAATAGAGTGTCCTGTTTCCTCATTCATCTTGCAGTTTTATATTTCACACTCTAGAATCCATTCCCAGTTACTCAGTCTTGATCAGAAGCAGAAGTTCCATCTCTCATTTCTGAAGGCTTGTTGCCTATTTTTTCTCGGATTTCTTCACATTAACCAATGTCTTTCAAAGAAATTCCCTTTTGCCTAAGCAGAAGCATCTGACACATTGAACTAGTAAAATTCATGTGCTTTTTAAATGAATATTTTAAATAAAAATACACACAACTATATTTTTGTCTTCTGTACCTTTAAATCCCTTCATGGAAAAGCAAAATTCTTCTCCTTATCTTGCAGGGGAAATGCAAGGCAGACAGTTCGATGGGAGTACTCAACTTTAGCATCTTTTCATGTATACCTAACTTCCTAAAAAGGAGGCAAAAGAGAGCAAATTGCAGGGGACAGATTATATCTCTGATATAGGTAATAGCTTTGCAGGGGATGTCAGGAAGTCCAAAATAAAAATAAAATAGAATATATAAACCAGTAACTAAAGAGAGTAACATAAGTAATACCATAGGCTATAGATCCATAAAGTCTCATTTCTAATCTCTCAGATGAGCTTTGGAGAACCACTCTAAATGTTCAGTGGTGTCTCACTCTTTGCAGCCCAATGGACTGTGGCCCACCAGGCTCCTCTGTCCATAGAATTTTACAGGCAAGAATACTGGAGCAAATGCAAGGCACCCTATGCATTTGCACAGAACCCTGGGCTTGGTTTAATGCCCTACTGTTGCCTTCTTGAAATTCTTAGTAATTTACAGACAAGGGGCCTGCCTTTCCATTTTGCACCAGACACCCACAAATTTGTTGATCCTGCAATAAATTCAGAGTGTAAAGAACTTCACCACTATTGGCAAAGTGTCTTTTTTCCCTCACGTCTGAAATAACAGACAAATCTGCAGAGAGACTAAAGTAATAACAAAGGCAATCCACTCACCTCCTTTCTCTGCAAGATTCCCTTCCTGTCTTCCCTGACAACTGAGCTTCCCATAGTTATCCCGCCTCAGGACAGCAGGCACATGTTTAAAGACAACATGACTTGACAGCCTCTGACTCAGCCTGGTCAGAGTCCACCAAGCAGTGGATTAGAGGCTGACATTAACACTCCATGTTAATAAAGTCTTTCTTTGCTCAACTGACAACTCAAATCTTTCCATATTATACCACCTTTCTTCTTGCAGAATTCACACTCTGCCTTTGATGAGTAAAGAGCTACCACTATTAAACAGGAGAGTGGGCTTTCAAGGCCTAGCAGAACGATAGACTTATTATCCCAAAATATTATAAACAAGCAGAAAATTGTAGGAAAGACACATGTACATAAATACATCCCTAATAGCTGAGGTTTCTTTATTCATTTATTCAGAAAGTCTCCTTCTGTTGCCAGACACTGTCAGGCACTAAAGATTCATGGATGAATAAGAAAGACATTCACATTAAACCGGAAGTTGCTGGTGCCATGGTTCTTGTATCTGGAAGGATAAATCTGTAGGCAAATAAAAAAAATTAAAAAGAATAAAGCCAACACACAGAAGACAGAGGATCGAGAGAGGAGTAGGATGGCCCTGATGGTTTATGAATTCCTAGGTGCAATTGTTCCTGAGACCCAGGTTCTGTGAGTCAATGAATTTCCTTTTTGCCTTAACTGTTTTTTTTTTTTTTTAAGACATGGTTTCTATTGCCATGGTGATTAGAATCCTGGTAAAACTGACTATGAACCAAGGGCTATGCTAAGTGCTTCACAAGCATGTTATTTCTCTTCAAACATACCATTAGGTTGATGATTATCATTCTCACTTTTTTTTTTTCATTCTCACTTTTATAAAGAGAACTAAGGTGGAGAGAGGTTAAGCTCCCTTCCCAAAGCCACACAGCTATCAGGAAGCAGACCTAAGATAATAATCTAGTGTGCCCAACTCCAAGTCTTTCTGGTGCCTGAAAATTTTAGGGTAAGTCTCCCTGAGGTAATAAATCCAAAAATGTTTTAGAGACTCTGTCTGAGAAGAGTCTGAATATCTGAAGAAGAGGTGTTGAGAGGGAAGGATTAGAAAATGTCCCCCCAAACAGAAGGGACACCATGAATGAAGACATTGCAGTGGAAATGACATGCTATGAGTAAGGACCCACTGCAGGATTTGGGAACTACTATAGGTTTTTTACCAGGGAGAATATAGACTTACATTTTTAGAAAGATTATTCTAATGACTTTGCAGAATGAGAACTTGAAACAAACCAACCTTTAGTCTGAGAAACCAGTTAGGAAGGTGATCATTCAGACAAACAGTAATGAGCCTAAGTAGGGCACAGCTGGGGGCGGGGGTAGGGGGAGGAAAGAATGGATGTGAGAAATGATTTATTAATAGAAGGTAAAATAAAAAACCTTGATGACTAAATTGTGTATGGTAAGTAAGGAAAAGGGAGCAGAGGTGGCCCTCAAGTTCTGGTTTGCAGATGGTGATGCTCCCAGCTAAGCCAGGGGATACAAGAAGAGTAAATTTCATGGGGAAAGACGATTAGTTTTATATGGGACATGTTATCTAAGTCTGGATACTGAACTGTGCTTCTATACCTGAAGCACAGTAGAAAGGTCTAGATTGAAGAAATAGATGAAGACGTTCATCTATAAATTAAAAAAAAGGCATTCGATAACATAAAATGAAGTAATCCAGAAGAGCAGGAACAGCAACAGTGAAGAGGCAGGTAGAGCAAGAGGGGCACTAGGAAGAAATAGAAGAGAAATCCTAGAAGTACAGAATGAACCCAGGACAGTGCTGACCCAGAGGTCAAGGGGGTGAGGAGTTTCGCGAAGTGAATGATGAACAATGTCAAACGCAACAAAAAGATTTGTGAAGAAGTCTGAGGACTTCCCTGGTGGTCCACTGGTTAAGAATCCACCTGCCGATGCAGGAGACATGGGTTTGATCAGTGGTCTGAGAAGATTCCGCATGCTGCAGGGCAGCTAAGCCCAGTACTACAACTACTGAGCCTGCGCACCCTGGAGCCTATGCTGCATGACGAGAGAACCCCCACAATGAGAAGCCCATGAACCACAACTGGAGAGTAACTCCTGTTTGCTGCAACTAGAAAAAGTCCATGTGCAGCAACAAAGATCCAGTGCAGCCAAAAATAAATAAATTTATTGGGGAAAAAAGAACAAGTTTGAGAAATGGTCATGGGGTCTAGCAATGAGGCCATCCGTTATAACCTTAACAAGGACAGTTTCAGTAGACAGGTGCAAGTGTCAGATCGCATCATGATTTGAGGAATGGATGGGAGGTTAAGAGACAGTGAGTGTAGGCTGTCATTTTGAGAAGTCTAGACAAGGAGAGTAAGAACAAAAGATAGTGGCCAGGAGGGGTAAAGGGAGAAAGATCTCTGTGAATGGGTCTCAAACAGGTATCTACAGGAAAAGAATGAGCTAGTGGAAGGGGACAGATTGACTAATCAGAGCATGGTCCCAGGTTAGGAAAAGAGATTGGGATCAAAGATAGAAGTTCAGTTCACCTTGAACTGAGTCTTGAGAAGAAGCCATAGTTGGGGTGAGGTCGTATGTAGGTCTATAGAGAGAAAAGGTGGCCATCTGGAGCAATCTTCCAAATGGCATCAACCTTCTCTCTGAAGGTAGAATGACCAACCATCCCAGCCTTCCAGGGAATGGAGACTTTCCCAGGAATGATGGCCAGCCTATTGTCTGCTCAGGAGGATGCCTTCCTTCCTCTGAATTTTTCCAGCTCTTAGTCTCTGGGCCACAAAATTGGAAACTTAACCATGCCTTCTCTCTTGTTTTGCCTCTGTGTGGTAATCTTGTCTCCCCTCTTAGGGATAATTTCCAGGAGGGCAGCATGTCTGCATGGTGAAAAGACACTGGAACTTAATAAATTCTTGTTGTTTCATAGAAGATACTTCCCAACAGAGGCCTGACAATCAGTTACCTTGTGTGGACCTTCCTAAAAGCGGGGTCAGAGAGGCTCCTTCCAGGGAATTTCTCCAAATCCAAAAGAACTACCAGCCCCTCACTAGAGTCAGCAGAAAATTTCTCCCTCACCTCAAACCCTACTCACCTTCTTTATGTGAATAAGAAAAGGAACGGCCACTCTCATTAACCACGTTCTTAACAAGCGCTAGGTGTCACTCTGTCCAATCTTCACGGCAACACTGTGAGGCGGGTATTTTTCTCATTTTATAGATGATGAGGCCAAGGCTCAGAAAAGGTAAGTAACTCAGCCAGTGTCACACAGCTCGTGAGCAACAGGTCCAGATTCAAAGGCAAGTCCTTCCATTCCAAAGCCTACCATCTTCCCACCATGAAGGTGGCCCCCTAGCTGGGTGGCTGTTTCTCCCAGGTGTAGCCCCCAGCTGTCCTATGTCTGATGCAACCATTCACTCTCCCTTCAGCATCACACACTGTATTTTAACTCTTGCCTTCTTTCTTCCTTCAAATTGTCCTCCTTCCTCCGAAATAACCAACTGCCACCAGATGTCCCTCCTCTCCTATTAGTCCGCACCACTTGGCTCTGTTGCAAGTCGAGGCAATGCAGGCAGCCTGGAAACCCATCCTAGCTTAATCCAGTTACACAAATTCCCATTATTGAGCCATCAGTTATAGCCTGGGGATGCCCAGATGCGAACATCATGCAAAGGGTAAAGCACAAATACACAATGACAAGGCAAAATCTGAGAGGGTCACATGAAGTTCTAGGCTCAGAGGAGGTACAGCTTTCACTGAGGGCATGAGGAAACAATTATGAATGATTCCTTTGTGACTACCACAAGTATTCTGGAAAGAACCTGGGTTTTCTGTCATCTGTTCTAAATGAAGTTTAAAAATAGGTCCTGGAATGTACCTTAAAGGCTAGCTAATGTCTTTTCCATCATTATTTTTTGAGTCTGTAAGAAACTGTTTTCGAGTCCCTAAATGGATTTACAGTAATTCAGAAGTTGACCCCATCTCATCGATATTAAAGAAGTTTGCTAAGTTGGGTGGAATCAGTGAGGAGGATGTGGAATAGAATTCTAACTTAGCCTTTTGGTGGCAATATTTGAAACCACTTTGGGGCATGGAACATTAGACATTTTTAGCATTCAAGAAACCATAATTCAATTATTAACTTGTGTTTTGTTTGTTTGACCTGCCCTGTTCGTTCATCAGACAATAAGTGTTCTATAGCAGCAGTATTCCACATTCAGGAAGGATATTCCTCATGGAATAAGCTTGTTACAATCCATTTCTTTGAGGATTCATGCATGAAGAATGAATCATGTTTCACAACTCAAAAGAGGATGTGAGAGTCAGAGGAGGCCAAGAAACAAAGAGAAATTAGGATCATGACTTCTGTTTCCACAGTCCATTTATTCTTTATGTGTGGAGAAGACACAGGCAGCATTTGCCAGCTTCCATCCGGGAAAAGATGTCACAGCCTGACAGGTGGGATATGTACATCACTCCAAAGGGGCCTTTTCTACCCTTATTAACATTTACATCCTACTCCTCACGAGGCAAGTGCATGCTCAGTCACATCCAACTCTTTGCGGACCCCATGGACTGTAGTCCCTCAGCCCCCTCTATCCATGGAATTTTCCACGCAAGAATACTGGAGTAGGTTGCCATTTCCTACTCCAGGGAATCTTCTTGACCCAGGGATTGAATGTGCATCTTTGTGTCTCCTGTATTAGCAGGCAGATTCTTTACCACTGTGCCACTTGGGAAGCCCCACATTCCTGGCCTAAAAGCAATTGTCTACAGAAAAATCCCTACATACTTTATTGGCAAGACCAACCTTGAAGTAAAGAAGAGAAAGAACAAAATTTAAAATTTCTCTGTTTTTGATCAATAATGTCACCTTCCTCTACGTGCAGTTTAATTTCTCTTGGATGGTGAGAAATTCAGAGGTAACACCAGTTGTATCCAAATGAACTCAAAAAAACAGAAAATGCAACTAAATTGGATAGGTTTTTAATCCTTGCAGTTTAAAGAGTTGCACCTCACCACCTAATAGCTGATCGAGCCCCTGTCTGTTGCAACAATTTTGCTCCTTGGGTGCTGAAGACTGAACTAATCACTGGACTCACTTCACGGCCCATCACTCATTGGTTCCAGGTGACTACTGACTATTTGGTATTGATTGTTTTTAATCCCGCCAACTCCGAGTCACTTAAAGCTGTTATACCAAACAGGAGGGTGACCATTTCTAGATGTGATTCTCAGTACCCAGGAAATGTCAATATTCTGTCCAAGAACCCATAAAACATCTTCAGATGAAAATACACAAGATAGGAAGGTCCCATTCCAAACGGCCACGAGGCATATTCTGATGTAACTGGGGTCAGGGCAGGGGGATTCTAAGGACCCTGAGCAGCATCACTTTTCCTAAAAACAAAACTGAAATCTGTGTCTTGAGATCAAGATTGATCACAATTTTTTCAACCTGTGAAAAAGACAAGCTGCGGGAAAGTTGACCAGCCTGGCCAGACCTGTGTGTCTCATGTTCCAAGGAAGCCCCCAGGTCATGATACTTACTGCAAAGCTTCTACTGCAAAAATAATTATTATCTGCTCTCCTGGAACAGAAAGTGGAGCAGACCCCTTGTCTGGCTTCCTCCGACAGACTCCTCGCCCTTCAGCATTCCCAGGTTCTCATTCACATCTTCTGCTATTAGAATAGCCATCCATTGGCCCCCTAGACAAGTGAACAGCCCCTTAAAGTGGAGCCTCAGCCAAGCACGTTGAGAAAGGAGAGAGGAAGGGAGAGGAAAGAGAAAAGCTATGTGCAGAAAGAAATGGAGGGTTCTTCTGAAGACTTTTACGGGTCCTTGACAAGAGACTAATAGTGTTCCCTGGGGATTAAAACTAATAACCACAGATGATCAGACGTCCCCCTATTTATATACAATTTATTAGTGACTTATAAACAACAGAGCCTGAAAGACTTTATCAACTTCCTGGTTCTCACCAGCAGCAAAACACTCCCACTTTACAGACAACATTCTCTAAAGTCAGGAACAGAGACAAGAGAGGTGAGGACCTCACTGTAACTCATGCATAGATACAGAATCCAAACACAAGCTTATACTGAATCCATCATTTGTCCAGCCACTCTACCAAACTGCTCATCAGACTCATCACAGCAGCTTTGTAAAACCATGAATCCCCAACCCCTGCCTGCTAAGTCAGAATCATGGAGAGTAGGATCCAAGAACCTGGGTCTAAGTCTCCCAGGTGATTGTTGGACAGCCACGGACCTGCTTTTTCCTGTCATGGTAACAGATCATGACTGGTTTCTTACACATTTTATTTGCACAACCAGATCAGAAACCCACTTGGAGGCAGGATGACGCCCTAGACCCTTAAATCCTCTGCAGTGTCAGCCCACACAGGTGGGCACCATGTATACGCCCAATGCTTGCTCATTAGAGGGAATTAAGTTTGTTCTGAGTTGCTTTTCACTGTTTTTTTTTTTAATCCTTTCATCATCCTGCAAAGCAAAATTATATTTCAGTAAGGTTTCCCCTATAAAAAAAATTTACTGAGAAGTTTTTATCTTCACCAAATGAGAGTAAGTAGACATATGGATTCCAATAAGAATATTTTTAATTTCCTCTTTAAAAGAAAATATATTTCCTGACTCTGTTGAAAGATAGTTCATAGTCCTAGAATTCTTTCTCCTTTTCACAGCTTCTTCCAGGCAAATTCATTTACAGAGGGGATAGATTACCAATCTTTTCTGATGATCTGTTTCTTTTGCTCATCCTCTACTGAATTTAAATGGGGTCATTATTTTAAGCAGGAATAAAATTATTTTATACACCATAACTCAGAGATCTTGTTTCCATTAAAATTCTCATTCTAAGACATAAAAATGGGTTATAATACAATGGTTTGTGCAGTATAATTCCCCAAGACGCCTCAGTCCAAATGTCACACACACCAAAATTGTTCTTTTCCATCACAGACTGCTGTTAGAAAAAAAAAAAAAAGAAAAGCTATTATTTTGTGTTATTCTAACCCTCCTGGTTTTCTTGTTCTTACCCAAGAGCCTTGCTTTGGAGACTGGAGTTCACTGGTGGAGTTCTGGCCAGATGACCCTGGTCTTTCCAGGAGAGAGAAGGGCCTGTGTTCCCTAAATTGCGGCCGGCATCCACACTGTGAAGCTGGAACCTCCTCCTTCCAGGCTGTTCTACACCGCAATGGTCTCCAGGTGTCACAGCAAGGTGTGGTGTGTGGGGCTGGGCCCGGCTCACCCACAGGTGGTTGCCAATCAGAACCATCTGAGGAGCTACAGCAAGGCTCTCCCAGGGGCCTCACGATGGATGAGGCAGTGCATTGGCCCTGGGGTCAAAAGACATGGTAATCCTTCCATCACAGCAACACCAGGAAGGGCATGCAGACAGAGCCCACTGCCAGAAAAAGAAAAAAAAAAAAGTCTCTTTCTGAGCCTCTTGTGAACATATACAAAGTCCAAAAAAACATACAAAACTTTCCTTCTCTTTCCCTATCAGGACATGAGTCAGTTAAACAGTCCCTTCTATTTCTTTTTCTACTCCTTTGCCTTCCTTTCCTGTCCTGGCTCCCTCCTGCCGCTGCACCTCATGGGCAAGGCATTAATCCAGGACAGACAGACAACTCCTGGCTCCACTCAGGGAGGCAAATGCAGATCCTTTTGTTCTTCAGACTAGATCATTTAGGAAACAACCAATCCTCTGTCTTATATTGACCCCCTCTTATAAACTGAAGGCTTGGAAAAAGAAGGCTGAGTGCCAAAGAATTGAGGATTTGGAACTGTGGAGCTGCAGAAGACTTTAGAGTGTCCCTGTGACTGCAAGGAGATGAAACCAGTCAATCCTAAAGGAAATCAACCCTGAATATTCATTGGAAGGACTGATGCTGAAGCTCCAATACTATGACGACCTGATGCAAAGAGCCTACTCATCGGCAAAGACCCTGATGCTGGGAGAGATTGAGGGCAGGAGGAGAAGGGGATGAGATGGTTGGCTGGCATCACTGACTGAACAGACACGAATCTGAGTAAACTCCTGGACACAGTGAAGGATAGGGGAGGCTGGCATGCTGCAGTCCATTGGATCACAAAAAGTTGGACACGACTTAACACTGAACAAGAACTTGTAAATTAGCTTAAGTTGTTTTGCCAAAAAGCTCTTACTCCACTACCCCTGGTCAGATTAGATCAGGATGCGCAGCAGAAAAACATTTAGCCCTAAGGCCCCATCAGGAGATGTTAAATTTAGTTATTTCTCTTATACATCTACTACTTTTAACATTAACAATAATAATGACAATAAAAACTAGCATTTATTGAGTACTTTGTTTTTGACACTGTTGTAAGCCATTTATCATTTCAGACTCACAATAGTAACAGATTTTATTTATCCAACTTTATTGATAAAAGAGGAAAGGGGTTAGTTTCCCCAAAGCCACAGTAAATGGTAGCACCAGGACAAATCAGACAGTTGGCTTCCCCAGCCCGTGTCTCAACTACCAAATCTGACTGCCAAGAGACTACTTGTAACCAGAAGGTATGAAGGTTGTTTTGCAAGATGAACAAGTTCTCAAGACCTAATGTCCGTTATAGTGACAACAACTTAGCAGTACTGTGTTGTATACTTGAAATTTTCTAGGAGTATAGATCTTAGATCTTTCCATACACAGCACACATTCATACAAATAGCAACTATGTAGAGGTGATGAATATGTCAATTAGCTTAATTATGTGACCATTTAACAATGTATACATAGCTCAAAACATCACTATAGACCTTAGATATATACAAATTTATGTCAATTATACATCAAAGCTATTTTTTTAAAGGAAAAAATGTATGATTTTTTAAAATCTTCAGTTGGAGGATAATTGCTTTACAATGTTGTGTTGGTTTCTGCCATACATGAACATGAATTGGCCATAGGTATACATATGTTCCGGAGAAGGCAATGGCACCCCACTCCAGTACTCTTGCCTGGAAAATCCCATGGACAGAGGAGCCTGGTAGGCTGCAGTCCATGGGGTCGCTAAGAGTCGGACACAACTGAGTGACTTCACGTTCACTTTTCACTTTCACACATTGGAGAAGGAAATGGCAACCCACTGCAGTGTTCTTGCCTGGAGAATCCCAGGGATGGGGGAGCCGGTGGGCTACTGTCTATGGGGTCGAACAGAGTTGAACACAACTGACGTGATTTAGTAGTAGTATATGTATGTTCCCTCCCTCTTGACTCTCCCTCCCACCTCTCACCCCATCCCACCCCTCTAGGTTGTCACAGAACACCAGGTTTGAGCTCCCTGTCATACAGCAAATTCTCACTGGCTACCTATTTTACATATGGTAAGGTATATGTTTCGGTGCTACGCTCTCAATTTATCCCACCTGCTCCTTCCCCCACTGTGCCCACAAGTCTGTTCTCTATGTTTGTGTCTCTATTGGAAGTGTTAGTCACTCAGTCATATCTGACTCTGCAACCCCTTGGACTACAACCTGCAAGGCTCCTCTGTCCATGGAATTCTCTAGGAAAGAATACTGGAGTGGGTTGCCATCCCCTTCTCCAGGGGGTCTTCCTGACCCAGGGATTGAACCTCGATGTCCTGCATTGCAGGCAGATTCTTTACCATCTGAGCCACCAGGAAGCCCTTGTGTCTCTATTGCTGACCTACAAATAGGTTAATCATACTATTTTTCCTATATTCCATATATATGCATTATTATATGATATCTGTTTTTCTCCTTCTGACTTACTTCACTCTGTATAACAAGCTCTAGTTTTATCCACTTCACTGGAACTGATGAAAATTAATTCCTTTTTATGGCTAAGTAATATTCCATTATATATATGTGACCTCTTTATCTGTTCATCTGTCAATGGACATCTAGGTTGCTGCATGATTTTATTAAATAAAAATTTTCCAAATGTTAACATTTACAATAGTCCCTTTATAAATACACACACACACACTTTTATTTTATTTTATTTTATTTTCACACTTTTATTTTCTGAACCATTTTGGAATTGAAGACATAATGTCACTTTATCCTAAAATGCATCCATGTGTGTTTTCTAAAAACAAAGACTCTCATATAACTATGATATTATTAAATCAAGGAATTAACACTGATATAATACCATTATCTAGCCTATAGACCCTATTCAGATTATTCCAGTTGCTCCAATAATAGCTTTAATAGCAAATTTAAATCCTTGTGTTGCAAAAAAGAAGACTACATGTAGCCAGCAGTATTTTAAAACATAAAACACCATTGATAGAAGCTGTGAGTCTGTGAATCCAAATACCTGGAGCGGGGTGCCTGGAGTGCCCCAGGCTGTGTGGATGACTATGGCTCCATAGACACCATACAGGCAGGACAGTGCAGATCCAACAGGGTGGATCCAAAAAGATGGATGAAATGATTCATCAGACACTATACTAGTTCACATTATAAAAATCATAAATTTCTTACCATAAAGATCATTTATTACCAAGCACAAAATATCCACTGTGTAGGTAGAAAGGGAGGAAAAAAGCATTACAAGAACAAATGAGTTCAAAGAAAAATGGCTATTTTTAGAGTTGTTGCATCAGCTCATCTGTCGTCCCTGACACAATGTTACAGCAAATCTTGACAAATAATTCTGCCACACCACATCAACAGGCCAGTAATAATTTTCCAATAAACACAAATTTCAGTTTTAAAATATCCTGCATGACATCCATTTTAAAAAAATAACTATGCAGTACAAATGTTTTTGAGTGGGAGACAGATTCAAGAGGGAGGGGACGTACATATACCTATGGCTAATTCATGTTGATGTATGGGAGAAACCAATACAATATTGTAAAGTAATTATCCTTCAAAAAAATAATTAATTAAATAAATACATTAAAAAGTTAACTTTAAAAAAAGTTGAGTGTAAAAATGAATAGGTGAAACATCTTGTGTTTTTTTCATTAATTATTTACTGTCATAAAATGTGTTTTTATGTATGTATATAACTTTAGAGTAAACTCAAATGTTTTTAATGAACCCAAAATGATAGAACAATAATACATTTCACACAACAGACTCACACAATATATAGTAAACATTTTCTAAGATTCGTGCTTTCAAACTCATATTGAAGCATGTCTAATTTCACAAACTCTGTGCCTTACCTTTTGTGCTGAAACAAGTCAGGTTCCAAATATTCCAAATATACAATTTCTCACTGCAATTTAATAAACCTATAACCTATAAACCCAGCAGATTTCTGCACAATTAATCAGCGGGTTACTGAAGGATTTTTTTTCCTGTCGGAAAGTCAAAAAGCTTATATATCTCTATATAACTACGTATCTCCTTTGTTCCCCACTTGAATGTAAACTTCTGTAGAATACAGTGGTTTGCAAAAAGCAACAGCTCAATAAACATTATTTGAACAACTCAGGCTCTCTCTTGTGGTCCCCACCCTACCATATGCACTTAACTACTATCAACAAATACCTGTAGGCAGATAGCTCTGAGTCGATCCATCCCCCATCCCTGAAGAAGTAAGAGTCAAGTATAATCACCTGAGCAGAATCTCTTTTATTGAAAAGAATCATCACCTGATCCCCTTGAATACAAACAATTCAATGAATCCCTTAGGCTTTCCCCGGAGTTCATAAAGATACACGAGGGGCCATGAACTTTACTGGCCACTGTGACCTTATTTTGGTGACAAATCTCCTTTGGTAAAAGAAGCTGCACATGCAGAGCCAAATGCCCTTTCTCGCTTACTGTTGTTTCTGCCCCATGCCTGCCACCCTTGAGCCCATGAAAGCTGAAGGACACTCCCACAAAACGAGCCCCTTTCTGGCAGCTGCCCCTAGCCCCCCTTGCCTTGGGGTTGCTCCCATCCCTGTAATTGAAACTCAGCCTTTCAAGACCCACAAATACCCTTGGTGGTTCTTAATCCCTACACCCTCCCTGGACCGTGAGAAGCTCAGGTGTTAGCAGTTGCTCTTGGACGATTCATTTCTTTAGCTCTGTTCTGAGTCCAGCTGGTTGAGTCGCTTTACGATGATGCTGTTGATTTTCTTAAGATCATCGATGTCCTTTCCTTCAGCTGCTAGTCGTCTTGACACATCTTCCATCTTGTTTTCGGTTTGAACTTAAAAGTGAAAAATAGACAGTGTTATGCTGGTTTCCAGTGTGTTCCATCGTGACTCATCAGAGCCCATGGGGGTGTTCAGCTGGGAGCTGAGATGCCGTCTTGGCAAATCCTCTGCTCCAATAGCCCATGCAGCCCAGAGGCCCGGGAGAGAAACTGCTGAAGTCTTCTATGAAGTGAATTATTTTTATAACCCTTTTGTGCCAGACTCGACTACCTTTGGCAGCTCTGCTCAGATTTTGGCTGAGAAAGACATTGCATGAACAACCACAGGAAAACTGCCAGTGTCTGATTATCCCCGGAGAAGAGATTGTTATGTTGTCTCATTCTGAGACCCGTTCTCAGCAAAGGTTTTTCCCTCATCATTTGGGAGGTGAGATATTTTAGGTTCCAACCCATAGGTCTCCTGGTTCTAAATTACCAGTCCATAATGAATTATAATAATAATTCTCCCCAGCTACTCTGAGAGCAGAGAGACCATATTTCCAAAATAAATAGAACCCCTGGGTATTGAGTAAGCCGGGGAGTGGAGCACTCTGAGGCCTACCTGGCAGTTAAAATTTCCAAGAAAGGCAGCACAAAATCAGTATTTAATACGTGGACTCCGTATCATTTCCATTTCAGGCAAGTGTTTTCCAGGATAGCTTTCAGGAACTAACGCAGGTGGTGACACAGCACCGAGTTTACCCAGCAACTACTTCAGGGAGGCATCTGAGCTTCAGCCTCCGGCCTTGGGACAAGCTGCTGCCCAGAAGCTGCCTCCCCTCTGTGTCTGAAAATTACGTTTGGATGAACTGTGCTCTAGAACATGGATGTGTTGGTGCAGAGCCAGACAGAAGCAATACCACTCGCTCCTGGAGAAAAGTGTGAAACAACTAAATCCACAGCATGTGACATCCTTTCCCCTCTCTGGAACCTTCTACATGAGTCAAACGCAAAAGGGAGTAGCAGGCATGTTGGATTAAGTCTGTTCCACAATATATTAGCTCCAAATTAAATTCCAAAAGAGAAAAAGGATTCTATATGCAAAAATATTAGAGAAAAATCATATACTGACTTGCATTTTGGAAATTAACAAAAAGTAAAATAAAATACCTTGAGTATTACTAACCTAGCAATTCTCAAACTTACTAGACCATAGAACCCTTTTTTAAATGAAGGCAATACTTAATCACATCCCACAGACCTAGTATCTAACATTGCTTGGCCCCTGTAAACCTACAGAGGCAGGTAGGCATCCTGGGTAATCTACCCTTGCTGTCCGGTATTCCTCTTTAGAACAGAGATTGTGACAAAAACACAAGGTCCAATAGTTTAATCAATGTAATCAGTGTAAAATAGCCTATTTCTCTTGCATAAAAATGCCAGATATAAGTTCTCACACTTCAGTTAAAATGATACAAATCTGTACCAAATCCCAGTGAGAGCAGAAAGGTTTCCTCTTCAAAGATGACCACAGGCCAAGTTCATTTACAGGGGCCTGTGCCAACAGGATTGGAGAAGGAAATGGCAACCCACTCCAGTGTTCTTGCCTGGAGAATCCCAGGGACGGGGGAGCCTGGTGGGCTGCCGTCTATGGGGTCGCACAGAGTCGGACACGACTGAAGCGACTTAGCAGCAGCAGCAGTGCCAACAGGACTTCCCTGTTGCTTCAGATGGTAAAGAATCCACCTGCAATGCGGGAGACCTGGGTTTGATCTCTGGGTTGGGAAGATCCCCTGGAGGAGGGCATGGCAACCCACTCCAATGTTCTTGCCTAGAGAATCCCCATGGACAGAGGAGCCTGGCAGGCTATAGTTCATGGGGTCGCAAAGAATCAGACACAACTGAGTAACTAAGCATGCAAGCACGTGCCAACTCTGGTCTTAGGTTGGGCTAAAGTTTATCTGCAAACCACCAGAAGCCTCTTATTATTACTACAAAAGGCAGTGGAGCGCCAGGAGTTCTGGAGGCAGATGGGCCAGAGTATGAATCCCAGTCCTGCCTCGGATTAGCTGAATAAACAGGGAGGGTTAAACTCTGGGCTTTCACCTTTCACCAGCAAAATAGAAATATTAGACACTACCTTGAAGGGTAAAGATTTAAGATAATGAATTTAATGCATCTGGCACAGAGTAATTGTCCAATAAAAAGGCATTCTTTATTCACATCTTCTTTCTGTTTCTTGATATGACTTTGCCCTCAATATAAAACCCTAGAAGCAAACATAAAATAAATCCTATTCATAGAAGAGGGTATAAGATGGTAATAAAGAACATGGTAGTTGATGTCAGGCAGGGGTGTCTCTGAGCCCTGATTAGGCACCCTTGTCTGTGGACCTTCAGCACAGTAATTAATCTCTCTAAGCTTTAGTTTCAGCATTGATAAAACCAGAAAAACAACAGGTCCCACACAATAGAATTGTTATGAGGTAGTGAGCAGACATGAATGTTTACCATCGTGCCTGGGAGACAGTGAGAACCCAATACATCACATTTTAAATTATTATTACCCTTAGTCTTTTCCCACAAAAGAGAGCAGTCCCTCTGGGCTGCTTCCCTGTATAGCTGCTGCTGCTAAGTCACTTCAGTCGTGTCCGACTCTGTGTGACCCCATAGACGGCAGCCCACCAGGCTCCCCCGTCCCTGGGATTCTCCAGGCAAGAACACTGGAGTGGGTTGCCATTTCCTTCTCCAACGCATGAAAGTAGAAAGTGAAAGTTAAGTCGCTCAGTCGTGTCCAACCCTCAGTGACCCCATGGACTGCAGCCTTCCAGGCTCCTCCATCCACGGGATTTTCCAGGCAAGAGTACTGGAGCCCTGTATAGCAGACATACCTAAAATTTCCCACTAGTTTAACTCAGTCATTTCCCCAGACAGTGAGGCGGGATGATATTTGCAGCATCCACTTTTGAGGTATAACATTTCTGAAGAGTAATCCACACCCTCTTTCCAGCCCAGCAGGTTCAGGGCCAAACCTCCTCCATAGAATAATCAGATCCAAGGGCAGCATTATTGTCAGGATAGTTCACACTGTAGCTTCTAAGTGCAAAAGGGCATTAGCAAGGTGACAGAGAAGCAATTAAATTACATCACCACTTCATGCCAGGTCTGAAACCTAGAACAGAGATAGAGCTTTAAGCTGGATGGGAGATGAAGTTTTGGGGAGGAAAAGGGGTTAGAAGCTGTGAGAGTCATGCCCTCTGCCCACCTCCCATCACCACCACTGCTACCTCCACTAATCCTGAGTGAACTTGAATTAGAGGCATTTCAAACACATGGAATCCACTTCTCATTTAGGCTTTGTGAAGGCTACAAGGCCTGCAGGGCAGAAGAAACGAGTGTGGTGGATGCAGGCAAAAGGGTATCAAGGATGACTCCCTCCTCTCAGGCTCTTCCACTCTTAGTGGGTGCGGGAGAGAACTGAAGTAACTCCAGATGGTGGTCTACAGGGGACTGCTCAGAGAGAACACTGGGGGCTCCCCTGACGGGGCAACACGCATAAGGAGAGGGCAGCACTGAGTGGACAGCACCCCTCCCCAACCCGAGGCAGAGAAGAGAGTGGCACTGAGACTTCGGGGGATCTCTTGGCTGAGGAGCCGTGTGGGGAAGCGTGTGCCACCACTCGAAGGTGGATGTGCAGGGCCCAGGACAAGGGCAGGCGAGACACCAGCCCAGAGAGTGTCATGCAATAGACAAGCGATCACCTCACAGCCCAGCCCTGCCTCTGGGCCCTTGCACAAGCCCAGCTGATGCTTCTAACCGATTTCAGAGAAGTGAGGAAAACTGGGAGGGTGACTCAAAGTTACAGGCCAAATTCATGCAGAAACTGTGTCTTGGAATAAGAAAACCTAGAATTAACTAGGATAAGCTGCCTACCATTAGCAGCTAGGGACTCTGTGTGAGAAATTAAAGTGGTACAGAAACAATATCCAAGTCTGTGAACTTCTGCCATGGAGGGTTTCTGTGTGCCCCAGTGACCCACTCAGAGCAGCAGGGTGCCCTGGGCATCCGTGCCCTCTCGTCCTCCAGCAGCAGTACTGGGTGCCAGGAAGCACTGCCTGCTTATGGAAGCAAAGCTAAACAACCAGCTGTCAAGTAAGGGCAAAGCAGTGATGAAAAGAGTGTCAATGGTACCTACCTATCAGAAATATCACAAAGGAAACCAGTGCCAGGCTGATAATCAGCACGATGATCAGCCCCACCAAAAACAGACTGTGGCTTCCATTTCCTGAATCAGTGCTGACGTCCTGGAGTTTCTCCTCTAGAGCTGATGTGAAACAAATAACAACAACAACAAAAACAGGACTCCTCAGCATACAGGCTATCAGTGAACTTCACAGTCCCCCAGTGTTAGAGATGTAAGATGATACAACATTGTAAATCAACTATATTCCAATAAAATTAAAGAGAAAAAAAAAAAGGTGTGAGTAAGGGATACACCCATTTTCACTCTGATCACTCTGAAAAGAGACTTATGCTTTAGAAATGTCTTTGAACGAGTGCTCTTTGAGAATTTTTCACCTTCTTTTATATTAGTATATTCAAAGAACAAGCCTGGTCAAGCTGTCTCTATAACCCTGGTTTGGAAAATTCTTTGACGATCATGTTAACACTGATGTAGCCGGACATGGATTTTCCTTTTGCATGGGGTGGGGGCGGGGTGGTGTAAAGAAGGATTCGGAGTGACAGAGGCTCTATTGCCCTTTTCCCTAAAGCGACCCAAGAATACAACACAGCTGGCAGCGGGTCACTAACTCTGAGTGAGTCTAAGCATTCTGAGGTATCTCCCAGAAAACTTTATTTCCTATAAAAATAACCAGCTATTCCTACATCTATTACACAACAACATCAAAATGAGCCTGATGTACTTGGTTTCTTAAAGTTGTTTTCAGGATGGACATGCTCTGAAAGCAAGATTCTCTTCAATGCTTTGCGGTTGAACTGAGAATGCAACTAAGCTTGGCTCACCCAAACCATGAACTGCCTGCATTTGGTCGCTGCTTTGTAAGGCCTATTCGCTTAATAACACCCAAATTAAATTGAAAAATAAATATAGAAACTCGGGATCTTGAAGACCCTTGAACTACCTTCTGTATTTTCTCCTACTATGTATCAGCCCCACACCCTCTGCTACTTGATTACGGAGAGATGGGGGCAGAGGTCCCATACTTTTTTATAAAGACATCCTGCCTCACACCCTCCACAGCTTTTCCTTCCTAATCACAGCCAAGGCATAAGCTGGCACTCAAACACCAACCTTTATTAAGACCAACTGTAGTAAAAAATCGGTGAAATTCTGAATGAATGAGAGAAACAAGCATTCAAAAAGGATACAGAAGAGAAATAATAGACATAAAATTGGGACAGTACGAGTTTCGAGTACATGTGAAACATCAACAAGTAGATGTTTATCCCCTGAGTTGGAAGGTCAGCATTTAAACTAGAAAAGATGGGGCTCAAATAACTTGATAGAACTCATTTATAATATTTAGGGGACAAGATACACATGTAGCATTTAGTATTTAGCATATTTTTATTTCATTTTCCCCCTCTTCTTTCTAACGTGTTCATTGAGGAGATCTGTAAATTTAAAAAGACGAAGATGACTTTTCTGCCCAACAGAACATGAATGATCTTTGTTGTACTAGATAAAAGTGTGGAACATTTTCTCAGCAATCTGCTATGAAGTCAGACCTGTCCGGAGAGTGGGCACACTCAGTGACCTGGCTGTGGTCACCAGAGGGCACAGAAGCAGCCAAGTGGCATGAATTAGCCTCTGGGAGGCCATCTCACAGCCTCCACTCCTTCCCAGGGAGAGAAACTCCAGAGGAAACTTCTCAGAACTTTTGAAGATTAGAGTTCGAATCCTGCTTAAGAGCCAGGAAAGCCCATAAGCCTGGCAAGTATTCAGAGAGCAAAAGCAAACATTGCC
>NW_011495076.1:7780168-7789410 GCF_000754665.1 Bison bison bison | reverse complement strand
CCCCCACCCCCACCACACCCACAGGTCCAGCTCAGCGCTGGCTATTTTTAGGTGACCTAGAAGCCAGGACTGGCCGCCAAGCCTGGGAGGGCACACATACGGAATAGCTGCTGTGATCCGGCAGGACAGAGGTTTAGTTTGTTCAGATCATTTATGGAATCCACAACATAAAGCTTTCTATCTTCAGGAATGCTGCAAGAGCCACTGTCCTGGGAAGAACGTTTCATTGTCCCTGGAAGAAAACACTGCCGTTAAACCAGAGAGGCTGGGCGGGGAGCTGGCCTTCATATCACAGCTCACAGGAAGCTGGGTCAGCACATGAAGACCCACCCACACATATGACTGCCAGATGAAGAAGGGCTAGAAAAGTTAGCTTTTCCTTTGGGAGATGACACTGTAACTCTTTTTGCTTTGCTTACCAGGGAGCTCAGAGTCAAGTGTGTGCCACAATTTTAACGCTATAATACCCTGCTTATCAGAACATGCTCCCTCCTCCTGCTCAGATTTCTCAATTTTGTCTATATTTTACCTGGGTTTTTTTTTTTTTAATTTTGTAATTTATTTTTAAATATTTCATATTCTGGTGAGACTTCTCAAATCCTTTGTGCAAGAAGACTATGTTTAAACACATAAAAAGACAAAATTATGCCAAGCAAGCCTGTGGCCATAAAGATTCTAAAAGAAGAAAATATTGTGAGCTATTCTAATAGAATAGGCTTTTAATACAAAACTATACTTTTTATATTCTCCCTCAATATGCTAGAAGTTCATATCTTAAATGTATTCTTTAGTCATTATACACTGGCTCTGAGACCTCAAGACAAAATCTTAGCAAACTGAGATGATACAGAGAGAAATCCTGAAGCTGTTGGAGGCTAAACTTCAGGACCTCTGAGGTCTCCTCCCCCGAGCTCTCTTAGATTTTGGCCACTTACATAGTAATTCTGAAATTGTGGTTTACATTTAAGGTAATATTCTCTAATGACAGCATAAGTTAGAGCTACACTGAAAAAATCAGAACAGATCGAAAAGTTCTCATTTTAAGTTGTCTCTCTAGCACAACACAGAACTTGTGGCATTTTAATTACATGAAAAGAAGGTTTTAGGAAGACAAATTCCAATTGCTATCAAAGCTTTCTCTTTCACAGTTATCTCTTTTCATAAAATGAGTCTAATAATGATGTGTGATTTTTTGATTGAGAGAGGATTTTAGACATGCTCTCATTTAGCTCCTTGTCTTTCCACAAATGAGGAAACTGAAGTTCAGAAGGTAAATGCCCAAGATCACACGTTAGCTAGGTGCCGAGCTGGAAGCAGGCCTCTGGCTTCTGAGATCACTGCCCCTTCCCTGTGTGACCTTTCTTCTCCACCACCTTCCCTAATCCTTTGTGAAGACTCAGCTCAAACGTCACCTCCAACCTGTCTTTCCTTTGTCCCCTTGCTGGATGCTGTACATTCTTCCATCATAACATCTGTACTACTTCATCACATTTATTTGCTTACTTCTTTGATTTCCTCAACTGAGCACTCTGTAGGCTAAGTACCCATTCTATTCTTCAAATGTCCAGTGCCAAGTTTAGAAGCCAATACCTAAAATATTTTATCTAGGATTTAAATCTCACTATATCCAAAAGAATTTGAAGCTGTTAATAATAAGAACACTAACATAAAACTGAGGTTAAAATCCTCATATCCATCCGAACTTTAGTAAAAGCAATGCAATAAGCTTCATGTCTGCCTATATATGGCAACACACTATTGACTTCCTCTTAACATTTTAAAAATTTCGTTTAATACCCAGCTACCGAATAAAGAGAAATATGATTAGAGTTAGGAGAAACAAAACTCAGAAATGGTAAATGGTTATCAGTCATTTAATAAACAGATTCTAAAAACATTAAAACTCATCAATTTCCTAGCAATACCTAAAAACCTATTAGTACTTGTAAAAAAACATGCCACCAGAACCCTAGCTAAGAAAAGCAGTGAGCTTGTAAAGTTATGGACTAGTTAATTTTTACAGTCTAAAACTAAAAGGGCATTTCAGTTACTCTGAAATTTTAATTAACAAGAACAACTAACTCCCTGAATATTTTAGATAAGATACTACTGAAGCACTTTAGATATACTGAATTCCAAATATACTTCATGGAGCATTCTGAAGGGAATGACTCTGAGTGACCAGAAATTTTAAAAAAGACAGCAAGACAGCATATAGAGCAGAAGGACCTAAGAGATCAATCAAATCTTATTCTTTCATAGATAAAACCAAAAGTGTTGACTGATGCATGGTTACAAATTTCTAAACTACTCTTTTAAAAAGGTTTTATATTTTATCATCACTTTACACTTTGCTATCCCAAACACTAATATTGAATGAAGCATAAAGGTTGTGTCACATCACAGGATCATCATTTAAACACGGCTTCTATTTTAGGCTTGGTAGCTGACACGTGCTTCATTTTTGGATCTGACTTGCCATCCTTGAGCCTTAGCTTCCCCTTTAGGAATGTAACTGCCATGTTTAAATCTCATACTGAGGCTTAATCAGCATTTACAAAGTAGAAGACTAGCTAGAAAATCATAGCCACAAAAACTGACTTAAGAGCCATGCAGCTAATAAAATCTTCAAATTACTAGCCTTGCTGTCAACTTAAGTAATTCAATGCAACATCAAATCCAAAATCACTAAGATAACAAACAACTTAGAATGAAAAGTGCTCTGAAAGGAATAATCATTTGGGTAAAGTCACAATGTAAATACTATAGATACTATTTCAGTGCATTTTTAAATTAAGTGCAACATTCAAAAGGCAAATAAAGAGCCAGTGAGAAAACCAAGTTGGGGGGTGGTTCGTGGCCGGTAAGAGTCAGCAAATGACCCTATGAGTAAATGGATACAAGATCACATGGCCCTCAGACCAGGACCCACAGCTGTTTGACACCCAGTTGTTGCTATCTTTGGCATTCCCGATGAAGGTCATCTGAGAACAACCAGCAGGGCTGGAAAAGCCAGAGTGTTACTAAATTCTGCCCTTCTCTAACTTAACCCTCCTTGACTGTGCTGTGCAAATCTGCAAAGCTGCACCCGTTTCCCAGAACCTTATTAATACCTTGAGCACAAACATGTAAGTAATTTCATTTTTCTCCAATTTAGATCAATGCTAACAGCTGGTTCTTTTTGTCTTTTAAGAATTCTTTAACTGTCTACTAATAAACATTCTGACCAATGTAATTGTTTATGAAAGTTTGCTTTGCTCTTTACTTTTTTCCAAAGGTGCTTGGTATCATACCACAGAAATAACTCACATGGGTATTGCTTGCTACAAAATCAGAATTGTTATAATAGAGCTTAATTCAAAGCTAATAGAAGCTTTATTGAGTGAGTCATGGTAATTTGTTCTTTAATTCCATTTCAGAGTCAGTGCCTCTTCACATTCAGCAAGTAATTTTTAAAATCAAGTCTAACTCATATCTATCACAAGTTAGAAAAGCACACAGCACATGCAACAAAAGACATCTCAACCTCAAGAATCAGAATTCAGTCTCTTGAGAGTAACAGCATGCAAATTACTTACAAAAACCTTGAGCTTTGACTGCTGGGTTGCCAGGGGGGGAAAATATTCAGAAGCAACTATACGACTTTCTAGAAATTCTGTAGTTCTTTGCCTTCTTCAGCACAGGGGTGCTCCTAGAAGGCCCATAAACCCCAGCGTGAAACTGTTGGTCTATATCCAGTGTTAATTTAGCCAAGCAGTTAAGATTCCAAATATTGATTTTTTCCGATAATGTCTAAGGTTTAAATAAATATATTACTGAAACTATCCTTTAAAAAGAAAAAAAGAAAAAAAAAAAAACCCTACCATGCCTTGATTTAATTGGTAACTGATGAGGTTCTTACTGGACCAAGATTTATGTCCTTATTTGGCTGATATGGAACCTGACACAGCTCCTGCATTCTGTCATGGGGAGTTCCGATGTATAAATATGGGGAAGCAGGCTGGAGCTGCCACTGACAGCTAACCACACAAGACTCCAGACCAATCAGAGGACGACAGTCAACAGGAAGAGAATAAGGTTGTGACAAGTCTAACCAGGATGAGAGCAGGTCAGAGGACTCCAGGGCTTCCAGCAGCTCCAAAAGGGGATGGTGCATGGCAGATTACATGGCTACTGACCCACTGTCCCCACTGCCGGTGGTAGAAGCACTTCATCTCATCAACTTTTCTGTTTTCAAAGGCTTTATTCTGTGAGTTTTTAACACATCCTCCTTTCTCAGGAATGTCAGCCTCTGATGTGGTTCCCTCTCACATGTCAAGAAGCATGTGCCCTCTGGTACAGAAAAGCAGCTGTGGTGAGACAATCCCACAGGCCCACCACCCCAGACTGACTAGCCTGGCAGGATATTAATGATTAAGTGGTAAACAGATATGTAACCCTTTATAATCCTACTCTCTACTGCCATGACTAGACAGACATTACTTTGCCAACAAAGGTCTGTCTAATCAAAGCTATGGTTTTTCCGGCAGTCCTGTATGGATGCAAGAGATGAACCATAAAGAACGCTGAGCACCAAGGAATTGATGCTTTTGAACTGTGGTGTTGGAGGAGACTCTTCAGAGTCCCTTGGACTGCAAGATCAAGCCACTCAATCCTAAAGGAAATCAGTCCTGAATATTCATTGGAAGGACTGATGCTGAAGCCAAAGCTCCAATACTTTGGCCACTTGATGTGAAGAACTGACTCACTGGAAAAGACCATGATGCTGGGAAAGTTTGAAGGCAGGAGGAGAAGGGGACAACAGAGGATGAGATGGTTGAATGGCATCACTGACTCAATGTACATTAGTTTGAGCAAGCTCCAGGAGTTGGCGATGGACAGGGAAGCCTCCTGTGCTGCAGTTCATGGGGTCGCAAAGAGCTGGACACAACTGAGCAACTGAACTAACTGAACTGAGACAGACATTAATTCAGCCTTGAGCACATTAATTAGAAAATGTCTGCTCTACAAAATTATAGACCTCACTCTCCTTTTAAAAGGAATGTCACCTTTTAAAGTTTCGTCTATAACTGAGGACCAATTCATAAAGAAAGACTATAACTAGTAACTTTTTTCTCCAAAGCACATAATGCATTAAAACTTATGCAAAATTTCTTCAAAAAATAAGAATGTTTGCTATTTTAATCATCATGTTCAGCCTTAATCTCCCAACTACGCGATCTGTTTTAAACTATCTATTCTTTAAAGAAAAAAAAAAGCCTCATTTTGAACACTGCTGCTGCTGCTAAGTCACTTCAGTCGTGTCTGACTCTGTGCGACCCATAGATGGCAGCCCACTAGGCTCCTCTGTCCCTGGGATTCTCCAGGCAAGAACACTGGAGTGGGTTGTCATTTCCTTCTCCAATGCATGAAAGTGAAAAGTGAAGGGGGAGTTGCTCAGTCATGCCCGACTCTTAGCGACCCCATGGACTGCAGCCTACCAGGCTCCTCTGTCCATGGCATTTTCCAGGCAAGAGTACTGGAGTGGGGTGCCATTGCCTTCTCCGTATGAACACTGACTATGTGTTTTTCTCTCTCCTGTAAACCTAACCCTTGAAGTATGAGTCACCCCCTTTTGCCCTCAAGGATGAGGAAAATGGAAATTAACAGTTCCTCACACCAAAGTCTGGATTCAACCATATTTTACACCAGAGAGGGGGATGAGGTTTTTTAATGCTGTGTGACCAGGTAGACTTCTGGAGAACCACTTAAGAGCAAAGCAAGACAATCTACTTCATTTTATCGGCTATGTATCTAAAAGGTCACATCCTGAAGAGTTTTGAGTCACAAGAAGAAAACAGGTATTTTCACAAGAACTGATCAATTGGGGGGTATTTTCAACTATTTCTGGGTTTTTCTTTCAAATATTATATCTCATTCCCAGGAAATTAAAGCATATGCTATCAAAGACTTGTCAAAGATTCCAACTGATTCAAAATGAATGACTAAACCTCAAAGAACTTACTAGGCAGGGACCATTTTAAATTCCTGAAAGCCAGCAAGGTTAACCAGTATCAAGGAATAAATTGGTCTATCATACACCATTCTTACTGCTCTGAAGAAAACTCAAGCACTTTCACATTGAATCCCCTGTTATCCTGCCTAGCAACTACCCATCAATTTCATGAAAAGGCACCCATCTATAAATTTAATACCTGCTTACCTCTTCTTCCTCCCAAAACTCCAGTAAAAAAGGCAGAATAAAAGTTATAGAGCCATAATAATAAACATAGGAGGTAACAGTACTGAGCAAGATTTCAGCAAATGTATTGAATATAGGAAGGAGAGAGTAATTGGTACGTACCTTAGCAGACAGTCACAGGACCATCACTGCTGAGTAAGTGATGGATCCTACAGAATTCAAGCAGGCTCAGGAACTGAAGGCAACAGTGAAGCACACAGCTAAATACAGGCAGGTAGTTTCATGTTAGCTAAAAATATAATGCAACAGCAAGATTTGAAAACTGTTACAATCTCTCCCAGAAAGAAAAGGAAGTAAGGCCAGAGGCTCCATCCAGCAACTCTAACATTTCATGGGAGTTCCAGATCATGGACAATGTACATGCGTCTATGTGGAGGATGGGAGGGTAGTGTCAAAACTTAGTATTTCCCAGATCGCCAGTCTACCAAAACACAGTACCAAACATTTTTACAGCAGAGACAGAGATTCAAAGAACAAAACAAAACAAAATAAATCAGAAAGTGAAACTGCATCAGACATTGTGGCAACACTTTTAATTAGAGTAGAGCAATGCCTTCAAAATCCCAAGTTTGGTTTTCTACCTAGAATTTTATATACCAAGCCAAAGTACCTGTTAGACACATAAAGTTTCAACATAATCAACTTCCCATACACTCATTCCCAGAAGTTTCACTCATTCCACTTTAACAGGGAAGTAATCTAATAGTGAAGACATGGGGTCCAGGAGATGTGGAATCCAACTTGAGTGGAAAACAGATCCCAGGATGGAGTCTCAAGCAACAGCTGTACACTCAGATGAGAGAAAGTAGTCTAGACTGAAACAACAAAGAATTCAATATCCTTTTGGGCTTTGACCATGTGACAAAGCGATTAAAGAGTTTTACAAACTTATTGGAACTGTTCTGGAAGAGTTAAATGATGTGTGTATAAAACCAAGACAAGATGTCCTATGAGAATGGTAACGTAAGCACAGGAAACCATCCAGTTCAGAAATGAATAGAAAATAAGGTGACTATAATGTAAACAATGATGCTGATTTAGCAAAAAAGAAAAAAGGGGTTGGGGGAGAGAAGTAAAAAGGCAGAAATCCTTACCTATCAAATAAAGAAATAGCTGTATAAGCATTTTACTTAGAAATTTGAAACCAAAGTGCTAGGAAAACTAAAGGCTGAAATGAAATCCTGAGAAATGAGAAAGGAAGGAGCAGGGAACTAACTTGCTTATAAGCACTGAAGTACTACTAAAACTATATATATACATCCCTGGTACTCAGTGCTATCAAGAATCCGCCTGCAATTCAGGAGACCAGGGTTCATTTCCTGGGTTGGGATGATCTCCTGAGAAGGAAATGAATGGCATCTCACTCCAGTATTCTTGCCCAGGAAATCCCATGGACAGAGGAGCCTGGCAGGCTACAGTCCACTGGGTCGCCAAGAGTCAGACACAACTAGTGACTACACCACCCCCATACATTGCTTTAATAAAAATTCATTAATATCCTAAAATATGTATATAGTAAATTGAAAATTTAGAAAAAATACTACTTACAATCTCTTCTCCATGGTCCTAAACTACTTGGAATATAACGAGGAGACAACATGCAACCCCAGGTTTGAGATTCCAAGTTTGTTTTCTATTGCATTATATCTGAGGGCTGGAACTCACCCTCCCAGCAGCAGTAACAGCTCCATGAGGCAGCGAATAGGGGGCGTATCAGACCTTCCAGGAGGGGTTTAAGATGTGGCAGAGGAAGACTAGTTTAGAAAAAATACCTGTGGATTTTGATCCTTATTTTCATGCTTCTTCCACCCCTCTTATTACTGTGTACCCCATGTGCAATGTCATTTTAACATAAAGTTTTATAATAAAAAATCCTAGTGCATTGTCAAAATGCCTACCACTTTCCCATAAAGTCAAAAAAAAAGCACCTCATGGGGCAACCAAGAAACAATGGTCTTAAAAGTAGCTGGAATGTCAACGATATACGGCTACATTTTTTTCATTTACTTTCATGTTTCCAAATATACAAGAGGAAGTTCTGTTTTACTCTCCCTACCCCACTTTATCATTTTGAACTCTATACATAAACTCATAAATGTTTCTTCTATTAGAAAAGAAGCACTTTTAGTGTGAAAAGATCTTTATTTCAAAATAAAGAGCACAAGGTCTTACACAGCAGATAAAATTAGTGTTACTGCCCTCAGTGGTCAAGGTTAGCAACTTTCCTGGCTTATATTAATTCATCATGAACAACGGATGGACTGACTGGCCTGTAAGTGCAGCTGTATGGTCGCATGGTATAATTCCTTTTGTTGATCCTAGTGACAAAATTATTAGGTTCCACTTAAAATTGAAAATAACAGCAGCTTTTCCAGATCTAGCTCCCAAAATTGTATCCTGAACTCATCTGTGTAAGATCTTAAGTTAAAAACTTTGTGTATCTATATCATTATAATCAGTATTTCTGACAATCACAGCATAAGAAATTTAACTTTGGCTAACAGTTTTTCTCATCATGAAATCAAGTGAAATACCTTATGTTTGCTTTTTTCATAAATAGAAAATGACCAAACATTACAAACACTTTATGTTTAGTGATTATATATACAAAGAATATTTAATAAACAGGACTTACCATCTGCAATACTATATACATTAAATTATAATATAACCCCTACTACAAAAGCTATCTGTTGACCAAGATAAAAACTGTCTCTAGAGATTAAATACATTAGAAATTACAAAAAAAAAAAAAAAAAAGGGAAATTAGAAAGTGGTCTTCAAATGCTAAAAATCTAGAAGAATTCTCCAACATCTGCTCTCTTATCACGACATTTGCTTCGAGCTTTTGTTCGAGCTTTGAAGGCTGCAGAATTATATAAATGCTGAAATGGAAAAGAGGAAAATATGTGTGAGCCAATAAAGTTTTAGATATTCTTATAAAGTAAGAAAAAAGATTATGTGACTATAATGTAAACAATGATGCTGATTTAGCAAAAAA
>NW_011495076.1:7757888-7780068 GCF_000754665.1 Bison bison bison | reverse complement strand
AAGGCTGAAATGAAATCCTGAGAAATGAGAAAGGAAGGAGCAGGGAACTAACTTGCTTATAAGCACTGAAGTACTACTAAAACTATATATATACATCCCTGGTGCCTCAGTGCTATCAAGAATCTGCCTGCAATGCAGGAGACCAGGGTTCATTTCCTGGGTTGGGATGATCTCCTGAGAAGGAAATGAATGGCATCTCACTCCAGTATTCTTGCCCAGGAAATCCCATGGACAGAGGAGCCTGGCAGGCTACAGTCCGTGGGGTTGCCACAGACTGAAAGGAGAGAAATGAACTAATTTGACTTTAGATATACTTTATATGTTTAAAAGACACAAAGAATGAGGGAGATGATTAACACATGACGATTCTGTATGAAAAAAATAACCAAACGTAAAATGTCAAGAAAATTTTTTAAATAATAAAACCAATGTTGTCAAATATGTGTTTAATAGCTACAGGCATTCATTCAACACTGAAAATAATTAAAAATAAAAGAATAATTTTGGAAGGTAATTTGGCAATACATCTCAAAAATCATAATCAAGCTCTATCGTTCCATGAAAGGACTTTATCCAAGAAATAATCCAAAAGAGAAATAAATGTAAAAATATTAGTATTTATTAGAAAGTTTTAAAATGCCCAACAATCAATTATATGTCCATCAAAGTGATTAAATATAAAGATTTTATAAACATACAATAAAACAATTCACATCCACTAGGATGGCTATAACTTAAAAGGAAAATTAAAAACAAAAAAAGGTAACAGTAAGGATGTCAAAATTTGAACTCTCATATTGCTAGTGGGAAGGTAAAATGCACTGCAGTCATTGTAGAAAAGAGTTTGGTGGTTCCTTAAAAAGTTAACAGAATTACACATGACTGAGCAACTCTGCTCCTAGAAGAACTGAAAACAGGTGCACTAATAAAAACTTGTAAGTTTATGTTCAAAAAAAGCACGATTTAAAAGGATCAAAAGTGGAAACAAGCCAAATGTCCACAAACTAACAAAGAGATAAACATGTGGTGTATCCATACAATGGAGGATTATTCAGCCACCAAAAGGACTGAAGTACTGACCACCCTACAACATGGATGAACCTTGGCAACAACATGCTAAGTGGAAAAAAAAGTCATAAAAGGTCACGTTATATGGCTCTCTGTCTGTGAAATACCCACAACAGGTAAATCCATAGAGAAAGAATGCACATTAGTGATTGCTTATCAGCAGCTGGGGGGAAAGAAGAGGTGAACAGACAGTGAATATTTAATGAACCTCAGTTTCCTTTTGGAGGTGACGAAAATGTTTGGAACCTAGATAGTGGTGATGGTTGTGCAACACTGTAAGTGTATTCAATACCACTGAACTGTACACTATATTTTATGTTATGTGAATTTTACCTTAGTAAAAATAATAATAAGGATTTTTGAAATGTTATGAAATTCTCCAGGCAAGAATACTGGAGTGGGTAGCCATTCCCTTCTCCAAGGGATCTTCCCCTCCCAAGGACTGAATGCAGGTCTCCTGCATTGCAGACAGATTCTTTATTGCTGAGCCATTGGGGAAGCCAAATAATATTAATCACTATTTAATGTTATAAACTCTCTAAGCACATTTGTTCTCATCTGTAAAATGAATCTGGTACTAAGTTTAGGCTCAGTCATCAGATACGAAAGAAGTGAAAGACATCAGATATGAAAGACAAAAATACTTTTGTCAATATTTATCCTTAAATATATAAACTTCACAGAACAAAGGGAAATAAAAAATGAAAATAGTTTCTATGTTAATAGGATTATGGATGAAAATTTCTCTTCTTAACCCTCCATACTCTAAATGGACTAAAGTTTCTTCTATACTTACTAGTCCAGCTTTGTCTGAAACACCATGGAGAACTAAATAGTTTACAAACATAGCTAAATGCCTATCACCGGGCAGAATCAAAGCTTTGTCTCCACTTCTGTGCATTCAGTTCTCTTGAAAACAAAAACCAAACCTACCCTTTCAAATCGAGAAATCTTCATTGTCTTCAATGCAGCAGCATCAAGCATCACTGGGGGTCCAAGTTCAAATACATTGCGAAG
This sequence comes from Bison bison bison, assembly GCF_000754665.1. Lineage (NCBI taxonomy): Eukaryota > Metazoa > Chordata > Mammalia > Artiodactyla > Bovidae > Bison > Bison bison. Next base: position 7,777,983 of record NW_011495076.1, on the reverse strand, counting down.
GAATTCATTTGACTGAAATAAAAGAGGCAATAAGGCTCAGTATTAAACATCAGTTTTCTTTTTTTTTACTACATAAACTGAATTCTGGTTAACAGAAGTTATGTGGAGTTTATAAATATGAATGTACATCACTTATTTTCTTTCTGTTTGTCATAAGACCAAACTGTTTTCCAATGCCCTGAATTCAAGAAAGCTATGTCAAACTAGTTGCTTTCCTACAAAGATGTCAGTAGTGCTCCAACAGTCAAGGAGATGCCCCACCAAGCTTACACTATACAAAAACAAAAAGGACAGTTTCATATGTATTCACCTCAACTTTCAAAAATAAATTTGCTATTGTGCATAACATATACTGAAAACAGTCTGTATATTCAAACTAATTTCAAAAGCAGTGAAGTGAGGTAGATTCAAAACTACTCTCTAATTTAAAAGCAAACACACAGAAAGGATGTCACCCACTCACCTGTAAGTGGTACTGCATTCCTGATCCAAGAATCTCCTTAAAGGTGTCATATGTATGTTTTTTGACCCAGCAATCAATATACATCCTTTCAGGACCAAATTTAACAGTTTCTGTTGGAAAATCCCGTTCCTGGTCAATAGAAGAATAAAAATTTTAAGAGGAACCAAAATGATCTAAAGAGATCCTACATAAACACAATTTCTAAATACACATATACATGTTGGAATGAATAGTATGGTTTAAACCAATACCTCCATCCTTGAAATATGAATAGACTAGAAAGTGGAAGTACTATCCTACATAAAGAGTGCAGAACTTGTCTAGCTGCCGTAGACATGGCAAAACTACCTTGTTGTGAATGTTTTTTCATTTCAAAAGCACTCAACAAACTTGCTGGAAAAGTCAGATGCGTGTACTGGTTTAGGATTGGGGTAGGGAGGGTTATAGGACAAGTCAGAAAGACAAGATGCCCCCACAAGACAGTGCTGAAATTAGGGAAGCAGAAATCTAGGAAAGGAAGTAAAGACAAATGGTGTTAACTAACAGACCAACCAAAAAGGAGGAGAAGCAACTAGAGGGTTCAGAGGGCCTTTGAAGATTCTTATTTAGAAAATGAGATAACATTTATGATTTCAGAAATGGAAGAAATGGAATAATTTTGCCAGAAGACAATTTCTAAAGTATAACCATGGGGCAAGAAGAGGTAGTGGTGGAAGTGAAATGGAAACAGGAACAAATACAGAATAGGGTTTTCCAAATGAGCAGAGAAGAAATCCAGAATACTGACAGAACTTGAGACAAAAACAAACTAGCTGCTCTATATTTTAATAAATCATGAGTAAGGAAGAGTAACCCACGTGGTGCAGTGGTAGAGAACCCACCTGCCAATGCAGGAGACTCAAGAGACATGGTTTCCACCCCTGCTGCGAAGAGCCCCTGGAAGAAATGGCAACCCACTCCAGTATCCTTGCCTGGGAAATTCTACGGACAGAATCTAGAGGGCTACAGTCCATGGGTCAGACATGACTGAGTGACTTGAGTACACAACACACCCAGGAAGGGAGGAAGTGATTTCCACAGAGACAGGAGAAACAAAGCGATGGGATCTGACTGGGCAGGACCTATCCAATTGCCTTCCCCACGTCTATTTAGTCCCCACCTCTCTCAGCAGACACAGGATCTTATGTAATAAAAAAAAATGTGAATGCTAGATTCACATGGATATGCCACTCCCTGGCTTGTGACTTTGGCAAGTAATTTAACCTGTTTGGGTCTGTTCCCTTGCCTGTAAAAGCTATCTATATGTCTACCACATAGAATTATTAGAGGTATAAGCATGTTTTGTGAAGCATATACAGTGCTTGGGCTGTTACAACAGCTCAAAACAACAACAACAAAACAGTATGATTCTATTATTTCAGCATTTCTTATTTCAGAAAATAGAGACACCAGGAAAGAACTCCCTATAAACTCATGTGTATCCTTACCTATTCGTCTCTCTTAAATCAGACAGGCCCTCCTCCCCAGTTCAAGACTAATCATTATTCTTTCAACGCCTCATACCACAAATCTTTCATTTTATTTTCAAAGGCTCCTTTCTCCATTGATTCCTTTTCCCATAAACTGTCTCTAGCATTTAAAACAGCAAACCCTCCTACAATCCAGTAATCAGCTCTCTTCTTCCCATCACAGCCATGTTTTTTAAGTCAAGACACACTATCTCCACTTTTTCACCTCCCATTCACTTTTCAATCCACTTCAGTCTGGTTTTTCTCCCATCATTCTACTGAAGCTGGTCTTATAAAGGTCACTGTGGTGTTGGGAGAAGACTCTTGAGAGTCCCTTGGACTGCAAGGAGATCCAACCAGTCCATCCTAAAGGAGATCAGTCCTGGGTGTTCATTGGAAGGACTGATGCTGAAGCTGAGACTCCAATACTTTGGCCATCTGATGCAAAGAGCTGACTCATTGGAAAAGACCCTGATGCTGGGAAATATTGAGGACAGAAGAAGGGGACAACAGAGGATGAGATGGTTGGATGGCATCACCGACTCAATGGACATGAGTTTGAGTGAACTTCAGGAGATGGTGATGGACAGGGAGGCCTTGTGTGCTGCGGTTCATGGGGTCGCAAAGAGTCAGACACGACTGAGTGACTGAACTGAACTGAATGACCTCCTAAGTGATAAATCTCATTGACACTTTCCATTCCCTCTCTGGACCTACCCGCAGTGTTTGGCCCTCAAAGACAGCACAGTGCAGTGCGTCCAGACTCCAGCTTTGCTACTTCCTGTTTTTTAACTATTCCTCTGGTCCCCATTTTTCCTTAAAAAGATAATTGTACTGTTTAAGACCTACACTGGGACCAAAACAACAAAACTGTATGTCAAAGTACCAACATATCAAATGTTTACCAATTTAATACACAAACTTCAAAATGGGTTTTGGATGAAAAGAAATGGCGTGGCAAAACAACCACACCCCAAATGGACCATTCTCTATAGCAACTGAACAAGATCCAACAAGGAAGCAGAGTCCCTCAAAGAAAGCTGGGTTTCAATATAAGAAAAGAGACAAGATCACTGAGCAAGGCTCTGACACATGCAGGTAGACTGAAGCTGAGCTGCAGGAATAGGGAACCAATCAAAGGGCAAAGAAGGAACAGAAATTCTGAGACGAAGAAGAGAGGGTGGGAAAGGCCTGGGAGGGAGATCACCAGAGGACAGAATATGAGTCAAATGCAGGGCTTTCCTTTCCATTGATAGAAGAGGGGGTTGGGGGGCAGAGGGAGGAGACAAGAGGCCTGTTAAAACTGGTTCACATTGAGATTTCACATGTATCTTTCTCAGGAGAGTCAGTACTTTCTACCATGACCAGCCTGGGATGAGGGACCTGTCAACAGGGTCTGTGGGATCCTACCGGCCTTAAAATCTGTTACCCAGAGAGGACCCAAAAAGACAGAAAATCTGAAATCAGTTATAATCCAGAAAATCTATGACATGCCATTATTTTATCTTTTGGAGGCTACAGGATCTAAATACAGGAATAGTTTATTTCTAAATTCCACTCAAGAAAATCACTTATTTGGGGATTTTTACCACACTGATTGTAAGACCAACAAGATGCTTAGTATGTATGTATGTCTGTTCGAGTCAGGGTTTTTTTTTTCCCCTCATTTTGTTTTTTAAATAACATCCTGAGTAAACATAAAGTATTATCTGAGTTAACATAAATTATTATTATAAAGCAATTAGTATTAACATTAACCAAAAATTTAGATCACAGAGGACCTGTATACTAATTTATACCCTAGGTTTTACTTTTTTTAATGTAAATTAAAATGAAGAGAGTAGTTCTTAAGCAGACTACATAAGAATCACTGGAACACTTGAAAATTGGATCTGAGTGGGGCTTTAGCATTTTAAGTTCCCATTCTAAAATTTCATACACGTTACACTGAATGACTCTTTACTAATATTCTTGAAAGAAATTCCCTATTAACATTTATCGAAGAAACTTATCCTTAACCATGCACTATAAGCCCTAAAGGTTTCTAAATCAATTTATTAGCCAGGTAGGCTAAAGCAGGTTAGAGGTCTACAGAAAGGATTCAAGCATCAGAAAATGATATGCTGGGTTTTGTTATTTCGGCTTTCAGCACCTAGCTTTCCCAAGAAGCTCACAAAGGTCTCTGCTTAAAGGTACTAAAGGATAGGCAATAATTTACTATTTACAAAAATAATTCATTATTCATACAATACTAAGTATCTATGTGCTAATGATAAGCACCAGGTCTTGAATGATGGCAAGTACGCCAAAGTGAAGTACATTTCTATCACTATGAATCTTTTTTATCTTTTTCAACATCAACAAAAGGAAAAAAAAAAACCTTTATAACATCAGAATTAATTTTTCCTTTGTTTAAAAAGAAAATTTTTTCATTTTTGTTGTTAAAAACCTGCTCAGTCTTAAAATGAGTAAATGATTTAGCTCAAAGGTGAAGTTCAATCAGCAAAATCACCCAACTGACAAGTCTGGCTTAAAACGATCTAATTTCAAAAGAATTAATTATTAAAGCATTAAGAAGCCTACCTCCACCGCCCTCAGGATGTCTCTGAACACTGACCGCTGCTTTCTCTTGTCTACCTTGGCCCGGTGCTTATTTCCATCTGTAGCCAAAGTCCTAAGCATCTGAGTTAAAGACTCCATGTCTTCATAAAAAAAGTCCTGGTCAGAAAAATACTTTATTAACAGGCAAAAATTTAATCCAGAAATACTGTCTACAAGATGATACACTACTACCAAATAATGAACATTCCTCTTCTAAGTATATCCAGATACACTCAACCAACACTTACTGTGTTCCAACTGTATTCAAGACGCTACTGGGACTTCCAAGTTCAGTGACAGTCAGATACACATAAATCAATATAGTTTCTACCCTCTGGTTCCCCAGACCCCAAGGCATGTATTCCCAGAACTCCAAATTTCTTTATACCAAAAGAGCAAAGCTATTAGTAATGCTTTTTAAAGCTCCTAATTTCTAATTTACTGGCCACATTTCAAATAAGCAACCAAGTATTTACATCAGGTGCACAACTCAAGTGATTAAATTATTTCAGAAAGAAAAATATTTTAATCCCTTTTGGAGGGAAGCCACAAAATATATTACTATTTGCTATGATCTTAAGTTGACTATAGGCTTCTTTATTACAGTTTAAATGGCTATACTTTTAAGAAGTCTATTTTGGGTGTTTTTCGTCTCTAATTAAATTTTACAACCACATTAAAAACTAAGCAATGATTCAGAATTATTTAGTTGACCAAAACTAAAGCAGACAGAAGGTGAGACATCTCCAGCTCTAGTTATTAACCTTCTTTGCATTAGTGGTAACAATCATTTAACTTATTCTATTAAAACAAGAAAACTCTTATTTCGGGCATTCTTCACATAGTACTGTATATATTTATTAATTGTTCCATGTCAAAAGGTACAGATGTAATTTCTGTTAATGCCTAAAATGAAAAATATTATTACACTCATGGAAAATAAGCTTGAAATCAACACAGATATTCTTTTAAGTACACAAGTATTTTCTTATTATCAGTATTTTAGAGATTGTATATTCTTAACTGTTCTAATGAATGTTTTCTTTCATCTTCTAATTCAACTTCCTATGGCTGAATTAGCTGGAAATGACACCTGTTAACAAAACTTTCATCTAGAAAAATGGTTACCAAAACTGAAAAGTTATTATTAAAACAGTTCAATGTTATGTTGATGTCTGTATTTATATTTCACTAAATTTGATTCCATCATAACAAAATAAGAATTGTTTTACTTGTAGAAATAAGTACATTTTAGGGACTAACAGTTTCCTACTTATTTCACTGGCTATTAGTTCTTTTGTACTATTCTCAAAAAAAAAAAAAAAAAAAAAAGTATGGAAGATTTAAACATATATATGGGAGAATACACCAAAAATTAACCAGACTATGCATTACTGTAATTTGTTCTAAGAACTGGGAATCACTGCCAGTGGTTCTCAAGAATCTTATCTCCCAGCAGACATTTTTTTAATCAGAGGAATCTGATATAAAAAGGGGATAGTTAATACCATCCACATCTCATAAGTTTATGGAAAGGCCTAAGTAACATATATTTATATATTCTAAAAATACATAAAACACAGTACATAAATATCCATTATGCTATAGTTCTTTTATGATACAGCCTGTTTCAGTATAACAATTTAAATGCTTCAAACAGGTCTAAAGATAATTATTTCATTCCAAAATAACAGCTGTGATAAGTTAAATGGTTTCAAAAGTTGAGTGGAATTAAAATGAAATGAAACCACAGAAAACTTTGAGTTCAAGTACACAAGATGAGATGCTGATGGTCACAAAAATCATGCCCTACACTAGTATTTTCTATATAGTAGTCCCCGGAGCACTGATTGTAAACCAAATGAAATAAGCTGTACTAAGTGTTAAGAAATAAACATAGGGAAGCCTAACATTAAAACAGAGTTTGATCCCGCCCCACTTCACTGCAAAGCGCTGATTACTATTTCCAGAATGGTTTTATCTGACTACTCAACTACAAAGACTTTTATTCTTTCACTCCCGCTAATTGAGGCAGAATGTCTTTGTCAGGGTATGGAGACATTTTTACATGAGCCGGTTATCCTATAAAAATCAAGAAGTGAAAAGCATGTGATTTAAGGTCTGGGAAATGTGTTTTGAGTCCTCAGATTTTATTTCCACTGTGTCTCTGTCCTGAAGCACTGCCCCTGTCAGCTTAGGTGGAAGATGGAACAGGGAGAATTAGGGACGGTCTGAGAATACTGTATTTTGGTACAATTTCCTGAATTAGTTTATCACGTGGCCCTAAGACCTATAATTTAACCCACTAAATAGTCCTTCTCTTAGTTTAAGTTGCACTAGAGACTGCCAAAAAGGCTACTACTAGAGTCGGACACGACTGAAGCGACTTAGCAGCAGCAGCAGACTACTAGCAAGGGGGAGGTGATATGCAATTCAGCTAACAGTGCAGGAATAGCTACCACTTACACTGTACTTGGCACATGTTCCAACAACTCATGGAATGGCTACCCACTCCAGGATTCTTGCCAGGAAAATCCCAAGAACAGAGGAGCCTGGCGGGCTCCATGCAGTCCCATGCATACAGTCCAAGCGGTGGGACGTGACTGAGTGACACTTCCATGCACACTGTACTTGGCACCTGTTCCAACAACTTGTGAGGTATTAACTATTACCACCTCCACTTTAAAGGTAAGAATAGGACTTCCAAGGTGGTCCCGTGGGTAAGAATTCGCCTGCCAATGTAGGGGGGTGGCTTCAATTTCTTGTCAGTGAAGAGCCCACATGCTGCAGGGCAACTAGCTGGTGCACCACAACTGAGCCTGCGCCCCCTGCAGCCCACCTGCCACAACTAGAGAAGCCTGCCCACTGCAACGACGAGCCTACCAACCAAAACTAAGACCCAAGACAGCCAAATAAATAAATGAATATTTTTTAAAAGAAACAAACACAAAACTTACTTAACAAAAATAGCAAACAAAACACTTAAGTTCTGTTTTATAACACAGTTCATTTTTGTCTTTGACAAGGATTTGGTCAAATTAAACATGTTTGAGTGACTGCTCTTGACTATCACATATAATTTATTAAGTCAGAGAAGGTAAGATATGCAGGTGGCAATACTATTTACATTTATGCAAATTTAAACAAATTCAACATATATAATTTAAACTGCATCATTAGTTCACTTTTAGGATGCATTTCAAAGGAAAAAGAAAAGAAATGACCATTTCTAGTCAGTAGAGGAATACAAGGTTAAAAAGTAGGACATCTGGCTTCTGTGCCTTGAGATTAAGAAGTTATTAACTAGTTCAATAAAATTAAATTGATTGCTAAACTTGAGTCCAATTTCTCACATATGGAGACTCATTCGCTACTGACAGTGTGAATAACTTACTTTTCATTCATACCAGCTATCTTTCAAAATAAGGAGAGTGGGTGGGGGGCAGCCAAACACAGGCCAAGAATGGAATGTGAAAAACCAAGGCAACTCAAAACATGTATTAATCTTATTTAGAATTATCCACTGTTAACTAACTTCTTTAATTGCAGAAAAGCATCATTCCAGAAAATTATCTTTCTCCTTAAATTGAAAAGCAGCTAGGAAGTAACCCAAGATTCACAATAGAGGTCACAAACCAGGGTGACCAACTGTTCCATATAGCTAGCCTAAGATAAAGGGCTTCAGGACATAGGACTTTTCAGTGCTAAACTTGGAATACCACCAGGATGGTGGATCATCTCTCGGTCACCTACCACAAACTCAAATACCTCCAAAAGCAAAATTATGGTATTTAAAAAAAAAGAAAAGAAAAAAAGCAACCATGAGTGGCCAGCGGTAGAGAACTACAAAGCACATGTCCCAGGCTAAAGGGACATGTTTATTTTCATCTTTGGCTTAGAAAGGACCTCCCTGGTGGCTCAGACAGTAAAGAATCTGCCTGCAATGCGGGAGACCAAGATTCCATCCCTGGGTAAGGAAGGTCCCCTGGAGAAGGAAATGGCAACCCTTGCCTGGAGAATCCCATGGACAGAGGAGCCTGGCAAGCTACATTCCATAGGATCACAAAGAGTCGAATAGGACTGAACAAATAACACACTTGGCTTAGAAAAGTTAAACATGATGGTAACTAAACTCATCTGACTTAATCCCAAATCTACATTGACATCGTATTTCATCCATTTGTCTGACATTTATTATAAGTGCCTGAATTACCTTAATGTGTCTCAGGTCTGAGAAATCCAAGCAGATCCAAAAGATTAAACAGGACGACTCTCCATGAGTAATAAGAGTGTACTTAAACTTCAGTTCTGTAGGCAGCAATGATTAAGTATAATGAACTACACTCAAATACTGCTGTACCAATCAACCACTATTGGTTTATGCTCTTATTAAGTATTACATCATCACTGCCAAGAAGCGGGACAACCAATCATTAGGTTCTCAAGTGGGCCATGCTCTTGAGTTACCATCCAATTCTTAATTGTGAGGGTAATGACAGAATAATGGTTCTTGTGGCATTTTCACCCATCAGATACTTACACTCTCCATTCCTCTGGCCAATTCAAACAGAAGTGCCAAAGATTCACCAGCAGCTATTCTCATGTTTACATCATCAGAAGAAAGGAGACTTGGAAGTTTATGGAAATGCCTGGAGAACAGCCAGTCATTACTATGTGAACACAACCAATTATATCAATAACTCTTGTTTTTATAAAATAAGAACAAAAAATACATACACCTCAAGCTTTTTCTTCACTTCATTGATTGGGCATATGGTCAGTAACAATGTCCACGCGAGAAGCGAGCTGATATGAAGTGCTGTATTAGGGGTGCTACAGATAACATTAGTGTCTTTCTCTTTGAGATAGGACTTGGTGAAGATATTTTCCAAACACTGCAGAGTTGAATACAGCTCCTAATGCATAAGAGCAGGAAATAAGAGTACCATCTTAAATGAGAAATGTGCAAATAACTGGATTCAAAAGGCTCTCTACTTACAGTAATGTCATCTGTGGCAATAAAACAGCAAACACCAAAGCAAGTTGCACACTAAAAAAAGCAAAAAATAAATCAGACATTAATTTTTGCCATTTTCTTATTAATTTTACATATTCCTGCTTTTATAAATTCAACGTGAAAAACTTATCAGCTACATGACTATGTTAGGTCCCAAGTATAGTATAAAAAGAAGGAAAAAACAGGGTTAAGAGTTAAGGGAAGTGGGCTTCAGCTAAAACCCAGTAAGGTCTGCTAGTAAACTTAAGAGTTCAACTTTAGCAAAGTTACTCCATTTCTCTTGGGTCTTCCTTCATTAATCCAGCAGATCATTTCAAGCCAACTCCAAAGATGCTTACTCTTTAGAAGAAAAGTTAAGATAAACCTAGACAGCATATTAAAAAGCAGAGGCATCACTGTGCCGACAAAAGTCCGTATTGTCAAAGCTATGGTTTTTCTAGCAGTTATATACAGATTTGAGAGCACAGAAGAACTGATGCCTTCAAACTGGAGAAGACTCTTGAGAGTCCCTTGGACTGCAAGGAGATCAAATCAGTGAATCCTAAAGGAAATCAACCCTGAGTATTCATTGGAAGGACTGATGCTGAAGTTGAAGCTCCAATACTTTGGCCACCTGATGCAAAGAGCCAACTCATTGGAAAAGACCCTGATACTAGGAAGGATTGAAGGCAAAAGGAGAAGAGGGTGGTAGAGGATGAAATGGTTAGATAAGATCACTGACTCAATGGACATCAATCAATCTGAGCAAACTCTGGGAGATGGTGAAGGGAAACCTGGCGTGCTGCGGTCCATGGGGTCACAAAGAGCTGGAAACAACTGAGCGAGTGATGTCTTGTTCACAACAAGACATCCAAGATTTCCAAGGTAAAATCTACCTAATAAAACAGACTCAGTATATTTATATATAATCTACTTCTAACATTATAGGAGCCATTAATTCTCAGAACACTTGTACTAATTATTTAAAAGCAGAATTTGAAATTTATAAGGCTTTATTACTCTTCAATTCCCTTTTCTCCATACGTTATCACTAAAATGCCCTCATGTTGTTCCAAGTACCACTAAGGTGTAAGTCTTTAAAGGCATCATTCATATGCCTCCAATTTCAGCGAGTTCTGTTTCAGTACTACGAGGACACTTGTAATATTAATCTGTTTGTTGCCACTCTTTTATTCTCATTAAGTTATTGTAAAAATTAGACACTGTTAAAATTCGAAAGTAGCTGAAGCATTATTTTCAGTAAAAGAAAATTTCAATACGTAATCCTCTCCTAAGTAAGCAGCAGAAGCCAGGACACATCTCCTAAGAGAAAAAAAGTAGGACTGCCTTCATTTAATAAAGATTCCTTCTACTAATATGCAGAAGAATGCCAGAATTTTGCTTTTTTTATATTCACAGCAAGAGTGAGAAGGATGAAGACAGTGCCTTGGATGACCACAACAATTCACACGCAACCAAAACTAAGTGATCGCCCCAAATACCTAATCAACAGTGTTTTCTGTCAAACATTTCAAATGCCCCTAATACTCCTGAGCAGTTTTAAAGCTGCAAGAAACTAGCCGAAAAGGAACAACAGAAAGGTAAAGAGATTACTAACTACTGGGGCGCAGAGATTCCTATAAAGTTACCAAACTCCGACTCCTTTTCCTCTAGACTCCTCCCAGCATCTATATATACAGTTGGTAAAGCAAGGAACTCTCAGCAGAAGTGACCTGCCTCTGTCCTCCAGCTTTCCTTGTCTCACTACCACGGCTGCCACTTGAGAAGAACCTAAACGCAGGGCAGAGCTGCAAGATGGACATGCCGAGGGACCTTGCTGACCTGACTGGGCACTGATATGTACAAAAAATAAACTTTTATTAAGCCACTAAGACGTCAGGGTTTACCTGATAGAAACAGTAATGTCATTTACCTTGCGTGCATGGGTGCTAAGTTGCTTCAGTTGTGTCTGACTCTTTGCGATCCTGTGGGGTGTAGCCCACCAGGCTCCTCTGTCCATGGGAGTCTCTAGGCAAGGATACTGGAGTGGGTTGCCATGCCCTCCTCCAGGGGTTCTTCCCAACCCAGGAAAGTACCCAAGTCTCCTGCAGCTCCTGCATTGCAGGTGCATTCTTTACCACTGAGCCACCAGGAGAGCCCATCATTTACCTTAAGTAACATTAAAGAGGAGGCTAATAATTAGTATTAAAAAGTTTTAAACAAACTGGTTCTCTTGCTAGAAAAACAGCTTAAGACTCAAATTCACTAACAATAAATTCTTATGACCTATTAAGGCCCGTAAGATTCTTAACATCCATTAAGATTCAAATCCACTTCCTAAATCCACTAAGACTGCCTCATATTTTTGTGATAAAGCAAAAGATGTTTTGTGTGATCATTTAAATTGCTTATTTAGCATAACAGAAACGAACAACCAACTCCTCCACCAATATTCACAATCTTACGTATGTAAGTGGTAAATATCAATTAGAAAATGAAAGCTTTTCCAAACCCCCCAAATCAGATGAATATTTCAAAAGTCAGCTTTCCCTACATCAACCATATCCACCCATGTAACTACAGCACTCAGCTCTTTCATAAGGACTGCTCTATAAGGGATGTTCTATTGAGCAACAGAAAATTTAAGAAAAGAATTGTCATATTGAGTCTGCTCACTAAAAAACAAATGAGAATAAAATGATAATAAAAACCTTCTATATTTTTGAAGATGCTATTTTCCTAGATTATCACAAGGTCTGAGTATCATGCCTAGATAGATCTATAGTTTAAAAATTCTGTACTTACAGTTTGCCTGGCCTGGATACTAGCTGTTCCATCACAAATTATTTTCTTCAGGATTGGTCCAAGAGTCTTTAAAACCTCTTCACTTTCAATTCCAGGGCCCAACTGAATACAAAGAACAGATGCTAATGCTGCAGCTGCACGCTGCTCATCACCTTTACCTATAAAAGAAGTCATCAGCAATTATGACATTTTCAGTAGACTTCTTAAGGCAGCAATTTCCCAAATTTGTTCTATTTCAAAATACCATCTACCAATTATGAAACTCAAAGTATGCTCAAGGCTTTGGCATGACCTATAAATCTAGTGAGGTTAAAGAGCTCAAGCTCTGGAAGCAGGCCACACTTGAATCCTAGATCTATCACATACTAGCCAAATGACCTTCAACCATTACTCTTATTCTCAAAACAGTTCCTCATCTGTAAAATGGAAATTAACACCTATTTTAAAGAAGAGTACTGTAACAGGTCAGCAAAATAATGCATTTCAAGCTAATCTGACTTTCTAAGTCCTTCATGAACTCACAGAATAGTGCACAAATAGCCCTTGAAATAACTTGTCAAGCATTTCAGATGTACACAGCCCATGAGGTAAACTAAATCTTCAGGACTTTCCTCCACCAATATTGTTTTAAATAAGCAAGGGCTTAAAAACAGGTATTATTGGGAATTCCCTGGTGGTACAGTGGTTAGGACTCCACATTCTCAGTGTAGAGGGCTTTTTTCGTTCGATCTTTCATCAGGGAACTAAAGTCCCACAAGGTGCATGGCACAGCCAACTATAAATAACAGAGTCTTTAAAACTATACAAATACATTAATATAAGTGATTGAGTGAGTGAATGAAGTCACTCATTTGTGTCTGACTCTTTGCAACCCAAAGGAGTGTACTTGCCAGGCTCCTCCATCCATAGGATTTCCTAGGCAAGAACACTGAAGTGGGTTGCCATTTCCTTCTCCAGGGGATCTTCCTGACCAGGGATCAAACCTGGGTCTCCTGCACGGCAGGCAGATTCTTTACTGTCTGAGCCACCAGGGAAGCATGTTAATATAAAGGTAAGTGTAAATTAACTCTCTTGAGAACTGTATACACCAAAGGGTTTGCATAAATTTTGAATTTAAATTATTTGATAAATGTCTATGCAGGTTGTAAAGAAATTTTAATAGGTCTAGTCCAACTACCTTATAGGATACAGTTTCAATATAAATACTTTTAACAAAGCCATTGTAGTATCTCAAGGAAGTTGGCTCTGCTATCGACTATACCAATAACAAGTTATATAACTTTAGACCAGTCTCGCTTTTCCTAGGCCTTTCATTTCTCTGCACAGTGAGTGGTAGATTAGACCAAAGGTTTCCAAACACCCATTCTTGACAAAGGTTTCACCTGAGGGAAAATGAAAATAAAGACAAATGTTCTTACTTGGCAAAATAATTAAGCTGGTATCCCCAAACCTTTTGAATTCTGGCATTTTCTAAAATTGAAAGTCTCTGATAATACTAGACTTAATCTTTAAGGTCTCTCTTTATTCTCAAAAGTTCTTTCATCATAGAGATCCTAATATGAATTCTAGAATCTCTATGACAAAGTTCAAGAATTCAAATATTCCAAGGGATATTCTGAAATGATGTAACTGAAAGTATGATCAATGTTTTAAATAAGAAAATGAGGTAGGTAATTATGATACTGTTTTAATTTTAGAAAAATGAAGTAGGATGGCTTTTTAAATAATACTTTTTGTTGACATTTGACACAGTTTTCAAGCCTTTGTTATGTACAAGAGAATGGCAAACACCTCTTTTAATACAACTGAAGTTGACAACCCACCCCAATCTTTCCTAATTTCAAATGCTTACTACATTTTTACATTTTGAAACTAGTTTCAAAAGCTAACAAGTTTGATTTTGATTACTAACAAGACTGATATATTCCCTGTCAGGTACAAGGTTACAAGAAGGAGCCAGACTTTTAGTGCTATTAACAAATGTTACTGCACAGAAGGTAGCAAATTCCTTTTAGGTTCTGTGACTGTGTAAAGTAAGGACATTACCTTTTTTCAGGCAGCGCTCAATGCTATCAGTTAAAGTCATTCTTCTTTCCAGAATAAATTCATAGAGCATCTTTGAAGCCAGTGCATTTTTAATACCTTCAAGGGCTGCCTGCCTTGTTTTCGCACTATTTAAAAGAAAATATAAGAGAAAGAAGATACAGCTGGAGTGTACCATCAGTCAATGAGACTTGTAAAAGCCTAATTTCCTCTAAATTTTTTCTATTTATAGACTTTTTAACATATAATTTTCATGTTCACACCACTTTTCAAATAATAATTTAATTTTCATCTACAACTCACCCTACTACATATCATAGCATTTTTCTGCTTATTCATTTAGTAACCACAACATTAAATGGCCACATAGAACTTCATAGTTTCAGTGTATAAGGCATGTTCTTCTACATTACATATTCAAGTAAACATGTATTTTTTTTTTTAACAGTACAAAAGTCCAGAGATCCTGTTTGCATCTTCTGGGGTTTTTAATTCCATTTGTTTCAATTTCCTTCCAGAGTTACTGTTAAGTAAGAAAACAATCTGGCTTTAGTATTTCTCAATAGCTATCCTTTCTAGTTGAAGATTAACTTTTAATTCAACAAATACACTTCAATTATCAAACACAGATATGTGCTCTTATTCTAGAACAACAACTAATCTATTAATCTAAATTCTAGTGGCATGTTCCTATCTACATTAAAAGCCCAAAAGCCCAAAAAACAAAATACCCAAAGTAAACAAATCAAGTTTTAGGCAAACATAATGCTCAAAGAAATAACTGCACATATTTTATATAAAAGGTGGCTGATCAAAATCACCCAGAATGAAAAGAGCTTCCAGTAATTCCCACCTCTTATCCAGGGTCAGGTCAATGAATCCCTTCAACTTATACTCTAAGTCTTCTTGAGTTCCTTCCTCATCAAGGACTTCTGGCCCTAAGGAATAATAAAACCAACCACTGTACTTTAAACAGAAAAAAGCAGATAGGGAAAAGTAATAGAACATTTAGCTACAAGAATTCCTCGACCTAAAACATCCTTTTATCTAACGTCGCAAATCTAAACTGAAAACTCATACCATCTTCAGCAAAACTGGAAGGATCGCTGTAACCACTGCAATGGCTCATTGTTTCAATCGATGCATCCTCATCACTAAAAGGTTGAACATTTCGATGCTGGCCACCTAGTAGGTAAAAGAGAGTGGAGGTAAATGATTTTGTTGTCATATACGCAAATACTTAACTTGGGAATTTTAAAACTTACTTAAAAACAAGCCATCAATAAAAACCCAAACTTACTAAGAGATAATTTTTTTTTAACAAAAGAACACACTTAAATATTCCTAATATAAGTCAATTCACCTACTATGTATTATTTCAGAGCACCAACTATTTACAATATACATCAACTGCAGAAATATATCAATCATCTAGTATGTGACCATTTTTGGTAAAAAAAGAAAACAAAAAACAGTATTACGGATAAAAAAACTACTTCCCAATTACTTCAAATCATGAAGACGATAAAAATAGATCAACATAAAAATAAGACAAATGTATTTTCCAATGAGAATAACATTAACTGGTGAATGGGTTAGTTTTTAGGTTACACATGTCTTAATACAAAGTGAAATTTGAGTTGTGGGATGGTAGTAAGACAATTTGAATTGAGAGGATCAAAAAAGTTTAAGATAGAAGTTTTAGATGCTGACAAGTGGATCCAACATGGCACAGAAAATAATGACAGCAACTGGATGAAATGACTGATAGATAAAGAACTACAGTGTTGGTAAGATGTGTAAGAAAATACTAAGAGCTCTGATGGACTATCTACATGATATCCAGTGCAGTGAACTACAGGATTTTTGTTCCCAAGTCATGGAAGACAGAAGAGCTGAGAAGTCTTGCAAACTAGCATACAAATAACTTAAGAGGCAGTACTATGAAATGGTCCTCAAGCACTGCACAGAGGCCCTCCATACCAGCACTCTATGGTGGACTTCACAGGGCCAAGTCCACTGGAGAAAGCATCTGTTCAAGAGTCCTCTTAACAGAGTTGTCTCATGTTTGCAAGTAAAGAATTACAGGCAAGATGCAAGCTGATAAATTGTAAGCATGGTGTGCTTAAAATTGGGAATCTGCTTTGAAGACTTTGAGCAATGTTCAAGACTTGACTTTTTTCACATGCCAATTTCAGAAATGACTACAGTATTTTAAAAACCTACTTTACTATAGTGACTAGTGACTAAGCTGGATGATGACTTTCCTACTATGATGGGTGCCCACGTTAACATTTGTTCCTAGTCACTCCCTTGGGAAGATTGATAGTGCTCTTTCAAAGTTTGTGTATTTTTGGTCAATTAAGAGTCGAATTTTAAGACCTTAAAAAGACGTTTCGGTATTTGATATAGCATAAAAAGCCTGTTAGACAAATCACGTTCAAAAGAAATGTTCTAATATACCCAAAAGTTTTAAAATATCAGTGCTATTATTAAAAAATTAAAATCTTTTTTTAAACCAGAATCTTCCTCTCAATTTCATTAATCTAAGGAATAAATCTATATTCCTAGTCACTGTCATTTCTAATTATTTTTGTTTTGTGGGAATTTCATATTAATAGAAAGATTATTCAGTCATCAACTACACTGAGCACTGAGTTAAAAGAAGTCCCCAATTCCACCCTAAAAGTGACCATGAGTCACCTGATTTAACTCTGAGTTCCAATCAAAGATAGCACTAAATATCTCTTAGGTCTCTATGTTCAAGAAATCTGTATCATTTAATACACCTTAAGAAAGGCTTCGGAGAAGGCAATGGCAACCCACTCCAGTACTCTTGCCTGAAAAATCCATGGACGGAGGAGCCTAGTAGGCTGCAGTCCATGGGGTCGCTAAGAGTAGGATAGGACTGAGCGACTTCACTTTCACTTTTTACTTCCATGCATTGGAGAAGGAAATGGCAACCCACTCCAGTGTTCTTGCCTAGAGAATCCCAGGGACGGGGGAGCCTGGTGGGCCGCTGTCTATGGGGTCGCACAGAGTCGGACATGACTGAAGCGACTTGGCAGCAGCAGCAGCAGCAGCAAGAAAGGCTTCTCAAAAATTCTGAGTATAATTAAGCCTGTTGCTGTCTTTTTTATAGCTTTAAAAAATCAAAACAGAGATGAGGCTTT
Source organism: Bison bison bison (assembly GCF_000754665.1). Classification (NCBI taxonomy): domain Eukaryota; kingdom Metazoa; phylum Chordata; class Mammalia; order Artiodactyla; family Bovidae; genus Bison; species Bison bison. The sequence goes on along the minus strand of NW_011495076.1, from coordinate 7,760,394 downwards.
AGCAGATTTTTAAATCAACACAGGAAGCAAGTAGCCTTCAAATCTGCTTGCTTTCCAAAAGAGAATAAAGTGTGCCAATCAAAGAAGTGAAGTATAAAGAATAAGCAATGAACCCAAGACACCAAAACTTCCTAATCATAGTGCTTAGGAAAAAATAAACAAATAAACAAAGACCTATGACATCATATTCTATTTTTGGATCTGTCTTCATGTGTTTTCATGATCTGAAGTCATGGCAATAGTTGAGTCATCTGCTTAACTTCCACTAATATTTATCCACAAATCATCTTTTATTTTTCACATTCAGTCTATTTTTAAACTGTCAAAAAGAGTTTCCTATCCAGGTGTTATTCAGCTCCCTTCTCTAAGTTTCAATGATTTCCCAAAGTTCAAGGGGAAAAAGATTATTAAAAAAAAAAAAAAAAAAACCAAGGGGAAAAAACCCTGTATGAGTATCTAATATATAGGTCACACTCACCCACCTTGTGTTCCTAATTACCATTAATGAGGTGGCCTTTTAGACACATTAAGTCCTTACTTCTTAAAGGGCTTTCTTACTAACAAGGTTTTGTTCTTTCCTAAAAATGCTCTCTTCAAAATAAGTGCTATGAAAAACACACACACTTGAACAACAGGTCAATTTTATTAGCTTCCTGGACCCCCTCCACTAACTTAAAAAGTATTTAAATGGGAAACCCAAAACGATAGACAGAAGTTGGTTATTTCTTGGTTGTACCTGTGAAGATTTCATATGAATCCCATTTCTTCTACAGATGATATTTAAAAATACCAGTAAGGTAAGAGACTTTTAAGTACAAGTTTGTGAAAATTTTCCATCTCTTCTACTCAACTATTATTTATTTGAGTAAGTAATATTCAGGTGGAACCAACTTAACCTTTTCAAAAAGTAAATCTCACCCCCAAGCCCCAATCAGAGGCAAGCACAGCTAACAAGTTCTAGTGTAAATGTCCAAAGATAGTCAAAGCATGTATAGTTTTATAAACTATCAAAGAATTGTTTTCCTGCTGCTGAAAAGTCACAAATGAGAATTTCGAAGTAAAATTTGAAAGGCAACCCCCCACTGCCTTCTGAGATTATTCTCTAAGTACCAGGAAGGAAGGAGGCTGGACAGGAAGCTTCAGAAGGGAATACATGTTCCTTAGCGAATCAAGGAGGCCATTACCATTTTCAAAATGACTTTAGCTTGCTCCATCTCTGTGTTTGTTTCAACAAAAGGTAAACTTGAAGAATTAAAATTAATACGGACTTTCTAGACAGAATTTAAATGTTTACTTCTGACGAGAAAACGAAGCAGAAAGGTAAAGAGGTATCAATTCACACAGCAACTAGATGTATTTTATATTTTGATCAAGAATGAACTTCATGAGCACCGAAAGCAAGCATTCAATCAAAATAAAGATATAAAAGGGGGGGCTGCATCTATAATAATTCATTTCTACTGTCAATGATTAAATATTTAATACATGATAGCAAGCTTTCGTCTTGCTTTTTAAATTATCAGTTGCCAATTCTTTAAAAAAAGACTGGCCTATTTATTTGCTAAAGAACAAAGGCATATCATTGAGGGTTAAAGTAGCAACAGTATTCACAAATATATATGGCTAATAGATTCGATGTGATAACATCTGAGGTAATTTTAATTTCAAAGTTTCAATAAAGCAATTATTAAGTGAGATGATTTTACCGGGTTTAACACTAGCTTTCAGTATGGTGTGTCTCGTTGGAGTTTTTGCTTGAAGTCATTTTTTCTTAGCCGTATAGTTAGGACTAAAAAATCATTAATTCAGTTAAGCACCTACCCATCCAGGAAAAGTTTCGACTTTGCAAAGAGAATCAAAAAAAAAAAAAAACTAACTAAACTTTTGGCTAACTGCAATCTGAGCTCCTCACCACTCCCGCCTATTCCGGGCTCCCAGCGGAGAACCTACAAAATACAGCACAAAGGAGCACGCAGTTTCTGCCCCCGGGAGTAGGAGCTGGCTTCGACGGGTCGCCCGAGAGCTGGGGGCTCGGGATTTGTGCGGGTGCCAGATAGAGGTAGGAGCAGAGTCTACGCTGGGACAGTGGATCCCAGCCTCTGGCGCCTCGGCCGGGCCAGGTGCACACGTGGGATGCACAGAAAGGCAGCCGAATGGGATGCCACATGGGCTCCTCTGCGTCACCCCGGCTCCACCGCGCAAGGCCCAGGCCGCGTGACGCAAGAGCCGGTCCAAACCCGCCGGACGTTTGGCATTCCCGAGAACTCCATGTTGGAGCCGAGTGGTCAAAGGTGACCAGTGACAGCATGGACACAACTCCGAGCTCGGCACCACCCTCTGTCAAAGAGAGCTCTAGAGAGCCAGTACCAGTCTCTGAAAACACTTCCTCTCCCGCCCAGCTCCCAGTCACCCCCAACCCCGACCCATTCTCAGGCGCAAGAACCCATCTGCCCCTCTCCCTGCCCCGCGGCCGGTGCCCAAGAGTTCGGTTCGCACGCCAGATGCA
>NW_011495076.1:7754275-7757385 GCF_000754665.1 Bison bison bison | reverse complement strand
AGTAGGACCGCCGCCTGTCGTCACCATCAGTGGGCGGGACTCGAACTCTCACTAGCCAATCCCCATATGTCTCCCCACCAAAGGCCGACTTCGGGCGGGCGAACGATGCTCACCACAGATCCCATGCCGCAAGTCTTCCAGCGGCGCCCGGGGAGCCGGTCTTCGTTGTGTGCTGAATTATGGGATATGTAGTCGGCCCTGTGGAGCCGCCTCCCAGCTCCTCCCAACTGGCTTTTCTGCGCACATGCTTCCTTTCTCGTGACCCTTCCTCTGCCTGCTGGCGGCCCAGCGTTGGAATTGACGGAGGTGGCCGCCGGCGGTGAGCAATGCCGCGGGTATGCCACATGACGACAGCCAGCTTCCAAGTGGGAGCTACGCAATCCGCGTCACTGGTCTGACTTGAGACTCGCATTCTTCTCTAACATTTCCCTTGCTTGCGGCCTCTGCCCTGGCACAGAATCCCCTCTTTGGGAACATTTCCGTGGTTTTAGTAGTTGAATTAGTTTAGCGATCATCAGTATCTATAACTGAATTGTGGTTCAGGGCTATGTGCCTCTCCTCACCTTCAAAAAGATGTGCTTTAATCTGCTGGGGCTTCCCAGATGGCTCAGCGGGTAAGGAATCCGCCTGCAACGCAGAAGACAGAGACTTGGGTTTGATCCCTAGGTGGGGAAGATCCCCTGGAGAAAGAAATGGTGACCAACTCCAGTATTCTTGCCTGGAAAATCCGATCGAGAGAGGACCCTGGCAGGTTACAGGCCATGGGATCACAAAGAGTCGACACCACCGAGCACAAGGCACATTGACAATCTTAAGTCGTGTAGTTCTTGTATTTCTCCTATTCTAGACTAGAAAGATCTGGCGACTCAGATTTCTATGAAAGACTGTGTCCTTTGACAATTCTTCCTGCCAGTTAGGAGGTCAGTCTGGGATAAGTATTGGGTTTGGGGAATTTAACAGCTGGTAAAACAAACATGAGCTATAAATACCAATAATCTCAGCGTTTTTTTGTTTTATTTTCCAAGGTGAGTCTAAGATCTGTCTTCCTTGTTACATTTGTTACATATTTAGAACCTGTTATTGAGTTCATATAATATACTTATGACAGACTGAACTCACTGACTCACTTCAATGTAGGTGACTCATCCCCCACTCCACCTCTCTCCTGAGCTGCTTCTCTTATTTTCTTTTCAATGGCATGTAGCGCATTTGCACCTGAATGTTCCATATGCACTCAATCCAGTTTCTCGAATACTGCATTTCCCTCTCCCTGTCTTCCTTTCATGTGTTCACAGTTAATGCTCTCCTCCAATATGCCCAAATTGAAACCTGGTTTCCCTAAAACAATCAGTTTTTCCATAAAACTCCTGAATTCGTAAGCTCTTCTCCAATCACACATGACCTCAGTTGGTGCCTGGGTATTTTAAAGGATCTGATGGCATTAGGGGGAGCCTGGTGGGCAGCTGTCTATGGGGTCGCACAGAGTCGGACACGACTGAAGCGACTTAGCAGCAGCAGCAGCATGGCATTATGCTATCTCATGCATGATAATGTTGCCAAATTTATTGATATCTCCCCTATTTTACTAATTCACATGATTTAGTAGTTGCTCAAAAACGTTTTTGGTTCCCGTAACCAATATATTAAATGCCAGTCCTCTTCCCCTGGTCTGGACTCCCTCTGCAGCCCATATTTCACTGCTTCCTGGTACATGCCCTGTACTTCAACCACACTGCCCTGCTCCTCATTTCTAGTACACAGCTCTATTCTCCTACCTCCATTTGATCATTCATTGTCCAGTGTTCTTGTAATGCTCTTCCTCCCACCTTCACCTTAGAATGTTATTCATCTTTCAAGATTTAGTTCAAATTCTATTTCCTTCTGTTAGAGAAAGACAAATACATGATACCACTTCTATGTGAAATCTAAAATACAATACAAATGAACCTATTTACAAACCAGAAACAGACTCACAGACTTAGAAAACAAATTTACGGTTACCAAAGGGGAAAGGAAGATGGATAAATTAGGAGTTTGGGATTAACATATAGACACTATTAGATATAAAATAGTCAACAAGGACTGACTGTATAGCACAGGGAACTCTACTCAATATTCTATAATAACTCTATTCAGTACTCTGAAAAAGAATAGATATATGCATATATATAACTGAATCACTTCACTATACACCTTAAACTAACAACATTGTAAATCAACTATACTCCAATACAAAATAAAATTTTTCACCTTGCTTATAATTTCCTTGTTGTGCAGAAGCTTTTAAGTTTAATTAGGTCCCATTTGTTTATTTTTGCTTTTATTTCCAGTATTCTGGGAGGTGGGTCATAGAGGATCCTGCTGTGATGTATGTCGGAGAGTGTTTTGCCTATGTTCTCCTCTAGGAGTTTTATAGTTTCTGGTCTTACGTTGAAATCTTTAATCCATTTTGAGTTTATTTTTGTGTATGGTGTTACAAAGTGTTCTAGTTTCATTCTTTTACAAGTGGTTGACCAGTTTTCCCAGCACCACTTGTTAAAGAGATTCTCTTTAATCCATTGTATATTCTTGCCTCCTTTGTCAAAGATAAGGTGTCCATAGGTGCATGGATTTATCTCTGGGCTTTCTATTTTGTTCCATTTATCTATATTTCTGTCTTTGTGCCAGTACCATACTGTCTTGATAACTGTGGCTTTGTAGTAGAGCCTCAAGTCAGGCAGGTTGATTCCTCCAGTTCCATTCTTTCTCAAGATAGCTTTGGCTCTTCGAGGTTTTTTGTATTTCCATACAAATTGTGAAATTATTTGTTCTAGCTCTGTGAAGAATACCGTTGGTAGCTTGATAGGGATTGCATTGAATCTATAAATTGCTTTGGGTAGTATACTCATTTTCACTATATTGATTCTTCCAATCCATGAACATGGTATATTTCTCCATCTATTAGTATCCTCTTTAATTTCTTTCACCAGTGTTTTATAGTTTTCTATATATAGGTCTTTAGTTTCTTTAGGTAGATATATTCCTAAGTATTTTATTCTTTTCATTGCAATGGTGAATGGAATTGTTTCCTTAATTTCTCTTTCTATTTTCTCATTATTAGTGTATAGGCA
>NW_011495076.1:7753442-7754175 GCF_000754665.1 Bison bison bison | reverse complement strand
CTATTCCTGCTTTCTGGAGAGTTTTTATCATAAATGGGTGTTGAATTTTGTCAAAGGCTTTCTCTGTATCTTTTGAGATAATCATATGGTTTTTATTTTTCAATTTATTAATGTGTATTACATTGATTGATTTGCAGATATTGAAGAATCCTTGCATCCCTGGGATAAAGCCCACTTGGTCATGGTGTATGATCTTTTTAATGTGTTGTTGGATTCTGATTGCTAGAATTTTGTTAAGGATTTTTGCATCTATGTTCATCAGTGATATTGGCCTGTAGTTTTCTTTTTTTGTGGGATCTTTGTCAGGTTTTGGTATTAGGGTGATGGTGGCCTCATAGAATGAGTTTGGAAGTTTACCTTCCTCTGCAATTTTCTGGAAGAGTTTGAGCAGGATAGGTGTTAGCTCTTCTCTAAATTTTTGGTAGAATTCAGCTGTGAAGCCATCTGGACCTGAGCTTTTGTTTGCTGGAAGATTTCTGATTATAAGCAAGGTGAAAAGACAGCCTTCAGAATGGGAGAAAATAATAGCAAATGAAGCAACCGACAAACAACTAATCTCAAAAATATACAAGCAACTCCTACAGCTCAACTCCAGAAAAATAAATGACCCAATCAAAAAATGGGCCAAAGAACTAAATAGACATTTCTCCAAAGAAGACATACAGATGGCTAACAAACACATGAAAAGATGCTCAACATCACTCATTATCAGAGAAATGCAGATCAAAACCAC
>NW_011495076.1:7752311-7753003 GCF_000754665.1 Bison bison bison | reverse complement strand
TATGACCCAGCAATCCCACTGCTGGGCATACACACTGAGGAAACCAGAATTGAAAGAGACACGTGTACCACAATGTTCATCGCAGCACTGTTTATAATAGCCAGGACATGGAAGCAACCTAGATGTCCATCAGCAGATGAATGGATAAGAAAGCTGTGGTACATATACACAATGGAGTATTACTCAGCCATTAAAAAGAATACATTTGAATCAGTTCTAATGAGGTGGATGAAACTGGAGCCTATTATACAGAGTGAAGTAAGCCAGAAATAAAAACACCAATACAGTATACTAAGGCAATGGCAACCCACTCCAGTACTCTTGCCTGGAAAATCCCATGGACAGAGAAGACTGGTAGGCTGCAGTCCATGGGGTTGCTAAGAGTCAGGCACGACTAAGTGACTTCATTTTCACTTTTCACTTTCATGCATTGGAGAAGGAAATGACAACCCACTCCAGTATTCTTGCCTGGAGAATCCCAGGGACAGAGGAGCCTAGTGGGCTGCCATCTATGGGGTCGCACAGAGTCGGACACGACTGAAGCGACTTAGCAGCAGCAGCAGCAATGCATATATATGGAATTTAGAAAAATGGTAACAATAACCCTGTGTACGAGACAGCAAAAGAGACACTGATGTATAGATCAGTCTTATGGACTCTGTGGGAGAGGGAGAGGGTGGGGAGATTTGGGA
>NW_011495076.1:7747327-7751874 GCF_000754665.1 Bison bison bison | reverse complement strand
GTATATATATGTAAAACTGAATCACTTTGCTCTACAGCAGACATTAATGCAATATTATAAATCAACTATACTTCAATAATATTTAAAAAAGAAAAAAATTCTACTTCCTTCATGAAGCCTCCAACCAGAAATGTTTCTTTTTCCTCACAACTCTTAAAACTCTTTAAAACTGTAATGCACCTATGGCACTTATTACATCCCCACAGGCCACACATCCTATTCAAAGGGCAACATTTCAGGGTTGCTTTTACCTTGTTTAATCCTAAAGCAGCAAGTAAACCTGATAAGGATGCAAGTTGGCGGACACAGCTCCTACTGATGACTGTGCATCTGAAGCCCAGTGGCGCTGGCCCACATTGAGTGAGATGACCCCAGACTGGAGGATCATAGAACTATACCTTCCATAACCCCAGGCTCTTCATCCTTCAGAAACAACTCATTCTATTCATAAAGCAATGATTTTGCTACTCTTTGAGCCAGATCACCCAGGTTTCATGTCCCAGTGCCAAGCCTTGAAGCTTGCGCTTTGCCTGCATTTGGGGCACACCCCTTTCATCTGCATCCATTCACATCCACTTAGAGGCTTTTCTTGGGCAAGCCTAGTCATGGCCTACCACATCATATACATACTTGTTTTACATTTATTTGTAAACACATCTGTCATCTCATGAAATTAACTCCCTAAAAATGAGAACCTTGTTTTCATCATCTCTGTCTCTCATGCCATCTTTGTAATTACAGATAGTATGTGTTAAATGAATGTTTGAGAAATACCTGTTGACTAGATTTTTCTGGGTCAAGAAACGGCAGAAACATTACATACATGGAACGTCACTTTCAGTATAATGAACCCTATGAGGTATTTTTGATAAAATGATCTTACTATCTTTTTACATCCACAGTTAGTTCCAAATCAGTACAAGTACCTGAAAAATGTACCCATAGACCTTATAAAACTGTGGTCCTTAACTCAATGTATTGGTTTTGCAACATATTTGAAGAAATTATAAGACTCCAAACCATATCAAGTAAGTCGCAAAATAAATACAAATACCAGGAAGAAAGGGGAACAGAACAAAAAGGCTTTCTCCCAGCCAGACTCTGCCTCTGCAGGGACTTCAGCCTGTATCTTGACAATTACACTTTAGTAAAATATGACTCCAAGTCACATGGGAGTCTAGAAGACAAGATTTTTAGTTAAGCTCGTTGATAATCAAATCTGAGGTTTTGTTGATGAGAATGAAGATCACGGATATAAGAGGAAATATCCTAATAAATAAATATTACCTATTTGTTACCAACTTGACCTTATGTATTTCTTCTTGAAATCAGAGGAAGATGAATCTTCCTAAAAAACACAACCTACCCAGGTTAACATTTCTCCTAACAGTTGTCACCATCATATTGCAAAAATAAATTTTACATTAATCTGAAAGTGTGGTCACACTTGAGATGGCTTCTAACTTCTCATATTGGGCTTCCCTGGTGGCTCAGAGGGTAAAGCATCTGTCCGCAATGCGGGAGACCCGGGTTCGAGAAGGCAATGGCAATCCACTCCAGCACTCTTGCCTGGAAAATCCCATGGACGGAGGAGCCTGATAGGCTACAGTCCATGGGGTCACAAAGAGTCGGAGACGACTGAGCGACTTTACTTTACTTACTAACTTCTCATGGGGTCTATACATTGAGGATTTGGAAGGAACATAAATAAGACTTGGTATTCAAGTCTTGGTAGGAAAGACAAACATGGAAGGATTTCTTTGACTAGTCCTGGCTTTCTTGGAATTCTTTGCATAGCTTTAAGCAGAAAAAAATGCCTCCCAGATTCTCCAGCTAAGACTTGTCATCATCTGGTTCCTGCCTGTTTCTCCCAACCCACCTGTCCTCCCCTAATAACACAGACCTTTCCCTCCTGCCATATGGAACGCCTCATAGGTCTGTGAGGTCACCATGCTAACACAGGTCTGGTACTGGCCTACCTCTCTGTCTCGTCTCCTGAGCCTCTTCTCTCCCATGCCACTTCGGACACACCTCAAGTGTCTTCTTTGCCAACTGAAAACAGAGTTCACCGCCCCCCACCCCTTAAGACTTGTAACAGGCTTCCCTGGTGGCTCAGACAGTAAAGAATCTGCCTGCAATGCAGGAGACCCAGTTTGATCCCTGGGCTGGGAAGATCCCCTAGAGAAGGGAATGGCTACCTGATCCAGTATTCCTGCCTAGAGAATTCCATGGACAGAGGAGCCTGGTGAGCTATAGTCCATGGGGTCGCAAAGAGTCAGACACAACTGAGCAACTAACTTTAAGACTTGTAGCAGCTTCTCCCTCTGCCTGATATGATTATCTCATATATAATCTCATAGCTTCCTACAGTTGCCATTTAAACCTCAGCTTAAATTGATGCCTCCCTGACTATGCCTGACCCTCTCCACATGAGAATGGAGAGGGACCCAAACCAACCCAACCCACCACCACCAACACCACCCCCTGCCTGGCCTGCATTCTTCTCCTAAAGCACATCTCCACTACCTATTATTTTTCTAGTTCAATTACCATCATCCTTCTGCTCTACCAGAATGTTAGGATTTTGAGGAAGGAGTTTTTCTTTTATTTACTGTTTTTTTCTTCAAGTTCAGTACTGGAACTTGGTAGCTATACAATTTGTATTTACTGAATTAATAAATGGATAAATAATTCAATGTCACTGCTCTGCCTGGAACATTCTCCACAATCTGTGCTCCCTGCCACCATCCTTTAAGTCACAGATTCTGAATACCCCACACTTCATGCCATCTTATTTAAATGTCTCTCTTCTGTGTTCTATAGTACCTTCCCTATAGTAGCATTATAATTATAGGTATCGTAACCCTTGATTACTTGTCCATTTCCCATCAGTCACAAAGTGGGCATAGTTCAAATTCATTCTCTCTGAATCGGATGCTGGGGCTTTACAAACACATGTAGCACCTTTTTGCAAATTAGAAAGAGGCCCCGGCACCCAGCTTGATGAGTGCTAATGGACTGGAATTCACCCTCCTCACCTTAGCAGGGAACAACCTGTATACCTGTACACAGTATGCCTGGTAGACACTAATTGTTTAATTCAATGAGAGAGTCAATTTCCTCTACATTAGTTTCTTAAAGGCAAAGAAATTAAGGTGGGGGAAAGGATGAGACCGAACAATTACCAAAAGTCGGTTCTGTCGCTAGTACTATTTAGGGTTATTATTTTTTCTTTAAACCACTATTGAGGTGTAATTGACATATAAAAAGCTGTATATGTTACACGTTGCTATATTAAAAATGGATAACCAACAAGGACCTATTGTATAGCACATGGAACTCTGCTCAATGTTATGTAGCAGCCTGGATGGGAGGGGGGTTCGGGGGAAAATAGATACATGTGTATGTATGGCTGAGTTCCTTCCCTGTTCACCTGAAACGATCACAACATTGTTAACTGCCTATGCTAAGTCACTTCAGTCGTGTCTGACGCTTTGTGACCCTGTGGACAGTAGCCCACCAGGCTCCCCCGTCCCTGGGATTCTCCAGGCAAGAACACTGGAGTGGGTTGCCATTTCCTTCTCCAATGCAGGAAAGTGAAAAGTAAAAGTCAAGTCACTCAGTCGTGTCCGACTCTTAGCAACCCCATGGACTGCAGCCTACCAGGCTCCTCCGTCCATGGGATTTTCCAGGCACGAGTACTGGAGTGGGGTGCCATTGTCTTCTCCGTAACTGCTTATACTCCAATACAAAATAAAGTCTTTTTTTTTTAAGCTGTACATGTTTAATGTATACACTTTTATGAATTTGGATATAAGTATGTACCTGTGAAACCATCAGCTAATCAATGCCATAAAACATATCTATCATATCACCTCCAAAAGTTTCCTCTCACCCTTGTGTGTGTGTGTTAAGAACACTTCATTCTAGGTTCTTTTCACACATGTCATGTCATGTACTTCTTACAACACCCCCTGGAAGGAAAGATTAGTCTTTCTATTTTGTGGATGAAGAAATGGGCTTAGACAAGTTTTGAAACTTCCCCAAGGGTGTACTATTAATAAACAGTGAGTCTGTGATTGAAACCCAGGCCCACGTGACTCCAAGGCTTCCCCTGGCTGGCCTTGGTTACACAGGAACCTGACTGCACGTTCCTAGGAGTCGAGGGCTGTGTGTGCAGTCCTGCTAGCACAGGTCCATCTGGACAAAAGCTTGCCTTCTTACTTTTTTATAGTGTCTCTCAGTCTCTAGAGTTTCTGACTGCCTGATGATTATTCAGTAGATTTAGATTTTTCTGATATTTCTAAGGCTGTGGCAGAATTATATTGTCAAAGAGCAATATTTTTCAATCAAATAATTTTTAAATTTTTATTTATTTTTTAATTGAAGGATAATGGCTGTATAGCACAGGGAACTATATTGCTTTACAGAATTTTGTTGTTTTCTGTCAAACCTCAACATGAGTCAGCCATAGGTATATATATATATCCCTTCCCTTTTGAACCTCCCTCCCCTCTCCCTTCCCATCCCACCCCTCTAGGTTGAAT
>NW_011495076.1:7746602-7747167 GCF_000754665.1 Bison bison bison | reverse complement strand
AATTTGCTGGCATATTGAGTGCAACACTTTCACAGCATCATCTTTTAGGATTTGAAATAGCTCAACTGGAATTCCATCACATCCACTATCTTTGTTCATATCATAGTGATGCTTTCTAAGGCTCACTTGACTTCACATTCCAGGATGTCTGGCTCTAGGTCAGGATCACACCATCGTGATTATCTGGGTCATGAAGATCTTTTTTTGTACAGTTCTGTGTATTCTTGCCACCTCTTCTTAATGTCTTCTGTTTCTATTAGGTCCATACCATTTCTATCCTTTATCGAGCCCATCTTTGCATGAAATGTTCCCTTGGTATCTCTAATTTTCTTGAAGAGATCTCTAGTCTTTCCCATTCTGTTGTTTTCCTCTATTTCTTTGCACTGATCGCTAAGGAAGGCTTTCTTATCTCTCCTTGCTATTCTTTGGAACTCTGCATTCAGATACTTATATGTTTCCTTTTCTCCTGCTTATTTAACTTATATGCAGAGTACAACATGAGAAATGCTGGGCTGGAAGAAGCACAAGCTGGAATCAAGTTTGCCGGGAGAAATATCAATAACCT
>NW_011495076.1:7744621-7746502 GCF_000754665.1 Bison bison bison | reverse complement strand
CTCTAGGTTGAATTTTCATTGTTATGTTTCAGGTTACATTATTTTCTTAAATGTTTGTAAGTTTTGTTTTGTTGCTAGGAATGGTGATAATGCAACATGCTAAATTTGAAGTCCCTGTTTGTTTTAAGAAAGAAAGAAAGGATACCGTGGCAAATTTAGCTAGGACTCTGAAGCCTTAAAATATATTTTATTTGCCTTTTTTCTTATTCTGGAGACACTTCTTTGTGGCTTTCAGTTCTGAAATTTCATTTCAATTTAATGAAATGTCTGGCAAATACAGGACAGTAAGAGTAAGTTCAATTGTCTTTTTCTAAAAAGATAATGTTGCTTATCTCTCAAAGTTATGGTATTATCCATAATACAGTGTAAGGCTGTGTTAGAGGAGTACTGTGAGCTATAAGTAACATCATATGTACAACAAGGCAGTAATTTTTATGATATCTTGTACTGGAAGAACTTTTCATGGCAACAGCACACGTATGAATTATCTTTTCTTTCAAGATAAAGATTCTGTTGGACTTTTTCATTTGGATATCCTCTGAAATTCATACCAAAAAAATCAAAATCAGCTTGCCCTCTACCAATCCCTCTATCCTTATACAACCAGTTCTCCTTCTCTGCTTTCCCCGTATGTGGTAGCACCAACCTCCTGGCCAAAATATCAGAGAATCTCCAGGTTGAAAAAGACTCTAGAGGTGATCTACTTCAAAGTCCTGTCTCATCTAGAAACACTTGGACAACATGACTAAGAATTAGATCTCTAACTCAGTCTTCCAGGGTTTCAAACTCTGGCCACACAACTTGCAATGGATTCCTGAGCAAGTCATTTCACTTCACTATACCTTCGTTTAATAATAGAAACTGTTTCAGGGGAATGGAGTGAGGAATACATGAAATGATACATGTAGAACACTTAACCCAGTGCCCAGCACATAATAAATGCTCAATAAATGTTAGCCTTTAAAATTAGCAGTATACAGCCTTGACATACTCCTTTTCCTATTTGGAACCTGGCTGTTGTTCCATGTCCAGTTCTAACTGTTGCTTCCTGAGCTGGATATAGGTTTCTCAAGAGGCAGTTCAGGTGGTCTGGTATTCCCATCTCTTTCAGAATTTTCCACAGTTTATTCTGATCCACACAGTCAAAGGCTTTGGCATAATCAATAAAGCAGAAATAGATGTTTTCCTGGAACTCTTTTGCTTTTTTGATGATCCAGCGGATGTTGGCAATTTGATCTCTGGTTCCTCTGCCTTTTCTAAAACCAGCTTGAACATCTGGAAGTTCATGCTTCATGTACTGCTGAAGCCTGGCTTGGAGAATTTTGAGCATTACTTTACTAGCATGTGAGATGAGTGCAATTGTGCGGTAGTTTGAGCATTCTTTGGCATTGCCTTTCTTTGGGATTGGAATGAAAACTGACCTTTTCCAGTCCTGTGGCCACTGCTGAGTTTTCCAAATTTGCTGGCATATTGAGTGCAACACTTTCACAGCATCATCTTTTAGGATTTGAAATAGCTCAACTGGAATTCCATCACATCCACTATCTTTGTTCATATGATGCTTTCTAAGGCCCACTTGACTTCACATTCCAGGATGTCTGGCTCTAGGTCAGGATCACACCATCGTGATTATCTGGGTCATGAAGATCTTTTTTTGTACAGTTCTGTGTATTCTTGCCACCTCTTCTTAATGTCTTCTGCTTCTATTAGGTCCATACCATTTCTATCCTTTATTGAGCCCATCTTTGCATGAAATGTTCCCTTGGTATCTCTAATTTTCTTGAAGAGATCTCTAGTCTTTCCCATTCTGTTGTTTTCCTCTATTTCTTTGCACTGATCGCTAAGGAAGGCTTTCTTATCTCTCCTTGCTATTCTTTGGAA
>NW_011495076.1:7740449-7744521 GCF_000754665.1 Bison bison bison | reverse complement strand
GATGACACCACCCTTATGGCAGAAAGTGAAGAGGAACTCAAAAGCCTCTTGATAAAAGTGAAAGAGGAGACTGAAAAAGTTGGCTTAAAGCTCAACATTCATAAAATGAAGATCATGGCATCTGGTCCCATCACTTTATGGGAAATAGATGGGGAAATAGTGTCAGACTTTATTTTTGGGGGCTCCAGAATCACTGCAGATGGTGATTGCAGCCATGAAATTAAAAGATGCTTACTCCTTGGAAGGAAAGTTATGATCAACCTAGATGGCATACTGAAAAGCAGAGATATTACTTTGCCAACAAAGGTCTGTCTAGTCAAGGCTATGGTTTTTCCAGTAGTCATGTATGGATGTGAGAGTTGGACTGTGAAGAAAGCTGAGTGCTGAAGAATTGATGCTTTTGAACTGTGGTGTCGGATAAGACTCTTGAGAGTCCCTTGGACTGCAAGGAGATCCAACCAGTCCATCCTAAAGGAGATTAGTCCTGAGTGTTCATTGGAAGGACTGATGCTGAAGCTGAAACTCCAGTACTTTGGCCACCTCATGCGAAGAGTTGACTCATTGGAAAAGACCCTGATGCTGGGAGGGATTGGGGGCAGGAGGAGAAGGGGACGATGGAGGATGAGATGGCTGGATGGCATCACCACCTCGACGCACATGAGTTTGGGTAAACTCCGGGAGTTGTTGATGGACAGGGAGTCTTGGAGTGCTGTGATTCATGGGGTTGCAAAGAGTCGGACACGACTGAGCGACTGAACTGAACTGAAATGAAAATTAGCAAACAGACCACTATGAGAACAGTATAGAAGTTCCTTAGAAAACTAAAAATAGAGCCACTGTATGACCCTATGATCCCACTCCAGGACATATATCTGGAGAAAAACATGATCCAAAAAGATACATGCACCCCAGTATTCATTGCAACACTGTTTACAACAGCCAAGACATGGAAGCAATCTAAATATCTACTGACAGAGAATGGATGAAGAAGATGTGGTACATGTATACAATGGAATATTGCTTAGAGAATCCCAGGGATGGGGGAGACTGGTGGGCTGCCGTCTATGGGGTTGCACAGAGTCGGACACGACTAAAGAGACTTAGCAGCAGCAGCAGCATATTGCTTAGACATTGAAAAGAATGAATTAACGACATCTGTAGCAAAATTAATGGACCTAGTAATTGTCATACTGAGTGAAGTAAGTCACACAGAGAAAGAGAAATAGTGTATTACATCCCTTCCATGTGGAATCTAAAAAGAAATGATACAAATAAACTTATTTGCAAAAGAGAAACAGACTCACAGACTTAGAAAATGAACTTACGGCTGCCAGGAGGAAGGACAGAGGGGAAGGGATAGTTAGGGAGTTGGGATGAACGTGTACACAATGCGATATTTAAAGTGGATAACCAACAGGGACCTACTGTACAGCACATGGAACTCTGCTCAGTGTTATGTGGCAGCCTGAGTGGGAGGGGCATTTGGGGGAGACTGGATACATGGATATGTACGGCTGAATCCCTTTGCTGTTCACCTTAAACTATCATAACACTGTTAATCAGCTATACCCCAACACAAAATAAAAAAGTTTTTAAAACTTAGCAAGCAGATATTTATCCATCTTAAACTCTGCCAGTGCTAGGAATCACCGAACTTTTCAAGGCAGTTCATTCAAATATTGAATAGTTATCATTTTTAGAAAAGTCTCATATTCCTTCAACAAACACTCATCAAGAATCTGCTGCTACTGCTACTGCTAAGTCACTTCAGTCGTGTCTGACTCTGTGCCACCCCATAGACGGCAGCCCACCAGGCTCCCCGGTCCCTGGGATTCTCCAGGCAAGAACACTGGAGTGGGTTGCCATTTCCTTCTCCAATGCGTGAAAGTGAAAAGTGAACGTGAAGTCGCTCAGTCGTGTCCGACCCTTAGCAACCCCATGGACTGCAGCCTACCAGGCTCCTCCATCCATGGGATTTTCCAGGCAAGAGTACTGGAGTGGGGTGCCATTGCCTTCTCCGCATCAAGAATCTGCTATGTACCAAATACTGTGCTAGAACCTGAGAACTAAGAGGTGAGTGAGAACAAAGTATCTGGCCTCATGGGTCCCCAATCTAGCAAGAGAGCTCAGCACCAGGTGACCGGTGGCTGTCCTGCCCTCTCTGCCCACTTGGGTCCCCCAGAGACATGATCAAGGAGCTCCGTCTTCTAAGCAACTAGTCCAACTCCCCAGGGAATTCAGTCTCTCTACTAGAGCAAATCATCTTGCCTCTGTGAGCCTCCATTTCCTTATCTGTAAGTGGGAGTAAATAATTCCAGAATACTACATCACTGGACTGTTGTAAAATAAAAGGAGATTATTATGTGGTCTTTGGAAACTGTCAGCTACTCTGTAATGATGAGATACTCTTTTGTGTTAAGTCAAAGAAAGAAGTGACTCCTCTAATGATGGGAAGGGAAGCTCTTTTGGCTTGGAGTTGACAGAGGCAGTGAGAAGAGCAACTGTACCAAGCCCCCAAATCAGGTTCATCTCTAAACACAAATGGACGGAGTCAACAAGCTATCAAGCACTGTTCCCCAAAATCTCACTAGTGCTCGCATATTTTATTGTAAGGTCACCAAGTTTTAGATCCAAACAGACCTACAGTCAAAATGCCTTTTCTACTGCTTCCTAGTTGGGTGACCTTGAATGAGATGCTTCATCTAAGCCACAGTTGAATCAGAACTGAGAGACACTGAAGGTCTGAACTAGTCTTTTAAGCAGAGGTGAAGTCATATCAAGCAGTAAAAAGTGACTCTCATCTGTGCACTACAGACATGAAAAAACATTAAAGCATTTGCAGAAAGAAAAGAATGAAGTAGGATGATAACAAGAAGTAGAGACAAGAGATCGAACAGCCCAGCTCCCAGTGGTCCTCCACCTCTAGACAGCAGAACTTCCAAAGACTCAACTGAATTCCTGCTCTGGGTTTCAAGATACAACCCTGAACTATTAAAATATAAACTCTTTCTTTTTGCTTAAGTTAGGTCTAGTCAGTTACAAGCCAGAGTAACTGATAATTCTTCTTGGCACTCCTCCTGTTTTCTTGAGTCTAGTGTCTCTGGGAAACCCAGGAAACTGTCCAGGTAGTGGCAAGTGGGATTTGCAAAGCCTATCTTTTAGTCTCAGATGAAAAGCAGTAGGAAGTAGGAACAGATTCTCCAACACTTTGGAGGCATGTTAGCATTTTTCTAAATTATGGAGAATGAGTGAACTGCCAAATTTCATTCATCATCAGTGATATCTACTGTGAACCAATCCAGCCAAAAGAATTCTGAAAAGCTATTTTTAAAAACTTAAGCCAAACTAAACTGACCATACTAGGTTTATCACACTGAAATAATATTAAATAGTTCTAAAATTATCATTTTAATTATTTTACCAAAAATAAGAGAAAACTGGCCACTGAACACAAACTAAAAGACCAAACTTTATTAATAAGAAACACTTAATATTTTTTCATTCCATTCAAGAAAGGCTTTTGCAATTACTTTGTATGAGACATCATTGATTGCCTATCCCAAAACTAGGTGACCCTCCCGCATTCACAACAGTCCAGTTTTGTCCAGACTGCCCACCTGCTGTGAGTAGCCAGGTGCTTCAGGAAAGGCTGAACCCGGCCTCAGCCCCAGGAGTTGGGTCATCGTTGATCCCGTGATTGATTCCTCTTACAAATGGTTGGTTTAGTCTTAGACACTTAGACATAATTCTAGTCAGTGAGGTCTAAGTGGTGAGGGGTTTTACAGAAGGATTTTCCAAGAGAAATGCAAATGCAAAGATGGTTTTCTCTTTCTTTGAATGCTGTCATTTGTGACCATGAGGGCATAGAAAGTTAACATTCCAGGAATGGCAAAAGTGAAAGTGAAAGTCGCTCAGTTGTGTCGGACTCTTTGTGACTGTACAGTCCATGGAGTTCTACAGGCCACAATACTGGAGTGGGTAGCCTTTCCCTTCTCCAGGGGATCTTCCCAACCCAGGGATCGAACCCAGGTCTCCCCCACTGCAGGCAGATTCTTTACCAGCTGAGCCACCA
>NW_011495076.1:7734628-7740349 GCF_000754665.1 Bison bison bison | reverse complement strand
ATACTGGAGTGGGTAGCCTATCCCTTCTCCAGCGGATCTTCCTGACCCAGGAATCAAACCAGGGTCTCCTGCATTGCAGGCAGATTCTTTACCAACTGAGCTACCAGGGAAGCCCCAAGGAATGGCCAAAGGAAAGGATTAAAGAACCTGTGAGACTTTTTAAAAATAAGTTTATTTATTAACTGAAGGATGACTGCTTCACAGTATTGTGTTGGTTTCTGCCAAACACCAACATTAATCAGCCATAGGTATACCTGTGTCCCCTCCCTCTTAAACTTCCCTCCTGTCTCCATCACTATCCCACCACTCTAGTTACAAAGCCCCCGTCTGAGTTCCCTGAGAGAACCTGTATGAGATTTTTGAATCACTCACCAAATCACTCAGCAACTGGCACCACCTACCACCCCTAGACCACCCATTATGCGAGATAATAAAGTCCCTCAATATTTCAGTCAATTTTAATAGGAGATTTCTGTGACTTGGGGCTGAAAGTATCCCAACTGATATGTTATATCTAATCAACCCCTTAAAAAGATGGTAGCATTTGGCAATTTCTAACATTCTTATATGTGTTTAAAAGTGAGTTGAATAAAAATAATCCCCCAACTCTTCCCCTACAACCCTTAAAACTCCCATATGCTTTAAGAGAGAAAATGTCTTTGAAATCCTCACTCCTGTCATCTGCTGTTTTGTTCAGAGAATGTACCAACACAGTGCCACTGCCCACTTCATGCTGCCTCCACAGAATTCTGTCCAAGAACACCCTGTTAAAACTCTTTCTTTGGAGAATTTCCTTTCCTCCACTCCCACCATTATTATGTACAAGTGTTTTATGGGCTTTTCCCCCCAGTATCCTTTTCTTTCTCCATCTTTGGCATTCCTCATTAAGAGTTTGTATTTCCCTTAATGTTCTTAATAGGATCATTTGTTGCTATTGCTAATTGGCATCAGAATTTTTGTAACTGAAACATCTTTCAATGGGAGGAATCAATTTTTCTGTCACTGGTATCTCAGGTAGCTAACTTTCATTATGCTTAGGTTGATGATTCCTGAATCGTAGTCTTCCTTCTAAACAAGGACTGCCATGATGGGTGGGCAATGATGCCCTCTCTATATTCTAAAGACCAAAGGACTAAAATGTACTCTACCCACATGATAATAGGGTTACTTTAATTCTAAACATATAGGTTGTAACTGTAATTTCTTTCAAGATTTTTTTTTTTTTGGCCTGATTTCAATAGTCCAGATTTTTTATATAGGGGGTATCTTCTAGTCTCAAATTATTTCCATTCATGCATCCATGCAAATTTGCCTTTTGTCTCCTAGTTCTGGTTTTCAGCATGCATTTTAAGAAGCCTCAGGCTGATCAATGAACTCTCAAAATAGGAAGCAAACCAACATCTTTTATACTTTTGTGCTCTCCATCTGCTTAAGGCAACATTCAGTAATGTTCTTTCCCTACTCTTGTTCTCTGAAGTTCTACCTCTTATATCTTAATCCACCTTCTCCCCATCCCTGGTCTTCCTCACCCAAAAGTGTGCACAGTGTTACAATACCATTTTTTTTTCACATCAGAAGCTAGAAGACCTGCCTACATGTTTTCTTTAAAATGGGGTGGCATATTTTGCCAGCTTTACTGTTTACTTTTTAGTGATATTACCCATTTGTTATATTTGCCCCAATTTTTTAGATAGAATCAATAGCTCTGATTTGACACTGCTGCTGCTAAGTCGCTTCAGTCGTGTCCGACTCTGTGCGACCCCATAGATGGCAGCCTACCAGGCTCCCCCATCCCTGGGATTCATTAGATACCATCAATTAACAAATTTGTTAGTTTTTAAATCTTCAAAGATGACACCCAATGTAATATCTAGCTTTGATATTTCTTCTAAATTCTAATACTGTGTATCCAGTCACTGATTTTTACTGACATTTACCGCCCCCACAAACTCCACATATTCAACAAATTAAAAATGTACACACCTACTCTGCCCCTACCTGACACCTGTTTCTCCTTTGGCATTATGAATCATGGTTAAGGGCTCCACTATCCACCTTGATATCCAAGTGAGAAGCCTACCCTCATTCTCACTGATAACTGCCAACTGTTAACCCACCTCCTAAATCACCTTCTTGCTTCTGGTCTTGCTCAGCTCCAAGTGGACAGAGTGATCTTCCATAAGAGAAATCCCATCACTATCTTCATGAAGATTTTCCAGATCCTACTTCTGTTTCTGCAGAATGGCTCATGTGGCCCCTAGTACTCTTAGAAAGCAGAGAGGTTTCTGTCATGGGGAGGCAGCGTAGCCCTTAGTGGTAAAAAGGGTATTTTCTGGAGTCAGACCATTAGGATTTGAACCCTGGCTCGACCACTTATCTGAGGCAAGTTACCAAATTTCTGTGCTTCAGTTTCTATAAAATAGCACTAAGCCTTAGTGTTTTGGGGATTATTGGGAAAATTAAAATAGACAATACATTTTAGCACTCAGTACAAGCCTGGAACATAGTAAGTGAAAGTGAAAGTGAAAGTCCAGGCCAGAATACTGGAGTGGGTAGTCTCTCCCTTCACCAGGGTATCTTCACAACCCAGGGATCGAACCCAGGTCTCCCGCATTGCAGGCAGATTCTTTACCAGCTGAGCCAAAGGGAAACCCCAATAAATATAATAATAATGATATCATTTCAGTAAATCCATGACTTCCCTTGCACTAACTTGCTTATAGTTTTCTTTAATATATTTTGAGTTTCTTGCATCTAATTCATCCTTGTAGCACAGCACCTGGCACTAGTCTAAAAAGTAGTGGACATGCCATAAATACTTTTTGATTGAACAACCATGTTACTGCCTGGCTTGTCACCCTTCACTGGCTCCTGGCTGCCTGTAGTATAAAATCCATACTCTTTAGAATGGTTTCCAAAACCTCTGAAATCTGCCTCCTACCCATGTATTCTGTCTCATCTTCTACACTCCAGCAAAACAAGATCGCTCACAGTTCCCCCAATACACTTTTCCTTCAACCATGAATGTCTTCCCAATCCCTTTCCCCAAACCCAGTGAACTTTTGATATTCAAGACCCTAGTCAACTATCTTTTCTTTAAAGTCTTTCCTGACCTTCTTACAGATAGCCGGCACGTCTGAAAACACAGGCAATTACATAATAAATGGTCTGTTTATATCATAGAACCTTGTGCACCAGGACCCAGGAGAAAGGAGCAGTGACTCCACAAGAGACTGTCCCAGACTTGCCTGTGGGTGTCCGGGAGTCTCTGGCAGAGGCATAGGTCAGTGGTGGCCTGCTGCAGGGTTGGGGGCACTGAGTTTGGCAGTACATGCATGGGATCTTTTCAGGGAGGTCACCATTATCTTCATTATCTTCATCCACCATAGTTTGGCCCCAGGTAGATAGCAGGGAGGGAAAACAGCTCCACCCATCAACAGAAAATTGGATTAAAGATTTAATGAGCAGGCCCCTGGGTCTTGTCAGAAGACCCAGTTTCCCCCTCAGTCAGTCTCTCCCATCAGGAAGCTTCCATAAGCCTCTTATCCTTCTCCATCAGAGGGCAGACAGACTGAAAACCACAGTCACAGAAAACTAACCAAACTAATCACATGGGCCACAGCCTTGTCTAACTCAATGAAACTATGAGCCATGCCGTGTAGGGCCACCCAAGACAGATGGGTCATGGTGGAGAGTTCTGACAAAATGTGGTCCACTGGAGAAGGGAATGGAAAACCACTTCAGTATTCTTGCTTTGAGAATCCCATGAACAGTATGAAAAGGCAAAAAGATAGGACACTGAAAGATGAACTCCCCAGGTTGGTAGGTGCCCAATATGCTACTGGAGATCAGTGGAGAAACAACTCCAGAAAGAATGAAGAGACAGAGCCAAAGCAAAAACAACACCCAGTTGTGGATGTGACTGGTGATGGAAGCAAGTTCCAAAGATATAAAGAGTAATATTGCATAGGAACCTGGATTGTTAGGTCCATGAATCAAGGCAAATTGGAAGTGGTCAAACAGGAGATGGCAAGAGTGAACATCAACATTTTAGGAATCAGAGAACTAAAATGGACTGGAATGGGTGAATTTAACTCAGATGACCATTATATCTACTACTGTGGGCAAAATTCCCTTAGAAGAAATGGAGTAGCCATCATAGTCAACAAAAGAGTTCAAAATGCAGTACTTGGATGCAATCTCAAACACGACAGAATGATCTCTGTTCATTTCCAAGGCAAACCATTCAATATCACAGTAATCCAAGTCTATGCCCCGACCAGTAATGCTGAAGAAGCTGAAGTTGAACAGTTCTATGAAGTCCTACAAGACCTTCTAGAACTAACACATAAAAAAAGATGTCCTTTTCATTATAGGGGACTGGGATGCAAAAGCAGGAAGTCAAGAAACACCTGGAGTAATGGGCAAATTTGGCCTTGGAGTACAGAACGAAGCAGGGCAAGGCTAATAGAGTTTTGCCAAGAGAATGCACTGGTCATAGCAAACACCCTCTTCCAACAACACAAGAGAAGACTCTACACATGGACATCACCAGATGGTCAACACCGAAATCAGATTGATTATATTCTTTGCAGCCAAAGATGGAGAAGCTCTATACAGTCAGCAAAACCAAGACCAGGAGCTGCCTATGGCTCAGATCATGAACTCCTTATTGCCAAATTCAGACTTAAATTGAAGAAAGTAGGGAAAACCATAGGAGAAGGCAATAGCAACCCACTCCAGTACTCTTGCCTGGAAAATCCCATGGACGGAGGAACCTAGTAGACTGCAGTCCATGGGGTCTCGAAGAGTCAGACATGACTGAGCGACTTCACTTTCACTTTTCACTTTCATGAATTAGAGAAGGAAATGGCAACCCACTTCAGTGTTCTTGCCTGGAGAATCCCAGGGACGGGGGAGCCTGGTGGGCTGCCGTCTATGGGGTCACACAGAGAGAGACACGACTGAAGTGACTTAGCAGCAGCAGCAGCAGCAGCAGGAAAAACCACTAGACTATTCAGGTATGATGTAATCAAATCCCCTATGATTATAGAGTGGAAGTGAGAAAGAGATTTAAGAGACTAGATCCAATAGACAGAGTGCCTGATGAACTATGGATGGAGGTTCGTGACATTGTACAGGAGTCAGGGAGCAAGACCATCCCAAGAAAAAGAAATACAAAAAAAAGAAAAATGGTTGTCTGGGGAGGCCTTACAAATAGCTTTGAAAAGAAAAGTAGCAAAAAGCAAAGGAGAAAAGGAAAGATATACCCATCTGAATGCAGAGTTCCAAAGAATAGCAAGGAGAGCTAAGAAAGCCATCCTCAGCGATCAGTGCAAAGAAATAGAGGAAAACAATGGAATGGGAAACACTAGAGATCTCTTCAAGAAAATTAGAGATACCAGCAGAACATTGCATGCAGAGGTGGGCTCGATAAAGGACAGAAATGGTATGGACCTAACAGATGCAGAAGATATTAAGAAGAGGTGGCAAGAATACACAGAAGTACTGTACAAAAAAGATCTTCATGACCCAGATAATCATGATGGTGTGATCACTCACCTAGAGCCAGACATCCTGGAATGTGAGTCAAGTGGGCCTTAGGAAGCATCACTATGAACAAAGCTAGTGGAGGTGATGGAATTCCAGTTGAGCTATTTCAAATCCTAAAAGATGATGCTGTGAAAATGCTGCCCTCAATATGCCAGCAAATTTGGAAAA
>NW_011495076.1:7728552-7734491 GCF_000754665.1 Bison bison bison | reverse complement strand
AAGTAATGCTCAAAATTCTCCAAGTCAGGCTTCAACAGTACATGAACCATGAACTTTCAGATGTTCAAGCTGGCTTTAGAAAAGGCAGAGGAACCAGAGATCAAATTGCCAACATCCTCTGAATCATCAAAAAAGCAAGAGAGTTGCAGAAAAAAACATCTATTTCTGCTGTATTGACTATGCCAAAGCCTTTAACTGTGTGGATCACAATAAACTGGAAAATTCTGAAAGAGATGGGAATACCAGACCACCTGATCTGCCTCTTGAGAAATCCGCATTCAGGTCAGGAAGCAACAGTTAGAACTGCACATGGAACAACAGCCGGGTTCCAAATAGGAAAAGGAGTACGTCAAGGCTGTATATTGTCACCCTGCTTATTTAACTTCTATGCAGAGTACATCATGAGAAATGCTGGACTGGAAGAAGCACAAGCTGGAATCAAGATTGCCAGGAGAAATATCAATAATCTCAGAAATGCAGATGATACCACCCTTATGGCAGAAAGTGAAGAACTAAAGAGCCTCTTTACGAAAGTGAAAGAAGAATGAAAAAATTGGATGAGATGGTTGGATGGCATCACTGACTCAATGGTCATGAGTTAAGTAAACTCCAGGAGTTGGTGATGGACAGGGAGGCCTGGCGTGCTGCAGTCCAGGGGGTTGCAAAGAGTCAGACCCGACTGAGCAACTGAACTGAATTGAACTTATATTACCATTCAGGATGAAATAATATATCTTTTTTTTTTTAAATAATATATCTTCATTTTCAGACTTCACAGCCACCCTGTAGCTAAAACTGATTCTTCCCTTCTTCATGTTCTCACATCAACCTTTGCCTGTACTGGAAGCATGGATGACCTAGGACTCAGCACACAGAGGCTCCTATTTATCTTCGTATGCCAACCACCCAATTCTACGACTGACACAGACGACACACTCACTGAATACTTTTTGAATGAGTAAAATTTCAACAAACATATTTGGATCCTCAATGTATAAGGTAAGGGAAATAGCCACCCGCTGATTCATCAATAGTGAATATCTCCAACATAAAAATCCCCTCCTGCAGTCACGTTATCCCTGCTGTTCCAGGCAGGGAAGCAAAATGCTTGCCATGTGCCCTGCTCATCTCATACTGCATTTCCTGCACCTAGCAGTCATGTCTTCTTTGAATAAATATTCCCATTTTTGACAAAGGAAAAATTTAAGAAAATGGGTCTAATCAGTCATCGTTATTTGATACCTTCAAAAAGAAAAATATTGATAGAGAGTAAAATAAATAAAGGGATTCCCAGAAGGCTCGGTATTAAAGAAATCACCTGCCAATGCAGGAGATTGAGCCCTGGCTTGGGAAGATCCCCTGGAGAAGGGGATGGCAACCCACTCCAGTATTCTTGCCTGGGAAATCACATGGACCAAGGAACCTGGTGGGCTACAGTCCGTGGGGTCGCAAAGAGTTGGACACAACAGACCACGCACACACAAAATATATAAACATTTCAAAATCAGTGGCACATTTAAATATGAATGTTCATATTAATAAATGCCAACTGAAACTTTATAAAAAGCTAGTTTCTAAACTGGGCTTCTTTGCTAGCTCAGTGGTAAAGTATCCGCCTGCCAATGCAGGAGACGCAGGTTTGATCCCTGGGTTGGGAAGATCCCCTAAAGGAAAGCATGCAACCCACTTCAGTTTTCTTGCCTGAAGAATCCCATGGACAGAGGAGCCTGGCAGGCTATGGTCCATAGGGTCTTAAAGAGTTGGATGCGACTGAAGTGACTTAACACACATGTACCCCATCCACCCACAGCAGATTTCATCTGGCTTATGATAAAAATCCCAAGTCAGTCTCCTTTCAGCAAACTCTTTAATGAAATAGTTCTTAAAAATGATGTTTGGCCAGGAAAATAAACACTTAACATGACAGTTTCATGACATAGTCTGTGATGTGGAAGCCAGCCTCTGGCTAGTGATGATAACCACACTGCCAGATGGATGTTCTACAGTCTCACACTGACTGGTCTAATAAGGGAGCCATTTAGAGGCATTCTCGGCTTCAATAATGATTCATTGTCCTGGGAAACTTCCCTTTCTATGAGAATGAGCCCTGGAGTTGCTCGTAATTTCATGGTCACTATGACAACTCTGAACCTTTCAGAGACACTCTGGATCTGTGGATCTGATTTTTAGGGAGTGCTGGAGTGGGGAGGTAATACCACCATCACTTATTGAAATCTAAAGTAAAATTATTGTCATCCAATAAATTCAAATTACCCTGTTCACCATTAATCCAGCCTATAAAAGGCACCTTGCAAAGTGAGCCACAATAAGTATGTAATCATGGCACAATAGCACCCAAATCTAGGCACTTTCTCAGAGGAAGTTGTTAAATGAGAAGAGTGATTCAAAAAGAATTAAACACTTCCAAAATGGATGACTCAGTAACCAGTAAATATACATACTGTGGGGACTTCTTGAGTGTTTAGCCATAGGGAAAGTATTAGGTTTCAACTACATGTTTATATTTGCTATAATCAAATACCATAAACACATTATATTGTCAATTCTTTTTTAATCATTCAGTACCATAATATAGGTATGCTAATCTGTGGTCCAAAATGGGCTTTAGATGGTCTGTGAAATCTCTGAAATTACATGCAAAAATCTTATGTAGTTGAGAATTAAAGTTGTTTCATTTTATCCCACATTACAATTTGGTTTTATGTAATAACATGGAATCAATAAAATTTTTCATTAACAGATTTTACAATGTTTTTGGTTATTACTTAATTACTAAGTTAATCTTAAATTTAATTTAGAATGTAATAAACTCCTATGGTATTTTAAAGTCTACAGTAGAAAGATAAAAAACCATCATATTAAGCACCTTCAACCCTGGGTGCTACTTTACCATTATTATTGCTCTTGCTGTGGGACCCAGGGTCACTGCAAACCCATAAACAATCTTTTCTTACTCGTACAAAATTTTAAAAGGCACCAAGATGTCCTTCCTTTTGGGAGAGAGGCAGTCTTGTGTTGGGGAGCATTGCTGGGCATGGGAAATGCAGACTAGATTTCAGTACCCTCTTTACCCAGCTGGGTACCTTTGTGTAGTACACAAATCATACAACTGTACACAGCCCTGCTGGGACCCCAGTGAAAGTGAAAATATGTTATGACCCTTCTCTACTTTCTCCACTTAAAACATCTGAACACAGACCAAGACATACTCTTACTAAAAAAAATAAATAAAATGAATTGATTTTAAGATCCACATTATTTTAGCAATTTAACATCTCTGAAAATGAATTGTTCTTACAGTACTATACCCAGTCAGCCACTCAATAAATTTTATATAATGAATACACTTACTAGGCAAAAAAGAGAAGTAAAATAATTCTAACTCCTATTTACTATGTTTTTACTTAGAATACTATGTTATTTCCTGCTTGAAATATGATACCTTGTAAATTATAAACAGAGCGCTTTTCCTTGTCCTCTGTTTTCAAGTACTCCTTAGACTAAAATAACCCCTGCTCAATCTCACAGCCCTTTGTTTATACTCTTCTTGTGGCCTTATTCCATTCTGCTCTGTGTTGTAATGCTCTTCTGTCCTGCAAACTCCTGTGGGCAGGGCCTGTGAACCTTCTCTGCTACACAGGCAGCAGAGAGGATAGATAGAAGCTGCATGGCCCAGGAACCGTCGGTCTGCAAGATCATAAGTAAGTCATTCAGCATCTCCAAGTCCTATTTCCTCACCTGTGAAGTGGAGATAATGACACTGAACATATGAGATTGGTCTGAAGGCTTGAAAACAAATGAAGCTGTGAATGACTGGCTCTTGGGTTCTTTGTAACCGACTAACACTATTTTTTGGAGGCAGCATGAGTTTTGGGACTGCACAGATTCAAATCCCAGCTTGTCATTCGGTGTGTCCCCTAACTACAAGCCACTTCTCTAAGTTTCAGTTTCTAAGCATTGTGAATGTTAGATTTTTTTTTTTTTTTTTTCTGTCTCATTGACTGATGTCTTTACCTTCTAACACAGAACCTAGCATTTGCTGAATGGACCAACGAATGAATGAAAAAATGAAGGTCATTCCTTACAACACTACTGTAAAAGTTACAAAGAATGTATATATAAAGTGCTAGTCATGGTTACAGTGCCTGGTAAAAAGTAGGCCACAATAACTGACTTTTGATTCTCAAATGGATATGAAAAAATTGGATTAAAAATGCTATGAGCAGGCTTTCCAGGTATCTCAGTGGTAAAGAATCTGCCTGCCAATGCAGGAGACACCAGTTTGATCCCTGATCCAGGAAGATCCCACATGCCTCAGAGCAGCTAAGCCTGTGTGCCACAACTGTTGAGCCTGTCCTCCAGAGCCCAGGAACCGCCAAGTACGGAAGCCCTCATGCTCTAAAGCGCATGCTCCACACACCAGAAGCCACAGCAACGAGTAGCCCCACTTATCACTACTAGAGAAAAGCCCGCACACCAACGAAGACCCAGAACAGCCCAAGATAAATAAATAAAATCATTTTTTAAAATGCTATGAGCAAAAAACAATGCTATGAACATCCACACCCATGTATTTATCATGTAATTACAGGAAGAGGCAATAAGAGGACATTGTAAGAGGAGGTTGTACGACCGGCCAATGACTAATACCTTCTACTGTTAAACTAATATCTCCAAAGCAACACTGATACTGGCAGCAAGAATCATGTGTTTAATAACCATTTATGGAGCACTAAGGATGTGGAAAACACCAAACTGGATACAATATTTAGGAACAAATGCATCTATGTCAGCGACAGAACATGGCCATGCTTGCTTTCTGAGAATCTGAGATCACAGATGATGGGCATTTCCATGTCAAAAAGAGGTTCCAGGGAATTCCCTGGCAGTCCAGTGGTTGAGACTCCGCACTTTCACTGCAGAGGGAAAAGGTTCCATCACTGGTTGGTGAAATAAGATTCCACATGCTGTGCAGCGCAGGTTCCCTACCACCACCACCACCCCCGCCCCACCCGCCACCTCTGCTAAAAAAGAGAGATTCCAAAAAGAGCATAATGAACAGAATCAGTCTTTTTCCCCAAATATTGCTTTCATAACTGTGACCTTTCTGCTCCTACCTATTAATATTTAGGCAAAAAGAGGTAGCCTCAATGACTTTTGTCACAAATACAGATAGTATAGAAACACAAAATGTGGATGTCAGGACAAGGGCATTTTCTACTGCCCTGGATACTACAGTCCCATTAGTGCAAGATGAGGAATGGGTGGAGGACAGATAAATCAAAGCCTGGAGTCTAAAGATAAATTATTACACGTCATCTGTAACTTGGCTCCCGGGTGATCTCACCTAAGCATTCCAAATCAACACACATCATCCTTGTTCTCCAAGGTAGGAAAGCAGACTCCATAAACCATATCAGAGTACTACTGATCAAAGAGGAGGGGAAAGTCCAAGGCTGTTATGCTGAGTTATCAACATGAATTTCACATATCTATATATTGAGATTTTTAATTCAAAATAAATAGTAGGACATAGAGTTAAAACGTTTTATGTCTTCATATAATCGTTTCTAGGCAAAAAGATCTAAGCAGTAACCTTGAGGCCTAGACTTGAGCTTCCTTGACTCCTTGTATGCTTCTTAAGTCTTTAATGGTGGGAGCAGGTTTCTGGCCACTGCAGGGTACACAGGGCACTGGGAGGAGCAGCAACACTGCTTGAAAGATACTGAGCAGAAAACTTCCTAGGACCAAGGATGCAGGAAGGAAAGAAGGGAGGGCAGAGAGAAGGTGGGAGGAAGAGGAGAAGAAAGAACGACGAAAGAAAGAAATGAACCTAACAAGTTCCATCCATCTCAGGGAGTAATGATGTAAAACACTGAGTTGAAGGAGCTCTGAGAAATAGCCCTTCCACTCATACT
>NW_011495076.1:7701655-7728452 GCF_000754665.1 Bison bison bison | reverse complement strand
GGGGTGGGCGGGGCAGTGGTGTCTGTATCAATTAGCTGAGAAACATGGTGCTGACCTGTATGAAACAGGATGCTGCGAGAACACTCGATTTCAGACATCAGGCTTCCAGTGCCCAGGGCCACTTCTGGGGGTACCAAGCTGCAAACAGATGCGTCTTCGACATGAGTCTTTGACACTCTCCTTGCTCCCTTTATATAAAATACCTTCTAATTTTCTCCTCTCACTTGGGCAGTCCCCATCGGAAGAGACATAAGTGGCATGAAAGGCAGCTAGGAGTGAGTGGGTGTGTGGAAGGGAGGTGGGAAATGGCCCCATTCCTGGACATGGGTTCAGCAGGGTTTATTCTGGGCAAGCCAGAGCTCACAGACCTTGCTAGTCTTCCAAGGCCAATAAGGTCAGAGCTCATGCCACGTTTAACAAAAAGGAAGTTTATCTTTTACCAGGTTCTTCTTCCAGGTACCTCTGAGAATCCTTGAGGACTACTTGCCTGCTCCCACCTCTGCACTGGCCACTGTCTGTTCTCAGGGAGCAGCGGGAAGCCAGGCTCAGCTCTCAGCAGGTCACCTCTCCCGTCTCATAACTACCTTCCTAGGCTGCTACCAGACTTCACTTCCTGCTTAATTTACTCCAACCATCCATACACAAAGCCTCAAAGATAAGAAGGCTAGGGCTACAGAAGAGAATCACAATATAACAAACAGTATTTTCCCAAAAAAGAATTCAGCTCCCAAGTCCTGCAGCCCTAGGTTGCATCCATTCTATGTCACTTAGAATCAGAATTTTTTGTTTCCTTTGGTTCAAAATTTCTATTGTGGAATTACGATGGGCAGACCCAAATCTCTTTATCTAAGAGAAGGCCCTCGACCTCTGCAGGTGCTGTCAGCTGTATCACACCTTCTATTTGTATCTGCCAAGATGAGACAGAGAGACAGAGAGAAGTAGTATGAAGATGCTGAGAAGGAGGAGATGAGAAAAATTCAGTATGTAACATCAGCACTGTGCTTCCAAGTTCAGAACTGTCTCCTAATATTAACATTCTAGCTTTATTTTATTTATGTAACATCATTTCTCCATAATAAGTTATCTCCTTACAAGAAAAACTGAAGGACTATCAGTGGGAATTTGAACCAAGCTACAATTTTTGTAACATGAGGCCATACAGTATGTTCTTTTAAGGAAGATGCTAGGCCTGCCTTATCTCTGAAGAAAAAAAAAACAATGAGACTGCCCTGTTTACTGAGATTGCTAAGATAATAAATCGATATTATGAGTCCCATTTTAATGTGTTTGAGTGGAATCTGTTGAAGCAGAAGGGACATTATGGGGAAAAGGCTTAGGGAGTGAAATTAGATTTTTCATACCTGGAGTAGGAGCTGCTCAGATAGCAGAACAATCCTGCAAAGCCATTCATCAGGCAGCAATGCAGCAAAAAAAGACAACTCTTCTCTTAGATGAGAGGATGGTCCGGGACAGCTCTGTGACTGCAGTTGACAGAATGTCATATTCCAGATATTGGGACGACTGAATAACTAACGTGCAAGCCTTTATAGCCCAGAATAAGCATTCTAAAATACAAACTGTCTTTGACTTAATATTATCAAAAATCAGAATTTTAAAGTGTCATCACATGTTGGCTGTACACCAGGGCCATAATATACAGTGATGTCTGCTTATACCAGAGGCTTTCTGTGGGTATGAGATAGTCCCAACACCAGTCACCACTGAAGCGCCAAGTCAGAGATCACACACATACTTAAGATAGAAAAGCCACAACTGGTATAAAAATAAAGCAAGGAGATTGCTAGTAAACAAAGTTCAACAGAATACAGTTGGCCCTTGAACACTGGGACTGAACTGTGTGGGTCCACTTATACAGGATATTTTTCAGTAGTAAACACTGCAGTACCACCCTGTCAGTGGTTGGTTGAATATGCAGATGCTGAGAAGTTGAGGATACGGAGAACTGACCATAAGTTATATACGGATTAACCCCCATGTTGTTCAAGGGCCAACTGTAATTGCAACGAAAGCAGCTCTACAGTAGGTAGGTCATAAGGGGCCAAAGCCCCCTTTGGCAGACAGGGATGTTTGAAACTATAAACATTTGGAGAGCATTTCCGAGAGAGGAGGTAAAAGGTAGCCTCAAGGTAAAAATGTTAATTTGGCAAAAGGCTGTTGACAAGACGACAAAAGCTTTTGAGGAGAAGAATGATATGATGTCAATGGTTTTCTTAGGGTGATGACTTAGAAAGAACTACAGAGTGAAACCAGGTTTCAGCTTTGTTTTGTTTTTCTTGAAGGAGGAATATCTATGCTCATAAAAATGCTGGAGAAGAATTAAAACTAATGATTTAAGCTTTGGTAAATCAAGACTCTGTTCCTGAAAATGAAGGAAAGGGGAGAGGACAGTACAGAGGCCTTGATATTGAAGTGGAGAGGAGGTGGGTTGAGGACGTGACACTTCCCACCAGCTCTCCAATGTCTCCTGCCCTAGGGCCCCAAGATCCAGTTTCCCATCCCTAATCCTACCCCACCACACCTCCCCTTAACATGTTCCCTGCAATCCATTCCTCCCCATTTTCTACTTTGCGAAGTAAATGGATCAGCAAAGGCTTTTGGGGACACTCTGCCTCCTGTACATGTCTTTCATTCATTTATTTATACATTCTTAATTCCATTTATAAAGATCATTTTCTACGTTCCTAGGGAGGCAAGCAAGACAAAATCCTTGCCTTCACGGAGCTTGACTTTGAAGGAAAAATGCACATTTCAACAATAACCTTCTGAAGACAATGCCCAGCCTCTTCAGCTGACCCAGTTACTTGAAGAGTGAAATTTCCAGGGAGGGTAGGAGACGGAGTGACAGTATGAGAGATGCCTCTCCAGTCACACTGAATACACATTGGTCCCTTGGTGGCTGGAAGAATAGTGATCGTCTAGGTAATAAGTCCATGGAACGCATACATGAAAAGCGAAGATAACAGAACCTGTCCATCTTGAAGACATGTTAGCAAGCTAAACAAACCTCTAGGGAGGACTTTATGTGCCCACAAAGGGGCAGTGGTTTTCCCACCCTGATTTTCCACCAGTAGCAAGTGCTTCCCTCCCTCTATCCTTCTCTTCTTGTCACATTCCTGGTCTGCTGTGTGCTTTTCATTTTCTCCACACTCTCCTGCCCAGGATCACCCTCTGATTTGTGTTTAAGCTCAGTAAACCATTTCTAATCTCTGCCAGGCGGTAGAGGGTACAGGTGAAGAGCACAGACTTAAGTGAAAAGGCTCAAGTTGGTCTCTGAGTCCTTGAGCAATGACCATCTCTAAGTCTCAGCTTTCTTGTCTGCAAATGCAGATAATAACACCTACCTTGTGGCCTGCTTCTGAGAATTAAAAAGCGATGTTTCTGTCAAGTCTTCGCAAAATGTCAGCACCTGGCAATCACAAATAAAGGTTACTTATTAGGTGACAATGTGACCAGATAAAGCAGCTGATGTCAGCCCACGCAAACCCTGACCAGTTTGGGCTATTGAGTGAAGTTTTAAAAAAAAAAGAATAAAAGAGCATTAAACATCAGGATAAATTACACAGCCCTTCTGGATCAGCCTTCTATTACGTTTGCCTAGAATGAACCAGAGGCCAGAAGGAGAATAGTCCAGTTTTAACAGCAGTCAGCCTTGCTAGGGCCTCTGAGGTTGGCCTTAATAATAGTAATTATAGGAAATGCTGAGTCATCCAGCCCCCAGGGTGAGGCGGGAACTGAAATTCTCTATGGCAGTCCTCCCTTCCAGAGCCTACTCATCCACTCTGATCTCCTGACCCACTTACAGCTGACCTTTTCTTTGTCTCAGGCCTACTTATGTTCTCATCTCTTGCCCACTGATCCAACTGGTTATTTTCCTTCCATGGGCATGAACTTCCCAACCTCAGTTCTTGAGCCACAGCCAAATGGGCAGGTGCTCTTACCTGGGATTTTCCACCTGCTAATCAGGGGAGGCTCTGGGCAGAGAAAGGTGCTTTCTTCCTGGGAACATTGCTCAGGTTCTTTTTTTTAAAAGAGCTGAATGGGGAAAGGGGGAAACAAATTTAAAAACTTGCTCATAGTGGAAATGGATGAAAATGAAGGAAAGGGAAAAAATTAGATGTGTTTTGCAGAAGACAGATGAGTGCAACTACTCATCTGTTTCTATGATGAATTTCCTAATCTGATCTGTGCAGTCTGAGGGTGCTGCCAGAGTTATGGAGGTGGCTTGTCATTTCTTCTCTGTATAAATTCTCCTATAATAAATATCAGTGTTGGTAACTAACTGACCCTTGTTTTATGCAGTAGGACTGTGAGATGAACGGTTGGTTCTGATTTTCAGGCTGCAAACCTCTGAATCAGGCTGCAAATGTCCAGAGTTAGTGAGCTGGTCAACACCCTATGAAAATAGAGCCACACAGGAAATGCATTTCAGCATCTTCACTAACCGGAGAACCTGTGTTGACAAAAATACCTGCCCTTTGAAGTTCTGAGTGTACAGCTGCCAGCCCCACACTCCCTTCTAAGCCTTCACTTCCTATTTCCTCAGTTGTGAAATGTGGAGTGGTTAGAAGTCTCATGAACAAGGTCTGAGTGGTCACAAAGGCCTCCTCTGTCCTCACTGCTCCTCTTGCAACCCTGACCACAGCCCCTGCAAGTGACAGGAGGTGGGAGTGGCCAGCAGTCCAAAGAGCAGCAGCCACCAATTCAGCCACTTCCTTCCCTCTTGGGTTCCAGTCTCTGATAAATGGCCTCAGCCACCTCCCCCCACCCAGTGATGCAAACACAGCCATCTGGTTGTGGGGATATGCACAACCTGGCCGTGACATCTTTCTCCAAACTGACCACCAAGGGTGGCTGTAGCAAGGGGGAGGGCTTCCAGCCTGGCTGCTCCATGCATGACCCTACAGAAGGGCCACTGAAGAGGATCCCTTCCCAGCAAAGAGAGAGGGTGCAGCTCTCCACAAGAGACACGCACCCCCTACTCTCCTCTCTGGCTCATGGAGGCCATGCTGTTAGCCAGCACTTTAAAAAACTTACAGGCTTCCCTGGTGGCTCACTGGTAAAGAATCTGCCTGCCAATGCAGGGGACATGGGTTTGATCCCTGGTCTGGAAAGATCCCACATGCCATGGGTCATGTACACCCACGAGCCACAACTACTGAACCTGTGCTCTAAAGCTCGGAAGCTGCAACTACTGAGCCCGTGCTGCACTTCTGGAGTCCCTGCTCCCTAGAGGCCATGCTCCATAAGAGAAGCCACTGCAATGAGAAGCCTGCACATCGCAACTAGAGGATTGCCCCCATTTGCCTCAACTAGAGAAAAGCCTGCACAGCAATGAAGACCCAGCACAGCCATAAATAAAGAAATATTATTTTGGTGCAAAAGTAATCATGGTTTTGCATTGTTGAACTTTGCCATTTGCTATGAGAATACATTCTTAAATAAATGTGGTTATGTTATACATCATCATTTTAATGCACATTTTTTACTTTATGGTTTTTTGTTTTTTTTTCTTTTGCTGATGACTTATTACTTCCTGTTTATTTTATATTTATTTAGACTAGGGAAATCAGTTCAGTTCAGTCGCTCAGTCATGTCTGACTCTTTGCGACCCCATGGACTGCAGCATGCCAGGCTTCCCTGTCCATCACCAACCCCCAGAGCTTACTCCAGCTCATGTCCATTGAGTCAGTGATGCCATCCAATCATCTCATTCTTTGTCATCCCCTTCTCCTCCCGCCTTCAATCTTTCCCAGCATCAGGGTCTTTTCCAGTGAGTCAGTTCTTTGCATATTGGAGTTTCAGCTTCAGCATCAGTCCTTCCAATGAATAGGAAATGATGTTAGACAAAAAGCAAATTTGAGTGATTTTCTTATTCAAGCTCAAAATGAATCATAAAGCAGCAGAGACAACTTGCAACCTCAACGCATTTGGCCCAGGAACTGTGAACAAACGTGTAGTGCAGTGGTTGTTCAAGAAGTTTTGTGAAGGAGACAAGAGCCCTGAAAATGAGG
This sequence comes from Bison bison bison, assembly GCF_000754665.1. Taxonomy (NCBI): domain Eukaryota; kingdom Metazoa; phylum Chordata; class Mammalia; order Artiodactyla; family Bovidae; genus Bison; species Bison bison. The sequence goes on along the minus strand of NW_011495076.1, from coordinate 7,722,420 downwards.
AGCGCAGTGGCTTGCCATTGGAAGTTGACAATTGAGAGGATCACTGAAGCTGATTCTGTTTAAAAATATATTATTCTGTTAAAACTATATGAAAAGTTGCTGAAGAACTCCATGTTGACCATTCTATGGTCATTTGGCATTTGGAGCAAGTTGGAAAGGTGAAAAAGCTTGATAAGTGGGTGCCTCAGGAGCTGACTGAAAATCAAAAAAAATCATCTTTTTGAAGTGTCATCTTCTTTTACAACAACAAACCATTTCTCAATCAGATTGTGACTTGCGGCAAAAAGCGATAACCAGCTAAGTGGTTGGACCAACAAGAAGCTCCAAAGCACTTCCCAAGGCCAAACTTGTACCAAAAAAAAGGTCATGGTCCCTGTTTGGTGGTCTGCTGCCTGTCTGATCCACTACAGCTTTCTGAATCCCAGCAAAACTATTGCATCTGAGAAGCATGCTCAACAGAAGGCACCAAAAACTGCAAGACCTGCAGCTGGCGTTGGTCAACAGAAAGGGCCCAATTCTTCTCCACGACGTGCCTGACTACACGTCACATAACCAATGCCTCAAAAGTTGAACGAATTGGGCTACAAAGTTTTGCCTCATCTACTGTATTCACCCAAGCTCTTGCCAACCAACTACCACTTCTTCAAACATCTTGACAACTTTTTGCAGGGAAAATGCTTCCACAATCAGCAGGAGGAAAAAAATGCTTTCCAAGAGTTCATCGAATCCCTAAGCATAGATTTTTACACTACAGGAATAAACAAACTTATTTCTTGTTGGCAAAAATGTGTTGACTGCATTGGTTCCTAATTTGATTAATAAAGATGTGTTTGAGCCTAGTTATAATGATTTAAAATTCACAGTCCAAAACTGCAATTACATTTGCACCAACCTAGTAAAGACCTGTCATCTGCTCACTAGGTCCTAAAAGTTCTGATTTACTCCAACACTTGTGCCAAAGAGCAAGTCCTCAGTTTTCATTCTTATTCACATTTGTTTGCAGGCTGATTTTTCTTTGGGTCCTGGTCGGTGTGTTCATATCAATTCTTTTGGTTGTTAATGAAATGAACCAACATGAATTCATTTAGTTCGTTGGATTTTTTGTTGTGGATTATTGAGAAATGGAACAGAATCATGGAAAGAGAAAAAAATTTTAACTGTTAAAGGTTATAAAAATGATCATTTTATTAACATTTTCTGATTATAAAACTACGACATAATCATTTTACAAGATATGACAAGCCCAGGAAAGTTTAAAATGCCAAGATAAAAAGCACAATAATCTCAACACCCCACAGTAATAACTGTCCACATTTTGATATACTGATAGTTCCTTCCAATCCCTTTTTCCTACAATCTTTAGTGGGAATAGGAGGCCTGTTTTTATTAACAACACTCTTCAGCCAAAACAGGCACTGTGCTAGAAGACTGACATAAATATTTGCTTGCGTTTCCAGCAACTTGGAAACATAGGTGTTGCTGAAATTGTGGAAACTGAGCCCCAAGAAGATAAATTAATTCAAATCCAAGTTAGTTCAAATCACTCCCAAAGCAAAATTTTCTAAGAAGTGGACTCCAAAATGAAGCCTGCTAGTGAATTTTACAGAGAGAATGAAATGATGAGAGGAATGTAGGAAGGTTGATGCTATTCTTAGTGAGAGTTTGATCTATCGGGTTTATTATGGAATTTGACCTACTAAAAGAAATGTCTTCATTTGTATAATGCCATTTGAAAAAGAGAGACATTTCTAAATCCCAAACATTCACTGCTGGTCATTATAAGCTGACTAGAAAGAATTGGAGACATACTTCTGAAATATCTGCAAAGCAGCTCAGCTGGAAGCTTGTACACAAAAGGAGAAAGAGTAAATCGTTAGATTTTGGGCCACAGTCACACAGCACGAAGCTGGGCAATGTCTTGGCTGCTGGGGACTGCCAGCTGCAGATAAAGCCCCAGTGATGGGGTCCTGGGCTATTGGCCAGACATGAATAGCAACAATGAGGACAGAAATATAGTTGGAGACAGAAATATGCTAAAATCATCTGGGCTCAGACAAAAATATTTATTTAGCAATTCCTGTACTAGTCTACTACTAGCTTTGGAGCATTAAAGAAAGAACATCCAAGAAACAGCTTCTTTCATTTGCAGCAGCATGGATGGACCTAGAGATTATCTTATTAAGTGAAGTCATACAGAGAAAGACGAATATCATATGATATCACTAATATGTGCAATATTACAAAATGATTTAAATGAACTTACTTACAAAACAGAAACAGACTTACAGACATAGAAAACAAACTTGTGGTTACCAAAGGGGATAGCTGGGGGGTGGGGAATAAATTAGGAGTTTTGGATTAATATATACATACTACTATATACTGTTCATGGGGTTCTCAAGGCAAGAATACTGAAGTGGTTTGCCATTCCCTTCTCCTGTGGACCACATTCTGTCAGACCTCTCCACCATGACCCGCTCATCTGGGGTTGCCCCACGGGCATGGCTTTAGTTTCATTGAGTTAGACAAGGCTGTGGTCCGTGTGATCAGATTGGCTAGTTTTCTGTGATTATGGTTTCAGTATGTCTGCCCTCTGATGCCCTCTTGCAACACCCACCATCTTACTTGGGTTTCTCTTACCTTGGACGTGGGGTATCTCTTCAGGGCTGTTCCAGCAAAGCGCAGCTGCTGCTCCTTACCTTGGAGGAGGGCCATCTCCTCACAGCCACCCCTCCTGACATTGAACGTGGAGTAGCTCCTCTCGGCCCTCCTGTGCCCCCAAAGCCACCGCTCCTTGGATGTGGGGTTGCTCCTCTTGGCCGCCACCCCTGACCTCGGGCGTGGGGTAGCTCATCTCGGCTGCCGCCCCTGACCTCGGACATGGGGTAGCTAGTCTCAGCTGCCGCCCCTGACCTGAGATGTGGGGTAGCTCCTCTAGGCCACTCCTGTGCCATTGCAGCCTGGCATTCTCAATCGCCGCCCCTGACCTTGGGTGAGGGGTAGCTCCTCTCGGCCATGCTTCTGCACAGTCCGTCGCAGCTGGTGTGGGAATCCCTTAGAAGAAATGGAGTAGCCATCATGGTCAACCAAAGAGTCCAAAATGCAGTACTCGGATCCAATCTCAAACACGACAGAATGATCTCTGTTCATTTCCAAGGCAAATCATTCAATATCATGGTAATCCAAGCCTATGCCCCAACCAGTAACACTGAAGAAGCTGAAGTTGAACGGTTCTGTGAAGACCTACAAGACCTATTAGAACTAACACCCAAAAAAGATGTCTTTTTCATTATAGGGGACTGGAATGCAAAAATAGGAAGTGAAGAAACACCCGGAGTAACAGGCAAATTTGGCCTTGGAGTACAGAATGAAGCAGGGCAAAGGCTAATAGAGTTTTGCCAACAGAATTCACTGGTCATAGCAAACACCCTCTTCCAACAACACAAGAGAAGACTCTATACATGGACATCACCAGATGGTCAACACTGAAATCAGATTGATTATATTCTTTGCAGCCAAAGATGGAGAAGCTCTATACAGTCAGCAAAACCAAGACCAGGAGCTGACTATGGCTCAGATCATGAACTCCTTATTGCCAAATTCAGACTTAAATTGAAGAAAGTAGGGAAAACCACTAGACCATTCAGGTATGACGTAATCAAATCCCTTATGATTATACGGTGGAAGTGAGAAATAGATTTAAGGGACTAGATCTGATAGACAAAGTACCTGATGAACTATGGACAGAGGCTCGTGACATTGTACAGGAGACAGGGAGCAAGACCATCCTCATGGAAAAGAAATGCAAAAAAGCAAAATGGCTGTCTGAGGAGGCCTTATATATAGCAGTGAAAGAAGAGAAGTGAAAAGCAAAGTAGAAAAGGAAAGATATAACCATCTGAATGCAGAGTTCCAAAGAATAGCAAGAAGAGATAAGAAAGCCTTCCTTAGTGATCAATGCAAAGAAATAGAGGAAAACAATAGAATGGGAAAGACTAGAGATCTCTTCAAGAAAATTAGAGATACCAAGGGAACATTTCATGCAAAGATGGGCTCGATAAAGAACAGAAATGGTATGGACTTAACAGAAGCAGAAGATATTAAGAAGAGATGGCAAGAATACACAGAAGTACTGTACAAAAAAGATCTTCACGACCCAGATAATCACGATGGTGTGATCACTGACCTAGAGCCAGACATCCTGGACTGTGACGTCAAGTGGGCCTTAGAAAGCATCACTATGAACAAAGCTAGTGGAGGTGATGGAATTCCAGTTGAGCTATTTCAAATCCTGAAAGATGATGCTGGGAAAGTGCTGCACTCAATATGCCAGCAAATTTGGAAAACTCAGCAGTGGCCACGGGGCTGGTAAAGGTCAGTTTTCATTCCAATCCCAAAGAAAAGCAATGCCAAAGAATGCTCCAACTGCACTCATTGCACAATTGCACTCGTCTGACATGCCAGTAAAGTAATGCTCAAAATTCTCCAAGTCAGGCTTCAGCAATATGTGAACCGTGAACTTCCTGATGTTCAAGCTGGTTTTAGAAAAGGTAGAGGAACCAGAGATCAAATTGCCAGCATCCACTGGATCACTGAAAAAGCAAGAGAGTTCCAGAAAAACATCTATTTCTGCTTTATTGATTATGCAAAGCTTTTGACTGTGTGGATCACAATAAACTGTGGAAAATTCTAAAACAGATGGGAATACCAGACCACCTGACCTGCTTCTTGAGAAACCTGTATGCAGGTTAAGAAGCAACAGTTAGAATTGGACCTGGAACAACAGACTGGTTCCCAATCGGGAAAGGAGTATGTCAAGGCTGTATATTGTCACCCTGCTTATTTAACTTCTATGCAGAGTACATCATGAAAAATGCTGGGCTGGAAGAAGCACAAGCTGGAATCAAGATTTCCGGGAGAAATATCAATAACCTCAGATATGCAGATGACACCACCCTTATGGCCTAAAGTGAAGAGGAACTAAAAGGCTTCTTGATGAAAGTGAAAGAGAAGAGTGAGAAGGTTGGCTTAAAGCTCAACATTCAGAAAACTAAGATCATGGCATCTGGTCCCATCACTTCATGGCAAATAGATGGGGAAACAGTGGAAACAGTGTCAGACTTTATTTTTCTGGGCTCCAAAATCACTGCAGATAGTGATTGCAGCCATGAAATTAAAAGATGCTTACTCCTTGGAAGGAAAGTTATGACCAACCTAGACAGCATATTAAAAAGCAGAGACATTTCTTTGCCAACAAAGGTCCGTCTAGTCAAGGCTATGGTTTTTCCAGTGGTCATGTATGGATGTGAGAGTTGGACTGTGAAGAAAGCTGAGCACCGAAGAATTGATGCTTTTGAACTGTGGTGTTGGAGAAGACTCTTGAGAGTCCCTTGGACTGCAAGGAGATCCAACCAGTCCATCCTAAAGGAGATCACTCCTGGGTGTTCATTGGAAGGACTGATGCTAAAGCTGAAACTCCAATAATTTGGCTACCTAGTGTGAAGAGTTGACTCATTGGAAAAGACTCTGATGCTGGGAGGGATCAGGGGCAGGAGGAGAAGGGAACGACAGAGGATGAGATGGCTGGATGGCATCACCGACTTGATGGACATGAGTTTGAGTGCACTCCTGGAGTTGGTGATGGATAGGGAGGCCTGGTGTGCTGCGATTCATGGGGTCGCAAAGAGTTGGACACGACTGAGTGACTGAACTGACTACTATATATAAAACAGAGGGGAAATAAGGAACTACTCTAAAACACAAGAAATTATATTCGATATCTTATCCTATAATGGAAAAGAATCCGAAAAAATACATATATATAAAGAATACATATATATATACACACACACAAACTGAATCACTTTGCTGTATACCTGAAACTAACACAACACTGTAAATTATCTATACTTCAATTTTCTATGCTTTTACTGAAAAATTTTTTAAATTTTTTGTCTTTAAAAAGTTGGAATATAGTTGATTTACAATGTTATCTTAGTTTCAGGTGTAAAGCAAAGTGAGTCAGTGATACATATAAATACATCCACTCTTTTTTAGATTCTTTTCCCATATAGGCCATTTCACAGTACTCCTAGAGTTCCCTGTGCTATACACTAGGTCTTTATTAAACTTCAAATTTTTTTAAAAAGAGAGAGAGAGAAAGAAATGGCTTCATTGCCCACAAAGTGCTTAATTCATTCAACAAATATTTATTGAGTTCTTACCATATGCCAAACAGTGTGAGCTGTTTGGATCATCAGTGAACAAAACAAATACCAACCCCCACCCCATGGAGCTGACTATTCAGTTGGAAAAGATAGAAAACAGAAAGCAACCAGTAAATTGAGGCAAGCTGTACAAATTCCACAGCTTTCCATGGTTATAGTATGAAGAGGAAGCCTTACCAGGAAAGCTCACAAGTGGACGCTCAACAAGGAAACATACATGGTCCTTCAATCAGTTATTCACATGAAATTTATTTATTTTCAATGTTAGGGTTTGCTTTTATTTTCCTCTTTCATTTTATTATTAGTTTTAACATTTGTAAGCTGTTTCCACTGTTCACTATATTTAGAGAAGTGTAACCTCCTCCTCTGGAGAAGGCAATGGCACCCCACTCCGGTACTCTTGCCTGGAAAATCCCATGGACAGAGGAGCCTGGTAGGCGGCAGTCCATGGGGTCACTAACAGTTGGACATGACTGAGCGACTTCACTTTCACTTTTCACTTTCATGCATTGGAGAAGGAAATGGCAACCCACTCCAGTGTTCTTGCCTGGAGAATCCCAGGGACGGGGGACCCTGGTGGGCTGCCGTCTCTGGGGTCGCACAGAGTCGGACACGACTGAAGCGACTTAGCAGCAGCAGCAGCAACCTCCTCCTCTGTCTTACTGGTCCCTTTCTCCTGCTCCTTCTAGGAGATCATATTTACTAACTCTTTGAGAGCCAGCTACTGTTTTAATTTCTCTCTTATCTACTAATTTTGTATTTATTCCATGACCTTTGTTTTGGGCAAAAATAAGCAAACATTTTTATTTCCTTATACAAAAGGTAGGGCTCTATACCTGTTATTTACTTATCTAATCTTGGTTCTGAATCTTGCAAAAGCAAGCTCCTAAAAAGAGAGCCATTTTTTTTTAACGGCTTTTCTATTTTTTACGTAACAAGTTCTCTATTGATGGATATTTGGATTGTTTATAGTCTTTTGCAATTATAAACAAGGGCAGAATGAATAAGTCTCTGCACATAGTCATGAATTTATAGAGACTCTTAAAAATAGAACTGCTAAGTCAACAGGCAAATGCATGTGCAGCTGTATCAGTTAATTCCAAATTACTTTCCATAGAGGGTGGACCATTTTGAACTCCCAGCAATTATGAGAATGCTTGTTTCTCCACAGCCTCACCCACAGAGGGTACTATCAAACGTTTTGAGTTTTGCCAGTCAGATAGGTGAGCATTTGTATTTTAAAACAGTTATAATTTAATTTTCTGTTAATATAAGCAAGATTGAGCAGCTGTTTAGATACATAAGGGACATTTTCTGTTTGTTTTTTTTTTTTTTTTCCTTTTTGAACAAATTGTTCATATCTTTTGTTCAGTGTGCTTTTTTTTTTTTCCAGAGTTTTCCTGAGTATTCTTATTTGGAATCAGCTTTTCTGATTCCAGTTGGGGGGAAAAGGTCACTTTTAACACAGTCATCATAAATGTTCATATTAGCTTGAGGAGAACTGGCATCTGGCACTGTGCTGTTTGATCCAAGAACGTGGTGTGTCTCCCTGTTTGTTCAACTCTACTTTTGTCCTTCACAGGAGAGCTTTGAAGTTTTCCTCCTATCTGTTTGCGCATTTCTTTGTACTCATTTGGCAAAACCACAACAGGATGCAGCTGAACTGAACGTCGTTGGAGAAAAGCCCATGATCATACTGACTGGTCTTACTTTACATTTATTACCACAAACCTCAAGCAGTACCTTTGTGCTCATGGGCAGTCACACTCCTGCCTTTCAGCCTCCTGCTCCTCTAGACAGCTATTCACACTCTGTCTTTCTCTCCTCCCCTATTCTCACTCAGCTCACCGAGAAAACCACACACAACAATAAAGAAGAAATCAAAAGAGAACTTCTGCAGCTTTCCCACAGGAAAATAATGCCAGCCACCCAAATTCAAACCTACTCACATACCCTCCTGCTGGGGAAAAAAAAAGATACAGATTAATACAGAGAGAGAGAAAAGCTTGTACCTTCAGAATAACTAGGAGACAGAATAATGCAAATTTTAATTTAGATGTAAATAGGAAAGTAGAAATCCAGAGCAGCAGTCACTCAGAGTTTACCCCGGAACATCAGACTTGTGAGAACTGGGTAGAAGAGAAGAGAGAGCAGCGGGGTAGCAGAACCTAAGAACCTAAATAACATCAGCTGGGGTTCACCACCAGCAGGAGAGAGGGGGGAATCAGGTCTAAGATGGTGAGCTGGTTCACGCTCCTCCACTGAGCTCTCCAGGGAAGGGCTGATCTTATCCAAGTGTGGGTGGTCCATCTTGACCAGTGCAAGGAGACTGGGGGATGCCCAGGAAGGCAGGTCACAGCCAGAATGAGGGTTCCTGCATCACTCCAGGCAAGTTTAGGGTGTGTGTGAAGGCTTGATTTCCACGACTGAGGCCTCTTCTAAATTCAGTTGATGGGGATGAAGGCCTAGAGAATTGACAGTCACACTCGGAAAACAAGACAAACACCAAGCAATTAATAACCAAGACAGAATGATACAGCTTATATTTACACACTGATATATCTGTTAAATTATGCAGTAGAGACAAGTCAGGAATAGTCCAGTATACAATAAGGTGCTAATCAAAGGATGCAGAGGTAAATAAGAAAGATGGTTGAAAATGCACATGTGTCCTGAGCTGGAACCATCAGGTCATGGGTATCTTGATGAGAAATGGAGCCTCAAGGTAGATTCTTACCTCTGGCATAAAAATTAAGGAGACTTTTACCAAAGGGACCTAAAAATGAAGGTCAGAGGGTGTACATTGGTGATCATAAGGTATCTGATGGACGTGTTTCCAAAAAAGGTCTCAATTCAGCCAGCAGAGGGCAAGAGAACACAGAAATTGTTCCAGAATTTATGGTTTTATAAATGTTTGGAATTGAAGGACTGTAGATAGGTATGTCTTTGCAAAAGCAAACAACAAAAATAATCACAAATGTAGCCATTTTGAGAAATAATATATTTAAAAACTGCATGTCTAAAGCAGAGATTGATTACTGTTGATGTTTCAACAAATTCTTGCTGTTTTAAAATTGAAAGTCACACTTTCTTTAAATGGTACATGCATTTCTTTATAGATCCTTAAATGCTTGACAAAAATATAAGAATATGGCTGAATAATATGACCTAACATTTTGAGAAACACTCTTGTCTGAAGATCCCATAAAGGCTCTAAAACTTCAATAAACATACATAGCAGTGATTAATATGATAAGTCTCAGAAACAGATATCTCGGAAGAACTTAATGCTATTGTCAATACAACATGTTTGGTAAAATGGGCTAACAAATGTCAAAATGTTAAATGGGTTGTTTATTAAAAACAAACCTGTTTAATCTACCAGCTAAGTAAAAATGGAGGCAGAACTAGTGAGAACTGCCCTTTCTAGTAGATAGAGAGCAAGAGCAGGCTTGGACCTCAGCAAACTCTTGAGGCCACCGGCTACATGTCTGCTCCCTCCAGGGTCCATCAGCTCTTCTCATGCTGCAAAAACAATCTTTCCTATTCAAATGAAGTTTTAAACCCACAGACTCCAGACCCACATATAGAAATTGCAGCAAAGTTCCTCCAGGTGTTTAATATGTGCCAGTGTGCCATTCACACAGTTAATTTGAGGATGGCAGGAGAGTATAAAGTCCCCCAGACTGGAAGCCTAGAAACCAGGGTTCTGGCTCTAAGGTGGAGATTAACTGGGTAAACCACCGAACCTCTCTGGTCCACATAATTTTTCATCTATGAAAGGAAAGTATGAAAGCAGGTGATCTCAAAGATCCTAACCAACTCATAGATCCTAAAATACTGTTCATTTTGTTCCTGCCTTCTGTTTCCCCATCTCAGTTAACATGTGAGCTAATAAGAGTGTAAGATACTAGTCTCTGTACAGGAAAATGTGTAATTTAAGGAAAGACTCATGAAGGCAACAGAGTAGGCAATGGCAACCCACTCCAGTACTCTTGCCTGGAAAATCCCATGGATGGAGGAGCCTGGTAGGCTGCAGTCCATGGGGTCACAAAGAGTTGGACACGACTGAGCAACTTCACTTTCACTTTCCACTTTCATGCATTGAAGAAGGAAATGGCAACCCACTCCGGTGTTCTTGCCTGGAGAATCCCAGGGATGGTGGAGCCTGGTGGGCTACTGTCTATGGGGTCACACAGAGTTGGACATGACTAAAGCGACTTAGCAGCAGCAGCAGCAGCATGAAGACAAGATCCTGAGAAAATAAATCTCTACCAATAGACTCTCAAACCTGAAAGCAAGATATAAGGACATTCATTTTATTTTATTTTATATGCTGAGTGGAGGATTTTGGTGCTGTTCAAACCACATTTCAGAAGTCAGCTTCAGCTTGGAGATACAGCCTGCTTTTACACATCCGTGAGTCTTACTGAGCCATGATCCTTGGGGCTCTTAGGTCGTTGAACAATCAATGTAGCAACGAAGACAATTAACAGAAGGTAGGTCAGCTAGTTCCAATACTCCTGTAGGCTGTGTAGTAAGGAAGCATTATCTCCTGCCCATACTTTAGACCATCTGTACTGGCTGAAACATACTCAGTGCTAATGAACAGAAGAGTCAACCAAAGGGAGCTTAAACCATAAGGAACAAGAAGTTTAGAGCTGCTTTTCCAGGGTGGTTGGCAGCTCAGTGGTTTCATCCAGAGAACTAAAACCTGCTTGTCTCCAGATGTCTGCCAGGTCCCAGGCAGCCCAGCCTCACAAACCAGCTCTATAAGCAGGGAGGGATGAAAAGGCAAATGTAGCTTTCTTCTCCTGCATCTCTTGTTCTTCTCATGGAGGAAAAATACTTCCCCCATCCCTTGACTTGCTCTTATATTTCATTGGCCAGGACCAGATCACGTTTATTTCTAACAGTTCTAGAGGCTGGGAAGTCTAAGATCACAGTACCAACTGAATGAGAAATCCTCAACAAAATACTTACAAACCTAATTCAACAGCATTATAAAAGGATCATATACCATGATCAAGTGTGGCTTATCACTAGGATGCAATGATGAATCAACAATTACAAATCAATAAATGTGCTACACCACATTAACAGAATAAAGCAGAAAAATCTTGTGATCATTTAAATCAATGCAAAAAGAACATGTAAAAAGAATTTTTATTTTATATTGGAATATAGTTGATTTGGGGATTCCCGCATGGCTCAGTGGTAAAGAACCTGCAGGCCAATGCAGGAGACCTGGGTTTGATCCCTTCATCGGGAAAATCACCTGGAGAACAGAATGGCTACCCACTCCAGTATTCTTGCCAGGAAAATCCCATGGACAGAGGGGCCTGGAAGGCTATACAGTCCAGGGAGTTGCAAAGAGTCAGACACGACTGAGCATACACGCATGAAACACACAGCTGATTTACAATATAGGTGAGAACAGTTGTTTCATAAAGGCACTAATCCCATTCACGAAGGCTGTGCCTTCATAAGCTAATTATTTGCCAGTGACTCCATTCCATATACCATCACACTGGGGATTAGGGCTTCAACATATGAATTTGGGGAGATAGAAGCATTCAGTTCCCAGCAGAGGAGTTTTAACATATTTTGTTTTCTGCTCTATTACTTAGCTTACTGGTTTTCTCTTGCCCTTTGGCTGAAAGAAAAGTCTCTGTGTTGAATAATCAGCCAAACTATTCCCAGGCAAGTGACTGGAGACACTTCCTCGGGAAGACTTTCTTGGCAGACAAAGTGCATCCTGTGTGTTTCCGCAGTGGCCCAACAGAGAGCAGCATTGCGCTGCTTACTCCCTCCTGGGGATGGAACCGCACCAGTTGTCAGATTAATTTCTTTCTTCTTTCTGAAATGCATAACACAGTTCATTCTGGCTCCTATCTATTCAAGAGTTTAGAGCCAGAACCTTAGACAAAGGGATTTTAATTGCATGCTGATAAAATGTCAAAACTATTGTGCATAAAGTAACTGTACAGTTTTAAAAAATAATGCATTCAGGATTACAAGAGAGATTTGCCCCTGTGAGTGAAATCCCATTTATAACCCATCAAAAAATCTGTAACCTTCAAGCAAATTCTTTGCTGTAAGCCATGAGACTGTGTCTACCTTTCAAATTGCACAGTAATACAGTACACTAAAATGAGCAGTTGGCAAATTTGGTTAACCTATTTTTAACTTGAAAGGGTGCTTTTACCTCCCTGTGAAAGCCTTAATGATGAGTAAGGGTCATTGTTTGGGAAAGTTGCTTATTTCACAGAAAACAGCTAGGGTGCCTCATGTTAAACCATGAGTAGTGTATCAGAAGGTCACCTTCTCTAACCATCTTTCTTTAAAAGGAAACACCCAAAGACAGCAAGGACATGGCATGACCTTCATGGTCATCCAAATGAGATAAAGAAGTATTCTAGGTTAAGGCAGAGATATTCAATCAAAGCATGGTACTGCCACTGGTACCCAGAATAGTCAAGATGGGCTAAAGGATTTATAGGACAGTTGATGAGACCATTGCTAATACCTAGAAACACAGAATCATCTCCCCAAAGGGAAGTTTTTGTTTCTGTTTGAGTAAGACATTTTCTACCAGGGAGTGATTAATGAGAGGCAAGATATAAATGGTCTTACCTATTTGTCAGGCAAACATGAGTATATATACACAAAAGTACCCTATTTCTATTTGAGGTGAGGAAGTGCCCTTCAGTCACCTAGCTTACTTTTCAGTCCAACTGACTCTTTTTGATTTCAGCAAAAGAGTTCATATACATCTTGGCTCTAAAAATCCTAACGAGTCTGAAGTTACAAAACAAACAAACAAAAACCCTACAAATACCTTGCATTCTCATTTTCAAATCACAAGCCTTTTAGCAGCTGGAATTCTTTCACTTGCAGCCCTTGAAAACCTCTAACTCTTCTGTTAGACCCTCCAGGGTATGCAGACGTTGCCTCATTATTTTGGTTAATGGTGATTGCAAATGAACCCCTAGGTCACATAAGTACACTCACCACGGCTTTACAGAAACCATGTGGCATGTCCTCGTGTGGCTAATGACACTCCCCACATGCGTGTGTGTATTCCTAAGCTTGTCAGAGGTTGTAGCTGAGCAACAACTCCACTGAAGTTGTAACTGTCAATGCAAGATAAATGTTCAAATAGACTTGTCTACTGAAGTTTGGCATACTTGCAGAAAATTAGAAAAATATTAAGAGTGTAGGTCGATGACAGATTACTATGAGGAGGAGGAATACATTAGTAGGAGTTTGGGATTAAGATATCACACTACTATATATAAAATAGATAAACAACAAGAACCTGGTGTATAGCATAGGGAACTCTACTCTGTATTCTGTAATAACCTTTACAGGAAAAGAATCTGAAAAGGAATGGATATATAAATATGTATGTTATAAATGAATCACTTTGTCATACACCTGAAACTTATACAGCATCGTAAATCAACTATACTCCAATAACAAGGGGGGAGGTTGGTATAAATGTGATTTTGGTGAAGAAGGTATGTGCAACCAAGCATGTATCTCAGCAGAATGTTGTTACTAGTCATGAGAAACAGATTTCTTTTGAATGCTTTAGTGCTTTTCTAAGTATAGGAAGATGCAAGAATCCAAGTTCATAAAAAATTTCTCCTGAAAATATCTTATTACCTGGGGGCCAGTTCTGTCAGTTTTCCTATAGCACAAAGGGTTTGGATTCTTACGCAGGATTTGGGGGAGATGGGGAAATTTTTTAATAAGAGAGGCTAGTGTTTCCAATGCAGGGGGCCCGGGCTCAATCTCTGGTCAGAGAACTAGGCCCTGCATGCCGCAACTAAGAGCCCACATGTGGCAACTAAGAGCCCGTAACTTAGCACCACAGCTATGACCCAGCGCAGCCAGGATAGAGAAAAAGAAATGTGAGAGGCTTATAGTAGGTGAGTCAAGTTCTTCCTGGAACTTCAAAGCAGGAAAATGAAAATGGTTGCCTGGACACCTTAACCATCCTAAGAACAGACAAAAGTACTTACTGAATATAGTCTATAGTCTAGGATTTCTCTGCAAGCTTCCTGAGCTGAAATAATCTGCCTCACTGGTTATCATTTATCTACCTGGCTCTGTCACAACACACCTGGAGTCAAGGATTTCATTCCAGAGGCCTCACTTTTAGAGGCAAGTGGCCCCAAAGCAATTTAAGAATTGTGAAGAGAAGAGGGAGAAAATTCCAAACCTTGATAAATGAGCAAGTGGATGGAACCCAGGATGTTGAGCCTGGAAGAGACTGAAGAGATGCATTTTCAGAGCTGAGGCCTGTCTCATGGTGGCAGTGCTTCCAAATGGCACACTACCCTCTGTGAGGGCTGGAGGCGGTGAAATTTGTCTTAGGAACCTTTGTGCTCCCCCAAGCTGTCTTCTCAGATAGAGGGTTATCCTCAGACATAATGGATGAGGCCATTCCCTGGTGGCGAGCTCCCTCTCCCTTGAAATGTCCAGTGTTGAGGAGAGAATAATTCTTCAGACATGGAACTCAAAGGTGGGCTGAGAAGCTAGCAAGGATGGACTTGCATATCTTAAGTCTAGTCCTCCAAGGTCTGCATCTCAAGAAGGAAAAATATTCAGAATTGAATCCTGGGGGGAAATGGGAGAGATTATGGTTTCTAATCCATAGTGAGGTCGGCCAGAATGGAAGAAAGAAATCTTAGCAAATCTAACCAGGTCAAATAGAATTCGATTTAATGATTTCAAGCTACTTTCAAGGCCTGCAAATTCCCATATTCCCTGTTGCTATTACCAATTGGGAATTCCAAAGGAATATATAGATTTCTGGTCCCGTGGCTCCTTGGTTTTTGGGGGTGAATGGTGGATAGTAGCAGAGCAGAGGCCCTAGAGTGTCAGAGAGAACCATGTGTTTTTCTCATCAGCCACTCAGTCGACTTCAAGATGTCGCTATGGAGACCTGTGGAACACAATTTTGAAATACAAGAAATCCAGACCAAAACTCTTTGGCAAGTAATATCTTAAATCTCATCTAAGAACTCTTACCTCCCACTTCTTGTCCTTGTTTTTCATAGCATCTGTAGCATATGTCAAGAACAGGCATGAAAAAGAAACTCTTTTTTTTTATGCCCTTTAGAAGAATCATTTCAAAACTTCTGTGGTGGATTGATGGCAGTGATTTAAATGGACGATGCACCCTCGTTCACCTCATCTTTTGCTGCAAGGGTGATCTACTGCTATTATCACAGGATCCTCGAGCTGTTTTATTTTAGTAATTTGTAGAGGTGATAAGTTTGAACTGATCCACTCAACACTTTTCTAATGAACACATATTGCAAGGCAGCCAGCTTAGCTTAGAAGTATAATTAATCCATGGAAGGGAGCAAATACGATGGATAAAGAAACAATCATTATAAACAATACTTATTGAAAGGTTGGTAGGTGCCAGGGCCCATTCTAGTGTTTTATTCACATGTATAATTTCATTTCATCATCACCGTAGTCTAAAGGAGATAAGAGCTATCATTATCCCTCTGCTATGGATGAGGAATCCAAGGCACAGAGAGGTCAAGTGACTATTCCAAAGGCAAACAGTTTGTAAGGGCTGCCATCTGGATGCTGCACCCATTATTTTATATTCATTCGCACAGTAACATAGTAATTCAGTGCTCCCAATAAGAGCCACTTTCTGGAGACAACCAGTTTGCTCTAATATATGCAATTCTAAAATTTCCGCAAATACCTAGACTGTCTGCCAAGCATTTAGGCTTTTGAAAACAGTAACAGAGCCAGGTGGGTCTGATTTGATGCAAATCTTGAGAATGAGCTCAAGGTTTCTTATTAATATTTTTTAGCATGCACTGATTTGTTTGACACCTTAAAACAACACTTGCAAATGTGTCTTAAGAGTGGATCCGTTACACTGCTGCTAAGTGCTGCTAAGTCACTTCAGTCGTGTCTGACTCTGTGTGACCCCCATAGACGTCAGCCCACCAGGCTCCCCCGTTCCTGGGATTCTCCAGGCAAGAACACTGGAGTGGGTTGCCATTTCCTTCTCCGTTACACTACTTTTCTCTTTAAGATAAAAAGTTCACTATATCAGTTGTGGGCTGTCATTAAGTTCAGTGTTCAATTTCTCTGAAGACAATATGTTTTTCCTGCCTTATAACATTCACTCTTCCTTCCTAGTTTCAATCTTGGCAAAATTTACACCAAATACTACCAGTCTTTTCATTCTGCCCGCCACCCCCGCCCCCACTGCCATGAGATTTGATTCCTCCCATTTTGCCCCTCCTTCTATCCATCTGACACAGCCTGGGCCAGGATAAGGGGCGCTGGCACATTTTAAATGAATTGGGACAAGTTAAAGTTAAGAATCAGATTTCTGAAACAACAAAGTGGGCATAAAAAAACAGGCCAGGCAAAGAGGTTTAGCTCTGAGAGAAATGTAAACTCCGCAGATCTTAATGTTTGTAGGAACAAAAGAAAGAAAGTCGCTCAGTCCTATCCGACTCTTAGTGACCCCATGGACTGTAGCCTACCAGGCTCTTCTGTCCATGGGATTTTCCAGGCAAGAATACTGGAGTGGGTTGCCATTTCCTTTTCCAGGGGATCTTCCTGACCCAGGGATTGAATCCAGGTCTCCCACATTGTAGGCAGATGCTTTACCATCTGAGCCACCAGGGAAGTCCACTAGGAACAAGGGCTCAGGTAAAACTAAAATTTACTTTTTATTGGGCTGGTCAAGATTTTCTCTGAGCTGTACTGAAGTCTGAGACTCTTTCTACCCAAATTTCCTTATTTTCCTCTCTCCTTTCACAGGTGTTAGATCTATTTGGTGGTCCAAAGGCTTTTCCTGCCCACTCCTGCTCCCTCTTCCCTGTGCCTTTCACAGGCATCTCCCCAAATAAATCTCTTGCACTCCCGACTCTGAATTGGCATTTGCTTCCTGCAAGACTCAAACGGGCACAATGTTCTAGTATTTAGTAACCATTTAGTCAACAGTGTAAAGAACTGGTATTGCATTTTACTCATGTTACATTTAGGCCTACATATAAACAAATTTTAAAACAATATGAATAAATACTGCAAACTATTTCTCGGCTACCATATGCAATTGCTGTGAACTATGCTCTGGAACCACAGACTTGAACATGAGGAAAAGCAAGGACATGAGCACTCAGCACAACTGGAAAATGATCTTTCCCTGTGCGAGAACCTATTACATTCAAGTTATCTGACAGGAGGTACTCAACAGTTAATCTGTCTTCTCTTTACTACACATCTCTGCTACTCAAATCCTCATGCCAAAGCAGCACTGATCTCTAACATCTACTATAATCAAACACAGACTTTCAGGACACCCAGATGCCATCACCTGTTGCCTAAAAGCACTTTGGGCACGAGCTGTGGATAAGTGTTTACCTGGGTCCTGAATAGCATGAGAGTAGATGTATGATGTTATACACAGTACTACATCAGAGCTGAGCTCTGGATCCCAGTGACAGGATATTGTGTTTTTAATAAACTTATTTTTCTGTATCTGTGAAATACAGGTGTTGAAAGCACAGGGCTCAGGACACAAAACCATCTCGCCTGGATCTAAGGATGGTGCTGACCTTTAACAATAGCATCCAAAGGACGAAAAGAGGGAGGCAGTCACAGCTGTTCCTGAGCACATAGAGAGGAAGCACCCGGGAGTCCAAAGGTCCTAGCCATACGGGGCTGCACTTGATCTTTGGCTTGCTCCAGCCGGTGGGAAAGCCAGGATAAGAGGGACTACACAAAAATGTTTGTTCAGGGAATACTTGCTGAATCAAAGAACCCAGCCAATCCAACAGTTTCCTTGACACTGTATCTTCTTCCATGTTCTTCTTAACATTCTCCTACTCTTTCAAAAACCTCCTGAATACCTTCTTCCTATGTGAACTCACTATTCAAGACACAGAGAAGCAACTACATCTTAATAATTAATACAGGCTTTATATTTGAAAGGTAGACTAATTACAGTTCAATTAGACCTAAAATGAAGATCATGCTATACTCTAAAAGTTCTTAAAAGTAAAATTCTATATTTATTTTGGTTTCATCATAAATATTCCACTATGAGCCAAGATGGAATAACAGGGACCATATTTATTCTCTCATCTTAAATAGGTAGAAAAAATGGAAAAAATATATAAAACAACTATTTTCACACATTGGAGAACAGGCAGAGCAGATCCATGACCTCTGAAAGAAAGGAAATAAACAAGGTCAGTCCTACAATTGTACCATACTACCTGGAGGTAATTTCCAGGCTGCAGTACAGAAAAAAGTAAAAACAGGAACCCAAACAGACCACAGAAGTCTTGTTGAGCTGAAAAGCAGATATTGGCCAAGGCAAGTAGAATTTTCAAGACAAATTACCAGAAAGAAGGGAGTTGCTGAGAAAGAGAGAGCTCTGGAACTCTACAAATACCCTCAAGTATTTGGGTGAGTTCTACTGTTCTCTTCTGTGAAAGGAAATTACCCAAGGCAAGGAAAAGACCCACTGGAAATGAGAAGGCATAACAATTCCCTGTGCTTTCACAGGGCTAGGAATGGTTTTTGCTGTACAAGCCTGAGTGGAAAAGTTTTTCATACATAGGGCATTAAGAAGAATCATCAAGAGTATACCTCCTTTGCAGGAAGGCTAAGTTATTTCCTGACTGAAAGCAAATCTGGATTTGCCCTGACAAAGCTTAAAGGCAAAAAGTTGAAAGAATCCAACTGACTCCAAGTAACTTAACTGTGTGCCGAAACAAAATCCAACACAATTTAAAATATACAGTATAACCAAACATTCAAAAATGTAAAATTCACAATGTCCAATATCTAACCATAAATCACCATGCTTGCAAAGAAGCATGCAATATTATCTATAACCAAGAGAAATTTTTATTAAAAAACCATAGAGCCAGAAATGAAGAAAATGGTGGAATTAGCAAAGATGTTGAAACAGTTTTTATAAATGTGGACTCCAATCAAGAAGGTAGAGGAAAACACGACCATTACAAGGAAAGAAATGGAAGATTTTTAAATGGCCTAAGTGATGCTTTTAGAAATAAAAAATACAATGTCTGATTGGAACATATACTAAATGAGATTGATAACAAGAATGATGCTGCAGAAGAAAAGATAACTAAAGTTGAAGAAACAGCAGTAAAACTATCTGTGCTAGGCAGAATTCTAAAATGTTCCCAAAGATTTTGTGTCTTGTGTATGTGCATGTAATATAATCCACAAGACAAGGAATATAATGGATTCCACTCTGATGATTGTTATATTCTAGGATACAGATGGGGCTTCCCAGGAGGCTCAGCGGTAAAGAATCTGCCTGCCAGTGCAGGAGATGCAGGTTCAATCCCTGGATTGGGAAGAACCCCTGGAGTAGAAAATGGCAACCCACTCCAGTATTCTCGCCTGGGGAATCCCATGCACAGAGCAGCCTGGTGAGCTATGGGCCCTGGGGTCATAAAGAGTTACACACAGCTGAGTGACTAAGCATGAGGATACAGATTATGTTAAAAAAAAAGAGAGATCATCCAGGTGGGTCTGACCTGAGGATGAGAGGCCTTTGAAAGCATAGAGCTTCTCTGGATAGTCACAAAGAGGAAGTAAGGGATCAAAAGCAGGAGAAATATCCAAAGTACTACTGCTGACTTGACAATGGAGAAGCCTATGTGGTAAGGAGTGTGGGCAGCCTCCACTTGCAAAGACCAGCAATGAGCTGAGAAGCAGCAAGGAAATGGGGACCTCAATTCTACAGCCCCAAGAAAATGAATTTTGTCAACAACTGGTGAGCTTGGAAGAGGATGCTAGCCTCAGATGAGAACCTCATCCCCAGTTAACACTTTGATTTCAACCATGTGAGATCTTGAGCAAAGAATCCAGACATATACTATGCCAGACTTCTGACCTGCAGAACCGTGAGTTAATAAGTCAGTGTTATTTTAGGCCTCAAAGCTGGTGGTCGTTTGTTACACAGCAATAGAAAACTTATCCATGAATCGGAGATAATAAAGATAAACATACTTGGGCACACACATAGTATCAGTGACTGTAAGCAGCATCAAGGAGTCCAATGAACGTGTAGTTGGAGTTTCAGAAGGAAGGGGGAGGAGAGATATTTGAAGATATAATGACCAAAATTTTTCCAAATTCAATGAAAACTATAATCCACAGAAGAGAAGTGAAAAGCAAAGGAGAAAAGGAAAGATATAAACATCTGAATGCAGAATTCCAAAGAATAGCAAGAAGAGATAAGAAAGTCTTCTTCAGTGATCAATGCAAAGAAATAGAGGAAAACAACAGAATGGGAAAGACTAGGGATCTCTTCAAGAAAATCAGAGATAACAAAGGAACATTTCATGCAAAGATGGGCTCGATAAAGAACAGAAATTGTATGGACCTAACAGAAGCAGAAGATATTAAGAAGAGATGGCAAGAATACACAGAAGAACTGTACAAAAAGATCTTCATGACCCAGATAATCATGATGGTGTGATCACTGACCTAGAG
>NW_011495076.1:7700901-7701363 GCF_000754665.1 Bison bison bison | reverse complement strand
GCCAGACATCCTGGAATGTGAAGTCAAGTGGGCCTTGGAAAGCATCACTATGAACAAAGATAGTGGAGGTGATGGAATTCCAGTTGAGCTATTCCAAATCCTGAAAGATGACGCTGGGAAAGTGCTGCACTCAATATGCCAGCAAATTTGGAAAACTCAGCAGTGGCCACAGGACTGGAAAAGGTCAGTTTTCATTCCAATCCCAAAGAAAGGCAATGCCAAAGAATGCTCAAACTACCGCACAATTGCATTCATCTCACACGCTAGTAAAGTAATGCTCAAAATTCTCCAAGCCAGGCTTCAGCAATATGTGGACCGTGAACTTCCTGATGTTCAAGCTGGTTTTAGAAAAGGCAGAGGAACCAGAGATTAAATTGCCAACATCCGCTGGATCATAGAAAAAGCAAGAGAGTTCCAGAAAAGCATCTATTTCTGCTTTATTGAGTATGCCAAAGCCTTTGA
>NW_011495076.1:7700182-7700736 GCF_000754665.1 Bison bison bison | reverse complement strand
AAGATCATGGCATCCGGTCCCATCACTTCATGGGAAATAGATGGGGAAACAGTGGAAACAGTGTCAGACTTTATTTTTCTGGGCTCCAAAATCACTGCAGATGGTGACTGCAGCCATGAAATTAAAAGACGCTTACTCCTTGGAAGGAAAGTTATGACCAACCTAGATAGCATATTCAAAAGCAGAGACATTACTTTGCCAATAAAGGTTCGTCTAGTCAAGGCTATGGTTTTTCCTGTGGTCATGTATGGATGTGAGAGTTGGACTGTGAAGAAGGCTGAGTACTGAAGAATCGATGCTTTTGAACTGTGGTGTTGGAGAAGACTCTTGAGAGTCCCTTGGACTGCAAGGAGATCCAACTAGTCCATTCTGAAGGAGATCTGCCCTGGGGTTTCTTTGGAAGGAATGATGGTAAAGCTGAAACTCCAGTACTTTGGCCACCTCATGTGAAGAGTTGACTCATTGGAAAAGACTCTGATGCTGGGAGGGATTGGGGGCAAAAGGAGAAGGGGACAACAGAGGATGAGATGGCTGGATGGCATCACTGACTCGTT
>NW_011495076.1:7652840-7700082 GCF_000754665.1 Bison bison bison | reverse complement strand
ATGGACAGGGAGGCCTGGCGTGTTGCAATTCATGGGGTCGCAAAGAGTTGGACACGACTGAGCGACTGATCTGATCTGATCTGATAATCCACAGATCTGAACATCTCAACAAACTCCAAGCATAATATACATTTAAAAAAATGCCGGAAAAATTTGAAATACTATGTACAGAAAACAAAGATAAGAATGACAGCAAACTTTTCATCAGAAACCATGCAGGTCAGAACAGTCTGGGACAATATTTTTAAAATACTGAAAGAAAATTGTCATGCTAGAATGCTTTACTCAAAGAAAACATTAGATAAATAAAAACTGAGAAAATTCATTGCTAGAGGACCTGTATTAAAAGAAATATTAAATAAAGTCCTTCAGGCAAAAAGAAAATGATATTGGTTGATTTTATCATAATGTATCTGCTGCTAATTGATATAAGCACCTAGAGATTCAAGTCATGAATGTGTGCACACACACACACACACACACACGTTTTACGTTTAGAAATCATGAGTAACATTTAGCCCAGTCATGCTAAATATACAATAACCCAAATTCTCACCATGTAAAATATACTTTCTGCTCATTAGTTTTTAAAAAATGGGAGGCATACAATAGGAATTTGCTATATGACTCAGGGAACTCAAACCTGGGCTCTGTAACAACATAGAGGGCAGGATGGGGAGGCAGGTGGGAGGGAGGTTCAAGAGGGAGGGGACATATGTATACCTAAGGCTGATTCATGTTAAAGTTTGCCAGAAACCACACGATTCTGTAAAGCAATTATCCTTCAATTAAAAAAATAAATATTAAAAAATGGGAGGCATAGAAATTAGTTTACTAATTAATTTACTGAAAGAGAATTTACTAGATGAACTGTAATGAACCTATAAAAACTACTATGTAGATTTTACAGGCTCAGTGCCTCCAAGTAGATCATAAAACTTGAGCTGACATTAAGCACATTCTAGGAAATTATCAGCAGATATCTAACCCCACTTTATTAACAAATATTCAACATTAGCTACTATGTAAAAACAAAATAATTTATTAAACTGAAGACCATCTGCCAAATAATTATTTCAAAATTACAAAACTCCAATGCCATTGTTGTAAGAAGCCTCTATGATAATCCCTAATGATTCCCACTAGCTAATATTCATGCCCTTGTTTACTCCCTCCCAGTCCTATGGACTGGATTTATTGGCTTACTTCTAATGAACGAAATATGGCAGAAGGGATAACATGCTACTCTGGTTCTCTCTCTCTCTCATTGGCCCCATGAAAAGCCAGCTTCCATGTCATGACGCAGCCCCATGGAAAGGCCCTAATGACAGGTGACTCAGGCCTGCCGATGACCACGTGAGTGAGCTTTATGGTGGGCCCCAGCACTACCCCCAGCTGAGCTATTAGATGAGATCACAACCCCAGCTGACAGTTGATTGTAAACTCCTGACAGACCTGGAGGCAAGCAACCATGCTATGCTCGGATTCATGACCCACAAGAATACTTTAAAGTCTCTTAGGATTGGGGTGACTTATTATACAACAGAAGATAACTAAGACAGTTATCAGCAGTTTCACTGTTTTATTCATAAAAAAATTCTGAAGATCCTTTCTATGTAACATATGGGGAAATCATTCTACTTGTTACTCTGTGTACAATGGTATTATCATGGATTGGTTAGCAAGTCAGCATGTGGCAAGCTATTACATGGAGATACAAAGTCAATAATAATTAGGCATCATAACCTATTCAACTATTGTCACCAGTGAGCAATGTTGTAAGAAGACAGAACTTAGCAGGAACCAAAGTAACACTGGTATTATCCAACTTTTGTTACTGTTTTATAATCTTAGAGAATTATTAGGTTCTTTTAAAAATGTTCCAGAGATATCTGTAATTGCGGATGCTAGGTTCAAATTAAACAACTTTCTACCCACACAAACGGGTAGAATTACATGATGACTCACTAATTCTCCCACTGAACAGAGCTGCACACAACCTTTTGGCCATCTGGTTAAGATAGCACCTTTGGGACTAATAACCTAGAACTCTCTGAGACCTAATAATTATATCAGACTAATACATGTTAACTCCTGCTGGCTAAATAATAACATTGGGGCTGGAGCCATGACACAAGAAGATGATTAAAATAATACTGGTGGAGCAGTCTAAAGTTGATAATGGTATTTGTCATTCATAGTTTCATTTGCTTCTTACCAAAATTCTTATGTACTAAATACTGTTTTTATTACAAGCCTCTTTCACCATGCTACATTCTTTGCCATGTTGGCACCCCACTCCAGTACTCTTGCCTGGAAAATCCCATGGATAGAGGAGCCTGGTAGGCTGTAGTCCATGGGGTTGCTAGAGTCCGACACGCCTGAGCGACTTCACTTTCACTTTTCACTTTCATGCATTGGAGAAGGAAATGGCAACCCACTCCAGTGTTCTTGCCTGGAGAATCCCAAGGACAGGGGAGCCTGGTGGGCTGCCGTCTCTGGGGTCGCACAGAGTCGGACACGACTGAAGCGACTTAGCAGCAGCAGCAGCAGCAAGACAGGGTTTGATAACTTTAGAATTTGAAGACAATTTGCCACAGATTGTTGTTGATCCCTTAAGCCATGAAATGCCTACATAAGAAGTAAATAGACCCACTGTAATGAGAAAAATCTTGCTACCTTATTACCTTCCCAATCTACACTTGGCTGGACTTTGAAACTGTTTCTATTCCACATTGCATAAGAAAATTGTTGTTTGCTTTACTCTGACTTAAAGAGCCAAATTCTTTGAGCCAATGACTACCTTCCCTACCGTTCCCATAAACAAAATTGACCATATTTGTTAAGGGAAAAGGCAGTCCAAAGACATGGTGATGAGTGCCTACTGTGGGATTTCCATCTCCTGCAGAAATTTATGGCCCCATTCACCACAGCGTCATATGCCTCCTAGAAATAGAAGCAATGGGTAGTTTATTCCTGTCTAGAAATTGATGTGTAGCCAGGGGTAACATGTGCATGCTCACATCTGCCTAAAGCGGGGTGTAAAATGTGCCCATGAATTTAAAAATTCTACAGTCAGAACTGGCTTCAGGAGGCATGCTTTTGCAGCCAGGCTGCACTTAGCTGAAAGATGTTCACTACTATAGCTAATGTAGTAAGATATGTGGACAAGCCAAATTCGTTTAAAAAATCTTCCTAAGCTGCACTAGCCATGTATTGGATCCTTGACGTTATCTAATGTTTTTCATGGGTGTTTTGGATTAGAAGACATAGTACATACATGGAAGAATATTATACAATAACTATGGCTGGCAAGAGTCATCAAAAGTGGGACAATTTTTGAATGAAAATGAAAATACATTGTATAATAACATGTTTGGCAGAGACCACTAGTGGTGTCCCAATTTCCAGTCTCCATTTCCTTTTTTAAAAACTAATTTATTTATTTATTATTTTATTTTTGGTTTCACTGGGTCTTTGTTGCTCTGCATGGGCTCTCTCTACTTGTGGCCAGCAGGGGCCACCTCCCTTTGCAGTTCCTGGCTTCTCACCGCGGTGGCTTCCCCTCTTGTGGAGCACAGGCTCTAGGTGCACAGGTTTCAGTAGCGGCAGCACGCAGGCTCAGCGGGCGTGATGCGTGCTCCCTGGCATGTGGAATCTTCCCAGACCAGGGGTGGAACCTGCGTCCCCAGGGTTGGCAGGCAGATTCGTATCCACTGTACTACCAGGGAAGTCCCAGCCTACTTGATTTATATTAGAACTCTTGGTTTTAAGCTAGGCACATGGTCATTTGAAGCAAAGCTATTTCTCAGTAGCTCACCAGTAGATATGGTCATATATCCAAGTTCTGGCCAATGAGACATGTGTTGTGTGCAATATCTGAAAACCGTCCTGCTGACTAGAACGCAGACAAGACCACTGAACCACAAGTAGCCATCCTGAACCATGAGGTAGAACCTGTACTAGGAGGATGGTGGAATCACAAGAGAAAGGAACCTTGATCCCTACACCATGAGTACTATCTAAAACAGCCCTGAGTTACCTCCAAACTTTGTTTACATAATAGAGTAATAAATTATCTTGTTTATATTATTACCATTTTGGATTTTCTGCCACTCACACAACAGAATTAATCTTGTTGACAGAGCAAACATATGTGTATTCCATTTCAATAAACTTATGTAGGTATGCTTGCATAATGGTTGTATAGATGTATATGGGTGTGTTGCATCCAGCCTCCAAGCATTCATTCTACCATTTTAATGTCATTCTGACTTCCCTTTAGTGAATTTCTTCTCTTTTGCTGTGTGATGCCACGGTGGATGGTCAAGACTTGGTGCCTCCCTCCCAGGGTGGTCCCTGGAGTCTCTGTTCATCAGGTTCCTCTTTCCACTGCCCTGTTTCAGTGAGAGGCAAGACAGAATTTCTTAAAGCTCAGTCCTAAACACTCTCCACTTCTTGACTGCACTTCCCCACAAAGGAATTTAATGTAATCCACATCAGTTTCTGTTATTTTTAAAAACAGGTGATTCACAAAATACATCTTCAGCCTTACACCTGTGCTGTGAATTCTGTACACATCTATTTCCCTTCATGGATCACAGCCTTGTTTGTCATGGTGAAGGGATGTGTGTAACTCAATGAAGCTATGAGCCATCATGCAGGGCCATCCAAGACAGACGGGTCATAGTGAAGAGTTCTGACAAAACGTGGTCAACTGGAGGAGAAAATGGCAAACCACTCCAGTATTCTTGCCTGGAGAACCCCATGAACTGTATGAAAAGGCAAAAAGGTATGGCACTAGAAGATGAGCCCCCCAGGTTGGAAGGTGTCCAAGATGCTTCTGGGGAAGAGCAGAGGGCATTTACTAACAGCTCCAGAAAGAATGAAGCAGCTGGGCAAAAGCAGAAACAACACTCAGTTGTGGATGTGTCTGGTGGTGAAATAAAGTCTGATACTATAAAGAACAATATTGCATAGGAACCTGGAATGTTAGATCCATGAATCAAGGTAAATTGGACGAAGTCAAGCAGGAGATGACAAGACTGAATATTGACATCTTAGGAATCAATGAACTAAAATGGATGGGAATGGGCAAATTTAATTCAGAAAGCCATTATATCCACTACTGTGGGCAATAATCCCGTAGAAGAAATGGAGTAGCCCTCACAGTCAACAAAAGAATCTGAAATGCAGTACTTGGGTGCAACCTCAGAAATGACAGAAGATCTCAGTTTGTTTCCAAGGCAAACCATTCAACATCACAGTGATCCAAGTCTATGCCCCAACCACCAATCCCGAAGAAGCTGAAGTTGACTGGTTCTGTGAAGACCTACAATATGAACTGTAGCCAGCCAGGCTCCTCGGTCCATAGGATTTTCCAGGCAAGAATACTGGAGTGGGTTACCATTTCCTTCTCCGGGGGATCTTCCCAACCCAGGGACTGAACCTGTGTCTCCTGCATTACAGGTGGATTCTTTACGGCTGAGCCACTGGGGAAACACCACATGCTAGCAAGGTTATGCTCAAAAGTCTTCAAGCTAGGCTTCAGCAGTACAACCCAGATGTACAACCTGGGTTTAGAAAAGACAGAGGGACCAGAGATCAAATTGCTAACATTAGTTGTATCATGGAGAAAGCAAGGGAATATCAGAAAAACATCTACTTCTGCTTCATTGACTACACTAAAGCCTTTGACTATGTGGACCACAACAAATTGTGGAAAGTTCTTAAAGAAATGGGTGTACCAGACCACCTTACCTGTCTCCTAAGAAACCTGTATGCAGGTTAAGAAGCAACAGTTAGAACCAGACATGGAACAACTGACTGGTTCCAAATCGGGAAAGGAGTGCAACAAGGCTGTACACTGTCACTCTGTTTATTTAACTTATATGCAGAGTACATCACGTGAAATGCCAGGTTGGATGATTCACAAGCTGAAATCAAGACTGCTGGGAGAAATATCAACAACCTCTGATATGCAGATGATACCACCCTAATGGCAGAAAGTAAAGAGGAACTAAAGAGCCTCTTGATGAAGGTGCAAGAGGAGAATGAAAAAGCTGGCTTAAATCTCAACATTCAAAAAACCAAGATCATGGCGTCTGGTCCCATCACTTCATGGGAAACAGATGGGGGAAAAAGTGGAACCAGTAACAGATTTTATTTTATTGGTCTCCAAAATCACTGCAGATGGTGACTGAAGCCATGAAATTAAAAACTGCTTGATCCTTGGAAGGAAAACTATGACAAACCTAGAGAATGTATTAAAAAGCAGAGACATCGTTTTGCCAACAAAAGTCCATATAATCAAAGCTATGGTTTTTCCAGTAGTCATGTACGAATATGAGAATTGAACCATAAAGAAGGCTGAGTGCCAAAGAACAGATGCTTTTGAACTGTGGTGCTAGAGAAGATGTGTCAGAGTCCTTTGAACTAGAAGGAGATCAAAGCAGTCAATCCTAAAGGAAATCAACCCTGAATATTCATTGGAAGGACTGATGCTAAAGCTGAAGCCCCAATACTTTGGCCACCTGATGCGAAGACCTGACTCATTGGAAAAGACCTGGATGCTGGGAAAGATTGAAGGCAAAAGGAGAGGGGGCAAAAGAGGATGAGTTGGTTAGATGGCATCACTGACTCAATGGACATGAATTTGAGCAAACACCAGCAGATCATAAAGGACAGGGAAGCCTGGTATGCTGCAGTCCACGGGATCACAAAGAGTTGAACACAACTTAGTGAATAAATAACAACATATTTATCAGCCAGGACCCTAGAAATGAGAGTATCACTCAAATTGCACCCTCAGATTGGTGCAATTTGAGTAGGTGGACAGAATATAGGAAAATTACTGGAAGTAGCACAGTATTCTGAAACAAGCAAGAGCACTACTGGACCCTAGAGAGAAAAGGCTTGGTGGGTGAGGCTGTCTGAGAAGAGCAATGACATTTGGTTCAGGGTTGCAGTCAGCCGGCAACTCTGCAGGGAAGAACCAGGAAAATAAAGACCTGCCTCACTCCTTTTCCTCCTTTGATCCTCTGCAATTTCTCCCCATTGAACCAACCCAACCTAAAGCCAAAAGCAAAGGGACTTGTTTGCTGCAGGTGAGCCTCCCAGGGCTGCAGGCAGCGTGGAGAGGAGGCTGGAGATGCAGATAGAAAAGCGGTGGCACAACCCAGGTATCCAGTTGCCTACTTCACATCTTTTGATGTCTCCAGGCACTTCAAATTCAGCATGTCCCCAACCAAGCCATGCATCTAACCCCTCTTAAGATACAGCCAGCCTGGTCTTCTTTCATCCTCCATTAGCAATATATTTATGGAAGCCAGAAACCTGGAGGTCATTCCTGACTCCTTCCCATCTCCACCCATAGTCAGTCTATCACCAAGGCCAGCTAGTTTTGAGGTTTTATTTTTTCCTTTTCTTTTCTTTTGGCTGTACCACAGGGCTTGAGGGATCTTAGTTCCCCAGTCAGGGAACAAACCCAGGGCCTGGCAGCGAAAGCTACGAGACTCACCACTGGACCTCGGGAATTCTCCTAACTAGTTTTATATGACTTAAATTTAGTGAAAGAAAAAAACCCTTTCTCATGGTACTTTGATTTTTGAGGAAAGATGGGCAAACAAGTAAGGAAGGCCAGGCCAGGACTGCCAAATCCCTGTTTTTTACAAGCCCTGTTGGGGACTTCTCTGGCCGTCCAGTGGTTAAAACTGCACTTCTACAGCAGGGGGTGTGGGTTCCATATCTGGTCAGGGAACTAAGATCCTGCATGCCACACAGTCTGACTAAAAAAAAGTCTTGTTCTTCAGTTTCTCTTCAATCTCATGAGACTGCTATATTCTTCTGGTAGAACATCTTTTGCTTAATTTAGCAAGAGTTAGTTTTCTGCTGCTTGAACAAGGGCCTTAATGAAGAAAGCAAAATGTTTAATTAGGAAACTAACTGAAAAAGTACTTACTCCTCAAACATGTTATCACTCTTCAGAACTTTCAAGGTGTCTGAAACTTTTCTCTATTTTTAAATGTATTTTCCAAAGAGAAGCAGTAAAAGAGCATTATGTTAATTAAAAAATGTCAAGTACAGCTATGTATAATTCAATCACAGCACATGTTCCTATGTGAACAACAGGCATCTCTTGGAGGAAGGAGTAGAGGTGATTTGTATTTTCCTCTTTGAGTCTTTGGTCCCCATGTTTTTTATTCTGAGTACCTTTTATTTTTATAATTGGGTTTTACAAAGCAAATAAGTATTATCTTAAACATAAACTAAATAAATTATAGTGTATTGGTGCTGGGGAAAAGGTAAGAAAGCTCAATACTGTATACCAAGGCAAATAGCAAGAAACAGCTATTATAGAACTGTGCTAAACAACCCACTCCAGTGTTCTTGCCTGGAGAATCCCATGGACAGAGAAGCCTGGTAGGCTGCAGTCCATGGGGTCGCACAGAGTTGGACACGACTGAAGCAACTTAGCAGCAGCAGCAGCAAACACAAAACTAAGGGCTGGGTCTGAGGCAAAAGACAAGAGAGGGGTTTCTTGAATGAGAGCTACCATCAAAAGGGATTTTTTCACCAGGTTTCAAACTACTCAAGAAAGTGGTTATACTTCTGTATATTTAAGAGTTGTTTCTGAGGTTATCAACAAGAAAAAAAGTGTTTTCTTTTTCCAAATTAGGCTATGCAAATTCATTTTCAACCAGTCTAAAAGAGATTAATCACACCTGAGATGCTTCCTTAGAGCATAGTATAGCAACATCCCCAAGGTGAGCCCCCAGAGGGAACTGCTGGGTTCCTCCTACAGCTAAGGAGACAAACCATCCAATGCAGACAGCGATCCATGGCAGTCTCAGCAGAAGACTCCTCTGCAGTGAGCTAATTGAGCAATAACAATCTTGTAGTAACAGTTACACAACAACAGCCATACAGCTTTCTAGAAACTACTTATTAAACCTCATGTACTTCATGTTTTCCTACCAAAATGAACAGTTTCACTAACAGGTTGATAAAGTAGAACATTTGCCTCATACAAGGAGGAAATCCTTAAAAATATGTGTGTGTGCACATATATGTGTCTGTACATACATATATATATATATATATATTACTATAGAATTTGGCATAATTTTATCATCCACACTAAAATGTTTAGGCATAGAGCCAAAAACCTCAGAGGATGCTTTCTTCTGGCCCAAATAAATAGCATGTGTTAGTTGCTTAGTCATGTCCGACTCTCTGCAACCCGATAGACTGCAGCCCCAGCAGGCCCCTCTGTCCATGGGAGTCTATAGGCAAGAACACTAGAGTGGGTTGCCATTTCCTTCTCCAAAAGGAACTATAGAAAGAAAGAAAGTGAAGTTGCTCAGTCGTGTCCAACTCTCTGCGACCCCATAGACTGTAGCCTACCAGGCTCCTCCATCCATGGAATTTTCCAGGCAAGAGTACTGGAGTGTGTTGCCATTTCCTTCTCCCCAAATAAATAGTAATAATGGATAATTTAAAAGAGCTCACTATACTGGATTATAATCAGTAATATCTAAGTTTGAGATCATGATGTTACATATTTCATGCACTGTTCAATCAACTACTGTAACTATAGTTTTGGTTACATCTGTGAAATGTAACAACACTGTCTATTTCATAGGAGTGTTAGGAAGATCAAAGGCATATTAAATTTAAAGTACTCAGAACAGGGCCTAGCATACAAGAAGGTTTAATAGGACAAATGATATTTTATTAAAAGGATATATCATAACTCAATTCCCTATAAATGTTCCATGGACACATTTGGCAGACAGCTGCTCAGAGAAAGTCAGACAGGTGAGAAGGCACACACCAGCTAACCTCTGAGATGAGAGGGTGTTGCTGGCATTTAGTAGAGAAAGAACAGCAATGGTGACCATGCTACCAGAAGAAGGACACTCTTGAACAATGAAGAACTCACTCACCTCTAAGGTTACTATAGAGAAACATTGCCGTTCCTCTTAACGCTGCGATCCCACTTCCTGTCATTCTTTTCCCACAGATTTACTTGCAGACAAACAAGCAAAAATGATAAGTGTAGAAGTTTACTCAATGTAGTTTTGTTTATCATAGTAACAGTTATGAAATAAATCAAATGTCCTTATTAACATGGGACTAAATAGTAATATGCAGTACATTCAACTAATGGATGCTATACAGCTGTTTACAGAGATTGAGAAACTTCCCTGTATGCTAATATGGAAAGATTTCCAACATGTCTTCAATATTAAGTAGGAAAAGAGTGATGTACATAGCATGCGAACACTTGGGGAGCAGATAAGAAGCCATATTTACATATGATTTTATTTGTGTACAAAATACAAGAAATTAAAAAACATGGTTATGCAGGAAAGGGTTTGCAGGCAGAGGTAGGAATGAGGTGGATGGGAGAGGTAGATTTTTTCAATGTTTGCGCTTTTCTTTTTTTTTCCACTTTTAAAATTTTTTGGCTGTGCCCCACAGCAAGTGGGGTCTTAGCGTCCCATCCAGAGATGGAACACCAAGACCCCTGCATTGGAAGTGTGAAGTCTTAACCACTGGACTGCCAGGGAAGTCCCTACCCTTTTCTAAAAAAAAAAAAAAAGTTACAGTCATGAACATTGTGTTTGTTTTTTTTTCCTAAGAAATAGGGGGTGGGGTAGGTTTCCCTCAAGCATTTGTGGAATCTGGGCCAAGAGCAGAAATGGAGGCCCACAGACTCTTAAGTCAAAACACGTAGAAGTTACACAAAGAGACCAGGCTTGTTCAGGGTGGGGCCATACACCATATAGAAGCCACAAATCAAACTAACAAACTGTTAAATAAAATATGTTCTCTTCTCCTACCTTGAAAAATAAGTTTCTTAATGACAATAAAAGATAAATAAGGGTGGTCCATTGATGGTTTCGTGATGTTTGAAGAGTAATACGATAATGATGTACATAATACACAATGTGTTTTGTATTTACGTCACACTTTTTTGGCCTTCATTTCAATAAAACCACTAATGTAGTTGTAATCAAGATTTTTCATATTTTTAGTTCTATAGACAGTGTGTTAAATTAGGAAATCATTATTGAGTAATTAAAGTTTTTTCCTTAATTAGTTTCAGTTTGAGGAAACTGCCCTGCTGAGGCTGAAACACTGGAACTATCGATAATTTTTAAAGCAATACTTAGATTGGAAACACACTGAAATTTGGATATCATATTCAAGCATTATAACAGCATCTTTATTGTAAAAATTATTATGAAATATTTACATTTGTCCTATTAATGCAGAGTACATCATGTGAAATGCCAGGCTGGGTAAAGCACAACCTGGAATCAAGATTGCAGGGAGAAATATCAATAACCTCAGATACTCAGATGACACCACCTTTATGGCAGAAAGCAAAGAAGAACTAAAGAGCC
Source organism: Bison bison bison (assembly GCF_000754665.1). Lineage (NCBI taxonomy): Eukaryota > Metazoa > Chordata > Mammalia > Artiodactyla > Bovidae > Bison > Bison bison. The sequence continues at coordinate 7,688,668 of NW_011495076.1, read as the reverse complement.
TCTTGATAAAAGTGAAAGAGGAGAGTAGTTGGCTTAAAGCTCAACATTCAAAAAACTAAGATCATGGCATCTGGTCCCATCACTTTACAGCAAACAGATGGGGAAACAATGGAAACAGTGAGAGACTTTATTTTGGGGGGCTCCAAAGTCACTGCAGATGGTGACTGCAGCCGTGAAATTAAAAGATGTTTGCCCCTTAGAAGAAAAGCTATGACCAACCTAGACAGCATATTAAAAAGCAGAGACATTACTTTACCAACAAAGGTCCATCTAGTCAAAGCAATGGTTTTTCCAGTAGTCATGTGTTGGACTATAAAGGAAACTGAGTGCTGAAAAATTGATGCTTTTGAACTGTGGTGCTGGAGAAGACTCTTGAGAGTCTCTTGGACTGCAAGGAGATCCAACCAGTCCATCCTAAAGGAAATCAGTCCTGAATATTCATTGGAAGGACTGATGTTAACGCTAAAACTCCAATACTTTTGCCACCTGATGTGAAGAACTGACTCATTTGGAAAAGACCCTGTTGCTGGGAAAGATTGAGGGTGGGAGGAGAAGAGGATGACAGAGGATGAGATGGTTGCATGGCATCACTGACTCAATGGACATGAGTTTGAGTAGGCTCCGGGAGTTGGTGATTGCCGGGAGCCAGCATATTGCATATTGAGTGCATATTGCATATTGCATATTGAGTGCAGCACTTTCCACAGCATCATCTTTCAGGACCTGGAATAGCTCAACTAGAATTCTATCACTGCTGGGAGCCAGCATGAGGAACTCCGCCCATGGCAAAGGTCATGAGAAAGGAGGCTTGGCATACGCAAAGGGCAAAGGCGGGATCGAGCCTCAGGAGTCCCCCTGGAAATTCTCGACCATCTACTCCCAAAACCAGAGTCTGCCTACTTTCTGCTTTGTGCTCTCACCTACACCTCTGACTTTACAGGGGGCTGTCCCCCACTACCTCTCTCTGAAAAAAAAGAGTTAACTTACAGCTCCAGTTAATAATTCCTGGGTGTGACAGTGTTTCAACCTACAAACTCCTTTGGAAGTCCTCTAGCCTGCCTGAATAGGTTTTTCCGGCCACATGTGATTGCTCAGAGCCTCCCAACTGTGAGAGGCATGAGATGTTCTAAACTGTCTAAACACAGATTCCTTTGAGTAGTTAAAAGATTGATTAGAAATTGTATTGGTGAAGGGTTTTTCACTTGTTGGGCCAATGTTTGCTGCTAAGTTTCCATATCCCTTACCTGCTGTGTCCCTGGCAGTGTATTGATTAATATGATTGGTTTAAGTAGTAGTTTTAATGTTTGTAACCTTGGACCTTGAGTTAATTCTTTTTCTTGTTGTAGCCCACCACACCTTTGCCCTATAGGAATGCAACTTTAATGCTTTTGGAGGATGGCGCCTGACTAGTCACCTTTAGAGAAAAATAAGTTTTCTGAAGAAAGGGTCTTAAAATGTTAACAGGCCTCTGGGCCAGAAGATGATGCATATCACCTAAACTTTTGCATATAATAAGTTTGCAGGAAGAAAGCCTGGCTTATGGCATGACTCTACCCCTTCTCCCATTATCCTCTATGCATAAATTAAGGTATAAAAACTATGGAAAATAAAGTGCGGCCTTGTTCACCGAAACTTGGTCTCCCCATGTCGTTCTTTCTCTCACCTTCTGGCTGAATTATTCAGCCTCTTTTCTCCACTGAATTTCCTCACTGAGCTATGCTTATTTCAGCCTCTTTTCTTCACTGAATTTTCCTACTGAGCTATCCTTATTTTATTACTCTTTATATCCTTAATTAATGTTTAATTAAGCAGTTATTTCCTGATCCTCGCCGACGCCGTCCCCGCTTCGAATTCCCTGGATCCACTGGGGCTGGACCCCGGCAGGTGATGGACAGGGAAGGCTGGTGTGCTGCAGTCCATGGGATCACAAAGAGTCGGACGTGACTGAGCGACTGAACTAACTGACAGACTGATAAATCAATAGCACTCAGTTGCCCTTTTAATCATCTCTCAAAGTGATATTTATATCTATATGCGAGCTGAGTCACTTCAGTCATGCCCGACTCTTTGTGACCCTATGGACTGTAGCCTGCCAGGCTCCTCTGTCCACGGGGATTCTCCAGGCAGGAGTACTAGAGTGGGTTTCCATGCCCTCCTCCAGGGGAATCTTTGTGACCCAGGGATCAAACCCATATCTCCTGTGGTTCTTGCATTGCAGGTGGATTCTTCAATGCTGAGCCACTGGGGAAGCCCCATTTATATCTATATAGTATTTTTTAAATTCTTTTCATTTTTGGATTTTTAATGCTGAGATATTACAAAGAAAACTAGAAATAGCACACCTCCTTGGGTGCCCTACTTCAAAGGACTCAAAATCTCAGAATTTGCCCAGATCTTTCTGAAGTATGACTACCACTGGTTTCTTCTAAGTTGGGAAACTAAAGGACTTCCCTGGTGGTCTAGTGGTTAAGAATTCACCTGTCAGTGCAGGGGACCCAGGGTTTGATCCCTAGTTGGGCAAGATTCCACATGCCTTGGGGCAACTAAGCCTGTGTACCACAGCTACCAAGCCTGAGGGCCCTAGAGCCTATGCTCTGCAGCAGGAGATGTTGCAGCAATGAGAAGCCTGCTCACTATGAGTAGAGAGAGCCCGCCTGCGGCAACAAAAACCCAGTGCAGCCAAAAATAAATAAATGATAAATAATTTTTTTTAAAAATTGGGAGACTATATACATCAAAATAAATTATGGAAAAGTGTCCATAAAACTTAAAATCTCAAGACTGATAAGATGGTAAAAAAGGAACTCTGAAGTAAATTGACACAAGTGAGGATGTGGTCAACAAAATGCAGTCAGCAATGAACCACTCTTCTTTCAAAGTATCTCAAACCACAACAGAGCTGAGGATGTAATGGCAAACAATTTCACAGAACCACCAGAAACATGTAGGAAAACCCATACCAGCCATCTAAGACAGATAGAGACAGATGCAGAATGCTAGGTGATAAAACTTTCTCTAAAGAGAGCTGTTAGGGGGAGAAAAACCCCAAGCCACAGCAGGGAAGGCAATTAATCCAATTATTTCAATAAACTTGGACTTCTTGCTACAATATTTCCAGAACATCCATGTGACTGTGATCTTGACATTACAGTCATCTATTTATAAGATATCAGCAAGGATTTGATACAAAATTATAACATCCCAAGAGTACTTTATTAATATATACAGTTAAAATTTGATACTCTGATTACTCACTAACAGGATATATCTTAAAGTAAGGGGAAATGGTTATTGAGGAGTAAGTGGAAAAGGGAAAATTAAAGGAGTTCATCTATATAGGAAGATGATTGTAAAAGGTGAGCACTGAGAGGGCTGATTATCAAGGTGGACCTATTTTTATTCATAACTCCTATGTTCACCTCTTCCAGCATGTGAAGTAGACTGTGTTGCAATGATCTGTTTATCTGCTTTCCTTACCACTATACTCTAAGCTTAAGGATAAAGTTGGTGACTACAGTATTCTTCACTGTGTTTCCAATAATTACACACGGTCTAACACACAGCAGGTACTAGTAACTGAATGGATGGATGGATGAATGGATGGATTGGTGGGCAGATGGATGGGTAGGTGGGTAGGTGGGTGTATAAATGGATGGGTGGATAGGTAGGGGAATGGATTAGCTCAGGTGTCTCTGGTGTTAGGGAGCTGCACAATCCTTGGCTACAGTAAATAGGAAAGTTTCTCCTCATGCCCATGGGAAACTTGGCTGCAAATGCCACAATCACAAACATCTGTCAGATGCCACTAACCTCTGCAACCGTTTGCTCAAATTCCTGATGCTTACCTTCAAAAAATGTCAAATGTTGGAAGAATAATCTTAGAAATCCAAACCTAAAAACTGATATAAAATATACCACATTCTCACAACCAGCAACACCTTTCAGAGACAGCTCTGGCCAGTCAATGCAAAGCTATCTTTTTTTGACTGAAATCTTTCCTTATTTTAAAGCTTTATTGAGAAATAATTCACATACCATATGATTTACCCATTTAAAGCACACAACTCAATGGTTTTTAGTATTTTCTCAGAACTGTGCAACTGCCAAAATGAATTTTAGAACATTTTCATCACCCCAAAAGAAACCTTGTACCCGATAGCAGCCTCTTCTTATTTCTCTTTCCCTCATCTCCTGGAAACCACTTATCTCCTCTCTGTTTCCATAGATTTCCTCTTCTGGACATTTCATATAAACACAATCATGGAATATGTGGTCTTTTGTGGCTGGCTTCTTTCACTTTGCATGGTCTTCAAGGTTCATCCACACTGTAGCATGTATCCGTACTTAACTCCTTTTGATCACTGAAAAGTGTTCTAATGCATATCACATTCTGTTTATCCATTCAGCAACTGATTGACATCTGGGTTGTTTCCATTTTTTGACTATTATTAACAATGCTGCTATAAACAGTCATGTGCAATTTTTTGTGTGGACATAACATTTTCATTTCCCTTGGGTTTGACACAGAGGGGAATTTTTGGGTCATTCATTATTTCTATATTTAACCTTTTGAAGAAATGCACACTCTTTCCCAAAGCAACTATACCATTTTACATCCCATCAGCAATATATGAGGGTTCCCATTGCTCCTCACCCTCATTCACCCTTGTTTTTATCTTTTTTTTTTTTTTAACACAAGACACTCTTGTAAGATAGGCAGATTCTGACTCCTGGACCTTCCTATTCCCTTTTATTCCCTCTCCTTCCTAACTGGGTCTTCTGTCAAGAACCCAGTGCCTTTCCCAGGGAGTGTCTCTTTTCATTCCTACAAACTGCTGTTGCCCAAACTCTAGAGCACTGATTCCTTCGTAATTCCTCAGCCATTATGCTTTATCCTTGAAGTCTCTGAGGGGTGCCACACTCAAGAAGTGCAGATTAACAACCCCAAACATCATTTTACAATAACTCAAGTTCTGTCCTTGATTTCTCAACACCAAGAAAGGAGTTGGGGTAGACACACGGACACATGGTCCAAACCCCTCTGAAGGAAGGAAGGACTTTCTTCCCAGCTGGGAGTAGAAGGAGGAACATGTGGTGCAGTCAGCTGCAAGGAGCTGCTTCTCCTGAGTTCTCTCCCTTTCCAAGGCAGCCCACATTCTCTGACTGAGCAAATTGGAGATTTAAAGGCACATTCATTCTGGTCTGGCAGAGAACACTCGCTCCACAGTTCCTTGCCAAATTGGCCAAAGCTCTGTTGAGCCTGCATTATAGTTCAGCTTCAATCTCTGCCCAATACTGTTTCCTTCATCCTCCCTTCACAGGTGTTGATTCCTAATAAACACCTTACACCCATCTCAGCATCTGGTTCCAGAGAACCCAAGCTATGTGAATTTGTACCAGGAGTAGTCCAACAAAGTAGGCAATAAGATGCGGTTCTGGAGCAGTTATCAGCTACCTCGGGCAGGTGGTGAGGACACCAGTTACTGGCAGGAGGAACACAGCTCTGGGGTAAGGTGGTGGCCCAACTGTTAAAACTTTCACCTGTGGTGAATTGGGAGCATGTACTGGTAGAAGGGAAGGTACCAGCTAGAATGATTTATTAGGCATTTTAGATGTATGGAGAAAAGAGCAGGTACATGGATAAGAGTATTGGTGTGATTGCTAGTGATAGCTAGGAGTCAGTGATGCACTACAGAAAGATAATGAACATTGAAGTACTCAGTAAGAGGCCACTGAAAGCTAGGAATGGAAGCCAGAGGGCTTCTTGAAGTGTATATGAAGAAGCTCTCATCTCCTCTAGGAGGGTGGAGAAAGCCAAGAGCCAAATTCAAGAGGCTTTAATATCCAATCAAGGTCCCTGAGATTTTGACTTTCAGACTCCTCTGAACTTGCTGAGCCTGCAGACTTAGAGAAGCTGTTCACCTACACTATTAGTAACTATTACCCCTCCAGCTCCCCACCTCAGAAGACAATGCAGAAACCTTTCCCCCTTCAAGGCATCATGTGGCATTTGCTCAGATAACTGCAAAGGGGAATTCCTGGACATTTAAAGGACTGTTGGAACAAGATCTGCGGAGATGCTGATACCCAGAGACTTGAAGCATCACCACAGGCCCCTGGTTCAGAGAAATGATATGAAGCCTAGATAACAGATGAAATCCTAGCCAAGTCCTGGCTTGGTGGCCTACTGTGTCCATGAACCCACCCTGTGCCCTGTTCCCCTCTCACCAAATGTACAATTAGGTTGACATACTTGGCAATTGGTGTAACTCCCACATCAAGTCCTTGGCCTGCAGGATTAAGAGCTGTCATGGGAAAGGCCATGTGGAAGGCTCTTGAACCCCTTCTCCCTTCAAGACAGTGATTCTGCATCCTGGGAGAAAAAGTAGAGATTAGTGTCACTCTTAAAGATAAAAAAGATGCAGGGGTGGTGGTTCCCAAAATATCTCCATCTAATTTGCTAATCCAGGCACTGAAGAAACCAGATGGAGCCTGGAAGATACTGTAGACCAGGGGTCAATGAACTTTCTCCATAAAGATAAGGATAATAAATATTTAGATTTTGCTGGTCATAGAATTCCTGTTTGAATTACTCAATTCTACTGTTGTAGCATGAAAGCCAGAGAAGGCAATGGCACCCCACTCCAGTACTCTTGCCTGGAAAATCCCATGGATGGAAGAGCCTGGTAGGCTGCTGTCCACGGGGTTGCTAAGAGTGGGACACGACTGAGCGACTTCACTTTCACTTTTTACTTTCATGCATTGGAGAAGGAAATGGCAAACCACTCCAGTGTTCTTGCCTGGAGAATCCCAGAGACGGGGGAGCCTGGTGGGCTGGCATCTATGGGGTCGCACAGAGTCGGACATGACTGAAGCGACTTAGCAGCAGCAGCAGCAGCAGAATGAAAGCAACTATAGACAATTTGTAAATGTGGCTGGATTCCCAAAAAATATATTTTTTAAATAAAATAAATTTAATATACAAAACAGGCAGATGTGACTCTCAGGCTCAGGTTTGCTGACTCCTGCTAGACCACAACAAGCATGACCACATAGGAGCCTAAATTACAGCCACTATCTTTGCTCGAGAAAGTAACATGGCCTCAGGAATGACTTTTCTATCACAGCCAAGAAAGGTGATCAGCTCCCACTTGGGAAAGCCACAGGTTTTAGACCTCCCTCATTCACAAATTAATGTGCAGAGTGAGGGATGTCCTCCGCTCCTCACCCCCTTTTTTCTCTCTCCTTTCCTCTCTCCCCAGATGTGAATGCTCAGAGTTGCCGCTGCCTCCTTTCTCCTCTCTGCATCCGAACAGCTCCTTGCCCTTCTCTATCCGCCCTGCCCTTGCTCTCTCCTGTTTACCTTTTCCTTATGCTCTGGGGCCCTTAGCCCCGGCATTTCAGCTGCCTCCTTTCCTCCTCTCTTGGCGCTGGAATCTTGCCGTGGCTCAATCCTGCCACATAGCTTCTCCTGGAGACCCCTTCCTCCACTTTCAGAGCCTTACCCCATAGCACTTCCCAAACTGGTGTCCTGTGGACTATCCCACAAAGTATGCAGAAGTTTCCATGAGCCACTAGGTTTGGGAAATACCAGGCTAAATAAAGTTAGGGATTTTTTGTTGTTGTTAAAAAAGGGGGGCGGGGCGTGTCAAAAACAGTTCACATTCACATCAAATGGACAATATACATTTTTAGTTTTACCCTAGAGCTATGTAAACTTCTGCCCTCTTTTGTATATATTACATAGATATATTATAGGAGATCTCTGTACTATCCTGGTATTCCTCAGAACATGACAATTACCAATTACATTACGGGCATCATGTTGATTAGGCCAGACAACCAAGAGGTGACCAATAGGCTAGAGGCCTTGGTAATACCTTCACAGATGTTCCAGGAGATGGGAGATAAAACTCTGAATATATAGGGGCCTGCTACATTTATAGCTCAGTGGTCAGGGGTATGCTGAAATCCCCTTCTAGGGGAAAGACAAATTATACATCTTTTACCATCTACCATGAAGAAGGATACACAATGCCTGGTAGGCCTGTCTGGATTCTGAAGCTGTTGTTTTCTACAGCTAGTGATAGTTTCATGGCCCATGTACCGAGTGAGATGATTGGCTGCTGGATTTTGAGGACTGCAAAATGGGAAAGGGTTCTAGAGCAGGTTCAGGCTGTGATGTGAGTAGCCCTTCTGGCCACAGAGGCAAAGATGGCGGTGATTCATGGGCCAGAAGTATGGACTCTCACTTAGCAAGATAAATCTTTGTACTGGTCACCCCTTTTGAGTGGAAAGAGAAGGGCCTAAGGCTAATAATTACCATTGTTGAACAGAGACCAGCAATGAGCCAGCCCCCAATATGACACCATTCCTTGAATAGACCAAGTGGTCAACTTACAAGGAATTGACTATACTGGGCCCCCTCAAACCTAGACAAACCAGCACTTCAAGAATATACACATATTTTGGATACAGATTTGCCTTTTCCATCTGTAGGCCTCAGCCACGACCACTATCTTAAGACCTTACAGAGTGTTTGATCCACTGGTATGAGATCCCATACAACATCACATCAGACTGTGGGACCAGGTCCCAGCAGAAGAGCAAGACTGGGCCCAGGACCATGGGCTCCACGGGCTGCAGCACATTCCACATCTCTCAGAAGCTGCCCACACAAAAAAGCCTTGAAACGGTCAGCTGAGGGCATAGCTGAAGTATGGTCATCGGCATTACTCTGACAGGATGGGGTCCCAATCTCTAGGGTGCAAAATAATCATCAAATGAAAGACCTTTTTACGCTTTTCCCAGATGTACCGACTGGTTAATCTTCACAGTGCAGACTCCATCGTAGTCCTGCTCCTGGAGCACCTGACCTGGAATACGAATTATGTCGACCACAGCAGTGGTACATCACAGTCCCCGTCCCCCTTCTCCCACCAACTTTCTTCTAAACTTTAACTGCCTCAAGTTTTCTCTTTTTAGTGCTTCCCCAAAGCACTTTCTTCCTCCTCAGGCTGCACAGTGGAAAGTGGGCCTCAGACTTCAGGCCTACCTGGCAGGAACCCCTGGGGATCCAGGACTATGGACCTGCCCCTCCCCCTCATCCTCTCTCTCTTTGAAAGCATATTTCACCTCATTCACTGCCAGTCTCCAGAGGAGGGGAAGCTGTGGACAATCACAGGTTATATTTTTGTCCCAATCACACATATCCTTTCAGTGACTGTGACAGCTAATTGCTTAATGAAGTAAACCCTAGAGCTATTTGCATTTTAAAAAAGTTATTAACCTCAAGAATGCCTCTATAATGAAGAATTTCAGTCAACAATGATATAATAAAGTTGAGCCCTTCGTCTACCCTTCCAAACAGACTGTTGGCTGCATGCAACCCCTTGGTTCAGTCCAAGATAACAAAAATAACAAATGACTGAGTTCTTATTATATGCTAGTCATGGGCTGGGCCTTTTACATTCCTTTAAACCCCACACCGACTTTGGGTTAGATACATAGCTGAGGCTTGGAAACCCGAGTGGTTCCTCAGGGGCACGCGGCTTGGAAACGACAGAGAGAAAATCCACTCAGCTATTTTGACTTTGAGTGCCCAGCCCACTGGAGCAGCCGGAAAGCCACTCCCAGCTGACACCCAAGCCAGGCTGCCTTAGCAACAGCTCAGCAGCACACCACAGAGATCCCCATATCCAAAAGGCATCATTCGCCATTTAGAGTCTGAAATAATATACCAGCCTGCGAACAAAATGTTTGAATGGGACATTCTTGGATCAGTAGAGAAATTTCCAAAGTTTTTTGTTAATTTCCTTACTTTAAAGCAATAATGAAGCTATCTACTTACCTATGTGAGAGCTGTGAGTTAGGAAAAGGCCCTTATTTTGGTGTGTGAGGTGTCATATAGGTGGTGGTCAGGTGCTTGTGCTCAACTGTGTCTGGCTTTTTGCAACACCATGGACCGCAGTCCGCCAGGCTCCTCTGTCCATGGAATTCTCCAGGCGCCAAGAATACTGGAGTGGGTTGCCATTTCCTACTTCAGGGATCTTCCCAACCAGGGATCAAACCCATGTCTCTTGCCTCTCCTGCATTGGCAGACGAATCCGTTACCACTGCGCCACCTGGGAAGCCCCATAGGTGGTGATGGAGAGCTGCTATTTAGCCATTTTCACTTAGAAATCTGAGTCTAGATCTTAGTGAAGGTCAGCTGTAGATATGTGCTCAGAGCCAAGGAGAACGGAGCGGGGGCGGCGGGGGGGGGGGAGGGCGTCGAGTCCTCCAAGGACCACACAGGGCTTGAGCCCCAGTTCAGGGTTTAGTTCAGTGAATGACAGCTGACAGGGTAGAGGCAGAGCACCTGTGAGCTGCCTCCCCTACAAGCTGCCTCCCCTTCGGTGCAACATTGTTATTGTCTGACTCTTTGCAACCTCATGGACTGCAGCACACCAGGCTCCCCTGTCCTTCACTATCTCCTGGAATTTGCTCAAATTCATTTCCATTGAGTCAGTGATGCTATCTAACCATCTCATCCTCTGCTGCCTCCTTCTCCCTTTGCCTTCAATCTTTCCCTGCGTCAGGGTCTTTTCCAGTGCAACACTGTCATTCTTGTGAATTTCACTGGGTTCATCCAGTGGTAGCATTTTTAGAAAAATATAGAGAAGTGGGACCTTGGGGCCCTTCACACAACATGTCAGCAAGTACAAATTCATGATATCTCCCTTGTGAAAGCGGCAGAGATGTAGGGGCAGGAGAGTGTGACTGTGACTAGGAGGATAGTCAAAATACTTCAACACTATGGGCCCAAAGAGGCCATGCAAAAGGCAAGGCAAGCAGGACACTGCAGCCTTGGGGTGGTCAGGTGGGTACTGGGCTTGTTTCCCTGCAAGATGACAGTCCCTCTTTCAGGAGGGTTGGGGTCTGATAGCTCTGGCAGCAATGGTGGGAGGCGGATGGGGTGGGGGGAAATGCAGGACGACCTCAGGCAGCGGAAGACTTAGCTGGTTCAAAAGCTGTTCCGCTTTAGTGCTCACCAGGGATTCCTGCAGCCAGGGTGTCTGGAGAGGTGGAAGGGCACTCAGAGAGCTCAGATCAGTGCCTATTCACTAACCAGTTAAGGAGCATTTAATATTTTCCTGATGCTCACTGATGTACTGGGAACAACAGCCCTGGTTATGACTCATGGAGACAGGATGGCCTTCTGAAGAACACTGGAAGATCTCTGCACAGCGCTGTGACCAGAAGTCCTTGGGCTACTGATCATTTCTTCCAGGGGCCAGTCTTCTTCCAGAGTTTTCTGGACACCTGGAGACACACTGCAAATAAAATTAAATACAGAGGAAACCACATATGTTAAATGTAGTCATAAAAATACTAATGAAAGTTAAGATACAGTAATATATGTGCATCTTTATTAATGCATTCAACAACAAGATCCAGTGGTGGGTAAAGTAACTATTGAATTAGTAATGAATGTAAATGGCATTTTGAGATGTCTGTGACAGCTGGATGTTATATGAATGTACCTGTGGTTTCTATTCTCAAAAGCACTGCTAATTCTACTGTGATTTGTTGCCTATATTCACAGTGGAAGGAAGTACTAAATTTGACTTTATGACTTTAAGGTTAATGGCAATAAAGATATCATTTTTCCCATTCATATTCAGAGAGCCATTGGGGAAAGTTCAGGGACCCCAGGTTCCTAATCTCCAATTGAGACTGTAGCACAGACCCAGTCCCTGATTCATGTTCTCTAAGACATCCTGAATTCGTGTGCACTAAAGTCCCGAGGTGTGCACGCCTGCGGCTGGTGCCTAAATGCTTATCAACCCACGATTCCATGGAAGGTATGAGGGGGGGACACTAGTGTCCTGATTTTCTTTATGACCCAATTTCTGGGAAAACAGAAAACTCTCCCTTTATTATGTAAATTCCTTGGAAAGCTCCGGTTGCCCTGGGGTCTCCAGTATACAGCTGCAAATACCAAGGATCCAGGTACCCAGTGAGGTGACAGCTCCCTGCTGTAGTGTGTGAGTGTGAGAGCAGTCACCAACTGCCTTGGTGGTGCTTGAGACACAAGAGAAGGGAAACTCTGATAGAATCCACCTGTGATGGCATGCACAGCATGTGATGGAGAAGAATGCCTGACATTCCTTCCTTGACTGTGTTTGTAAGAGTCATACCTGTGTATAGATTGATGAATATATAATTATCTCCTGGTAAAAAATAGGGTTGAAGAAAAACCATCTCCCACACAAAGACCTTTAAATAAAAGTCAGCAGTAGTAGATTTACAATGGCATGAGTAGAGTAAGCTGGGACTAACAAATTTTGCAACATAAAATGAAACTCAAATTTGATCATTACCGTTGATGATATTTAAATTGTAGCTATTATTTCAGGGAAGAAAAAAGAAAACAGCTTCCACCCAGGACACCAAATAATGTTGCTCTCTGTGCTGTACACCTGAAACTGACACAATATTGTAAACCAACTATCCCGTAATTAAAAAATTAAAAAAAAATGTTGCTCTAAGAGAATGTCAACTCACAATTCTGGCAGCTGCTGATAAACACTCAGAAATTGTCCTGATTCTTGTTAAGCCTTTCTGAACACCAGGAGTAGTTGTAGCTGGAGGCAGTGAAAAACACATGCCCAGATCTTGACCTCTGAGCTATCTGGCCAACATTTTATTTCTTGACCTCAAGGATGCTCTGAAATTACCTACACAGTGAAATTCTCCTTTAGATTGTTTTAGACTCTGTGCATATTGAGAATGTACCCAGCAGCGTGGCATTCAAGAATACAAATACCATTTGGCCATACATACACTGAAGATTCTGTTTAAGTTATTAACAGGGCCCAAGGTTCCATAGTTGGCTTTGTGTGATCTATGGCTTTGCCTTTAGACTTGCTGACCAGCATCCAGTAACTGCCAGTGGTGGGACAAAGACAGCTCCTTCATTTCTACTCAGAACCCTTTTGTGTTGTTCAGTTGTTGATTTGTATTAAAAAGCAGACCCCTTACTTTGCCAACAAAGGTCTGTTTAGTCAAAGCTTTGGTTTTTCCAGTAGTCAGGTATGGATGTGAGAGTTGGACCATAAAGAAAGCTGAGTGCTGAAGAATTCATGTTTTTGAACTGTGGTGTTGGAGAAAACTCTTGAGAGTCCCTTGGACTGCAAGGAGATCCAACCAGTCAATCCTAAAGGAAATCAGTCCTGAATATTCATTGGAAGGACTGATACTGAAGCTGAAGCTCTAATACTTGTCTGACCCACAAAGAGTCAGACACAACTGAGTGACTGAACTGGCTGACTGGCTGTCTGACTCTTTGTGACCCCATGGACTGCAGTATGCCAGGCTTCCCATCTTTCACTATCTCCCGGAGTTTGCTCAAACTCCTGTCCATTGTGTTGATGATGTCATCCAACCATCCAACCATCTTATCCTCTGATGCCCCCCTTTCTTCTCTTGCCCTCAATCTTTCCCATCATCCAGGTCTTTTCCAATAAGGCAGGTCTTCGGATCAGGTGGCCAAAGTATTGGAGCTTCAGCTTCAGCATCAGAGCTTCCAATGAATATTCAGGGTTGATTTCCTTTAGGATTGGCTGGTTTGATCTCCTTGTAGTTCAAAAGACTCTCAAGCATATTCTCCAGCACCACAGTTTGAAAGCATCAATTGTTTGGTGCTCAGCCTTCTTTATAGTTCAACTCTCACATCCATACACGACTACTGGAAAAACTATAGTTTTGACTATACAGACTTTTGTTGGCCAAATGATTTCTCTGCTTTTTAATGCATTCTTTAGGTTTGTCATAGCTTTCCTTCCAAGGAGCAAGCAACTTTTAATTTCATGGCTACAGTCATCATCTGCAGTGAATCTGGAGCCCAAGAAAATGAAGTTTGTCACTGCTTCCATTTTTTTCCCCATCCTTTCGCCATGAAGGGGTGGGACTGGATGCAATTATCTTAGCTTTTTGAATGTTGAGTTTTAAGTCAGCTTTTTCACTCCTCTTTCACCTCCATCAAAACCCTGGAAGGTAGAGAAGATTCTGTCAGATTGACTCCTTGTGGCGTAATGAGACTGGAACCTGTTCTTCCTCATTTAATCCCTACCTAAGTCACATTTCTCCTTATACTTAGTCAAAACTTGGCAAAATCAGTCTAAAGAAGTAAAGGAAGTAATCTGAATTAAATGACTGACATCAATATTCAGAATATGGAGGAGGAGGCTGGGAGAAAAATGGGTAATTATAATTAGGATTCATGTTGATGAAGATGATGATAGCACATTTATTAAATGCCTCCTACATGGTGGAATCTCTATGATTTATGAGCTAACACCTGTGTGTCTTTATGCTACAACCACACTGCTTTGATTACCATAATTTTGTGATATGGTCTGAAATCAGGAAGTGTGAGATTTCCAATCTTGTTCTTTTCCAAGATTACTTTGGCTATTTGGGTTGCTTGAGATTCCATACACATTTTATGATAGAGTTTTTCCATTTATGCAAAAAATGCCATTGACATTTTGTGGGAATTAGGGGATGCACTTTAAAAATACAACCTTATTTATTTCTTGTGATACCCTTATGAGATAGGTTCTATTATTTCTGAAATGCACATAAGAAAGTGGAGGCAGTGATCTTATACCTTTTTATAAAATGTTGATACTGAGCTGTGGAAATTCAGGCAGTGCTTTAAATTTCTTTCCCACTACTAATAATGAATATTATTATCATTATCATCGATCTCCATTCCTTTACCTTATTCCTATAGTCTAGTTTTGTCTGTGGGGAATCTTGATGGGAGTCAGAGATTTGGCTCCAGAGCCCCAGGTCCCCAGATAGGGCTTTGACAACTGGATTATCCCAGCAGTGAGATCACAGTCTGCCTGGAAAATCCAACTCCCACAGCTCTGACAAATTAGCATTGTATGTACTGGGATGGTTGATGCTCTTCATAGAGGACCATGCTAGGGCCATGGCTAAGCCTTACACCTGTACGTGTTGCTGTGGTAGCAGCTCTCCAGTGATTCACCTGTGGTAGGAGTTCCAGAGATGGTGCCTGAAATTTATTGCCCAGGTGTACATTTCATGTGATATTAGTCAGAACCATCCTTAGGGAAGGTGTGTGTGGAGCAGCCCAAATGAATAATGATTTTTAAAACATTTTTTCTTAGGGAAGAGTTCTAACATATTCATAAGTACAGAGAGTAGTATCATGAGTGCCCATGTCTGTGAGTATTTTTATATTGATGAAATCAAGTTAGAAAGAACATCAAGGACAGCTTTGAAGAGGAAAAGAATTTGAGAAAGACAACACAAAGGAGGGAGTGATAAATGGGAGGGGCTGTGCTCAGACAAAGGCTCTTTGTAAGAAGGATGACACAGGCCCCAGGGTGATGGTCACCACACCCTTAGGAACTTTCCTGGTGCCTCCCACAGGATTTAGGAATAAATCCATCATAACAAAAGTTAATATTTATTAAACCTTTCCTATGTGCTAAGCATGATCTTACAAACTTATGAGGCAGCCATTATTATCATGGTGCTAAGCACCAGCTTACAAACTTATGAGATAGCCATTGTTATTTGTAAGATGCCCATCTCACAAAGGAGAAAATGGCAGCTGTGAGAAGTTAAAGTTCACTTTTTAAAAGTTCTGTGGCTGATCAATGTCAGAGGCAAGATTTGAACCCAGGATCTTCTGACTCAAGAGCCTCTACTAATAATGTGCTGTGTTTACAAAGCCTGGTTCATAGGCTTTTGGACTCAAAACTGCTAGGGCACTTGTTAAAAGTAAGTCTGCTTATTATATGTACCATAGTGAGAGCTTGCTTTTATAATTTAACCCAGGTTACTTCAATGGCTGGGGTAATAACATGCTACTGAAATAATTTCGCTAACCAAGGCATTTAAAAAACATGATTAATATTGTCATTGGTTTCAAGGGAGATTTAAATAACTATATTGTCACTTTCTGAGGGAAAGAAGAATGTACAAAGATGAAAGCTATCTTTTAAATTAATAAGCCAGATTCTCGCCAGGGCTTAAATCATTCATTGATTGTAAGGCAGGGGCATGGAGAGTTAAAAGAACTCTTTAATTAGTGCCTTGGAATTTCATTGATAACAGGAAATATTAAGTATCACGCTGAAATTTCTTTTATCCCTTTGTAACCGGACTACCATGAGGCTTTCTTGGGTCCAGGTTTTGCCTGGTACATTCAAAAAGAAAACAGATCAACTCCAGAAGCCTTGACAACAAATTTTCATCAAGGAATATTCTTTTCCTAGTCTTAATGAATTTTATTAGAGAGAATAATCTCAAAATAGAACTGATGATGGTTAAAATGTCACATTGTACAATTTGTTAGAGATTTTCAAAAAGACCAAATTGCCTTGATAAAATTTAGATCTGCAAATATTTGTTAAGGGTAATTAGATTTGATAAAAACAATGGTCACAAAAGAAAATTTACAGTGGCAGAAGCTATAATGGATGCAATTTGATAGATGTATTAAATACTTCCTGAGGTGGTACAGTGGTAAAGAATTTGCCTGCCAATGCAGGAGACATAAGAGATGGAGGTTCGATCCCTGGGTTGGGAAGACCCCCTGGAGTAGGAAATGGCAACCCACTCCAGTATTCTTACCTGAAAAATTCCAGAGGAGCCTGGCAGGCTACAGTCCATGGTGTCATAGGAGTCAGATGCAACTGAGGATGCACACACACACAACACACAACAGAAATAAACTCTTTCACTTCAGAAAATGTATTATGCCTGCATTCATAAACATAGTCCAAGGGACTGTAGTCAAAACATTCATCTGGCATGAATGGTCAGGGTCACGCTAGGGAGAGAATGCCCAGTGCCCACCAGAGGACAGTTTCTGGAACTCAGGCATATGTGTGGAGACAGCCTGGTTAATTCTGCTAAAACCCCATAGCCATATCTGGGTATTACCCACCTCTAGCCAGGGGCCTGCCTTCCCCTGACTTCCTCCAGTTCACCTGAGTGATTCCCCAGCCTAGGTTCCCTGGCTCACACTGTTTTCTTGCCTGGCAGGTCTTTCCCTGCCCCTAATTCCTACCCTTCCTTCCAGATGCAGGCCCAGCTCATCCTTGCTGCCTCCCACGTGGCCTCCGTCCTGCTGTGATCCAGACCTTGTCCTTCCGCACAAACTCCTCCTTCCAAACTCACCACGGACTTCCATGCTGCCAAATCCAAAGGAGACTCTCAGATTGCCTTCTTTGTCCACCACTCCCTCCTTCTGGTAGAAACCATTTCCTCCAAAGTTTCCACTACCCCTTGTATAATACAACACCATTTGGCCAACGACAATGCCCAGAAGAGCTGCAGCTGTGGGCTCTTATCAACCTGCACTCAGGGCAGCCCTCAGTCCTGAAGGAGGGAGTTGGGCAGTATCCACCACACACCCCCAAAACTCAGCAGGGTCCAAAACCAGACGCATTTGATCCTGACCATTCCGTTTTCAACCTTTCCCTCTGACTTTCACTATCCTAATTGAAGTTCTCGTCACCTTCTGATCAGATTAATTTGCTAGGCTCCTTCGTAAGCTGGACCTACTCCTATTCATCTTTTACACAATTAGCTAGTTTTTTTTTTTTTTAATTTATTCTTTTTTGGTATTTTTTTTGGAAAACTGGTAAAATATGCCTAACATGCAATTGACCATTTTGACATTTTAAATGGTATTAATTAAATTCACATGTTGTGCAACACCACCACAGTCTATTTCTAGAACTTTTCCCTTACACTGAACAGAAACTCTATAATCGTCAAACAGTAACTCCCATTCCCCCTTCGCAACCCCTGGTGACCTCTAAGCTATTTTCTGTTTCCCAAGGAATGTATTTAAGGAAGACAGCTTGCATTGTTCATCAAAATATCTTCAGAGTCCTCTTCAACTCTCTCTGCACTGGACGGTCTGCCCTCTCTGACCCCTGCAGCCTCCCGCATCTTTACTGTCTTGCTGCTGTCTCTCCCCTCACCTTCTCTTTGTGCCCCACCTCCACCAGCTCTCAGCCTGAGACCTTCTCCACCCACATAGCCAGCAGCAAAGTGCAGTCCGGCTTTAGTCTCCTGGGGAGCAGCCTTTTGTATTCCATTTTAAATCCAGAAAAACTTGTTTAGTCACTCAGTCATATCTGACTCTTTGCTACCCTATGGACTGTAGCCCACCAGGCTCCTCTGTCCATGGTATTCTCCAGGCAAGAATACTGGAGTAGGTTTCCATTCTCTTTTCCAAGGGAATCCGTGTCTCCTGCATTGGCAGGAGGATTCTTTACTGCTGAGCCACCAGGGAAGTCCAGAAAAACTTGATATCCCCACAAATCTACTGTATAATTTCCTCCAAGAGGTGACAGTGGAAGGAGACCAAATACAATATTTGCCTGTTGCACCCAAGACTATTTCCAACTCAACAGCATGACTGTCCCCCTCTGCTTCTCTTATGGGGTCGCTGAAACTGCACTGGTCTCAGACAAGTTAGTGCAGGGATAGAAAGTGGGCTGGGCCAGGAGGTGCAGCGGGTCAAAGTGAGGGTGGAATGCTGAGGAGACACTAATGTTAAAGAGCTGGGGCAACAGCATACAGATGGAGAGAATACGAGCTGACAACACCAAAGTAGGAAAAGTGATGTCGGTTCAGTGAACAGGAGGCCCGGTTACCTGGAGAGTAGTGGGCACAGGAGAGTGACATGAAAGGAGGGTGGAGGTGAAACTCTTGAGGGCTTTGGAGATGGTGTAAGAAGTTGAGTTGCCTCCACGTTTGATGGGAAGCTCTCTCTGTATGAAACAGAAAATCCACTTTGAGGGTTTAAATAACAAAGCGGATTTATTGACCCAAGGAACTGAAAAGTCCAGGGGACCTTGAGGTGAGGGGTCTGGTTTCATTTCTCAGGAATTCTCTTCTTCGCCCTTCTCTTGAGAGTCTTTGGGCTAGTTTCTCTCAAGGTTGAAAGGTGGTTTTGGCAGCAACCAAAGGAAAGGGATGGTCTAGCTTCCCTAAGCAGCATAATAGAACTCCTCACCTTCACTCTGTGTCAACCTGCACCAGTCATGGCGGGCAGGCCTTTGCTATGCCCCTCTCTGCACAACCCAATCTCTGCAGTGACGTTCTTACCCCACGCAGGAATCCCTTGAAGCTAGGGCTGGGGTCAATCCCGATGGCATGGCTGCTGGTTTGGACTTCATCTTTGTAGTCAGCAACAGAGGCATTGAAGTGAGTTGCCTTTTGTGAGAGTAAGCAATTAATGATTTTTACTTTTTGATTTGTCTTTCACTTTCTCTTCCTTTTTTTTTTTTTTTTACTGTTTACAATTTACCACAGCATATTCTTTTGTTCTTCTAATGTTTTCAAAAATCATAATCTACATGGTTTTACTAGTTTGATTTAGTAAAACTGTGTGCTCACTGTGTATCCAAGTCAAGTGACTGAAAATATCCTCAAAAATGTTTTTTTGTAGTCTAATTTTACAAGCCCAAAGGACATAGCTTCACTTGAATATTAGAACACTGTGAAATTAATATTAATTTAGCTGAATGTTTTCAGTTTGAATTAACAGGCTTGCAGTGCCATTCAATCTTGCAAATTGCTATCCTCAGGAATTGAATGTGCTTTAGCTTTTCAAAGTATCAATTATAAGGCATAAAAGTTCAACTACAGCTCCTGGTTTAATCCTTTAGCTATCCATCATCTAAAGCTTACAGAAATAGTTGAATTAAACTTTAAGGATGTAGGGTGGCTATTTTTGCAGACTAAGCAAACAATAGCTGCAATTTTATGCCCTTGATAGAAGTGGACTGGTGTGTTAATTCTACATATAAATTCAGCAAAGTATTTACTCTTGTTCTCATTCAAGTCCGACTCCATCCTCTCAAAACAATTCCTACTCCTTCATTCATTAAAAAAGTTCGGGACTTGGCTTTGTCTCATTTTAAATTTCCATATATTATTTTGTCATGGATTTCTTTGTTGTGCTTTGCTCCATCTCTCTGATCTTCAGTTATCTTGACCTCTTTTTACTCCTGTTTAGGATCCAAGTTCCTGACTAGATACCTCACAACACTGTTTTGAAGGTCAATATGGAGAAGCTGTGAGGACTGCTAAGGTCTACATAAAACATTTACTTTTGTGATAATACAGCATCTGTAGTTGTAGCAGTTACTGTTCAGGCCCTTTTGTATTACAGCTTCTTCAGACTTTGGGTGAGGGTTTTCTCCAGTCTCCTGAGGGCACCAGACCTATGTGCAAGGCTCAACCTATGACCAGTGGAGCTGGTGGACAAATATCTCCAGCTTTTTGCCCCTTGGTGGTGCTGGTAGGTGGGAGGCAACTCTAACAAGTGTTCTATGCAATCTCTCAGAGGTACTCAGTAAGGCTAAGCCCTGTTCCCATAGCAGAAACTTCATTAATGCACTGTTTTGTGTTCCTTCCATTTTCACTTCCTGAACTGGTATTTCCTGGGTTTACCTCTCAAATTGATCACCTGTCCTCAAATTCTTAAGGTCTGTTTCTGGTGGGACTTAGCCTAAGACTTTAGTTCCAAAGGCTTTTCAAAAAGTATACATGCAGCCAGCATTCTAGGGCTTTAACGCTCAGCCTTAGTCCTGAATGGAACTAAGTCTACTTTGTCACCTGATTACTGGGACTTAGTGTATTTAGTGCTAATTCTCTGAGAGGTAGTTTTCTAGTAATCCTGGCCACACCTACCATTTGCTGAGAGACTGTACCTTACAGAAGAGCCAGCTGAAACATGAATTAAGCAGGTGGAGATGAAATATCACCATTATTGCTAATAAAGATGATATTCAAAAACATGGCTTACAGCTGTGGGCAAGTGAGTTTTTCAACATTGAACCCTAAAGCTGGGCAGTCTTATGCACAAGGTCATAGTGTTGGACAGCTGAAGGACTCCAACTGCCCTGGCAGAGCCTGCTACTCTGAAGTTTGCAGAAAGGAGGAGCAGAACAGGATGTGTTTTCTCT
Organism: Bison bison bison; assembly: GCF_000754665.1. Taxonomy (NCBI): domain Eukaryota; kingdom Metazoa; phylum Chordata; class Mammalia; order Artiodactyla; family Bovidae; genus Bison; species Bison bison. The sequence continues at coordinate 7,667,651 of NW_011495076.1, read as the reverse complement.
GCAGAGACAGATCCCAAAGAGAAAAGGAGGAGGAAGGGGCTGCGTCACACATGCCGAGCTCCTATTCTCCAAATTTCCCGTTAGAAAATTCATTCCTCCCTTATAGGAATGAATGGGGCCAGAAAGAAACCCAGAATGTTATTGTAATGGATTCCTTTCCTCATAGAAACAAGATGCTAGGGGAAAGGAGTTCCCTCCTTCCAACATTCCTCAGGTTTTTATCCTCTTAGCTCCCTGGGTTTAACCATTACACTCTGGGCCGACTGAGAATGTGACTGGCTCCCCTGCAGGAGATCATCTTTTAATATGATGACAGTGTAGCCCCCCCATAAGCATACCCCCCACCCTTTCCACCCAAATGGCCACTACACTTTCTTTGTGTGTTCTCCTGGTCCTGGTGGTGAAAAGTGTAGCTATTGCCCCAAAAAGGCAATTTAGTGACTGAAGTAATCATAGGCCATGCTGAGCCCAGTTGAAAGTTCCCCATTTCATTTCTCATTCTGAATTATATCTAACAGTTTGAGTGAACTTCAGGAGTCAGTGATGGACAGGGAGACCTGGTGTGCTGTGATTCATGGGGTCGTAAAGAGTCGGACACGACTGAGTGGCTGAACTGAACTGATGTTGTTTAGGACAGTCTATCAGAGGTTCTGCCAGGAGATTATATAACATTGTAAAGATGTTTTAGGAGAAAATACTCCAGTAACATGGAGAAGGTAATGGCAACGCACTCCAGTACCCTTGCCTGGAAAATCCCATGGACGGAGGAGCCTGATAGGCTACGCTCCATGGGGTCTCGAAAAGTCAGGCATGACTGAGTGACTTCACTTTCACTTTTCACTTTCATGCATTGGAGAAGGCAATGGCAACCCACTCCAGTGTTCTTGCCTGGAGAATCCCAGGGACGGGGGAGCCTGGTGGGCTGCCATCTATGGGGTCGCACAGAGTCGGATACAACTGAAGTGACTTAGCATGCATGCATGCATTCCAGTAAATGTTCTGTACTGATGTTCCCAATTTAAATACAACCCTTCTATCATTGTGAATTTCCCAGGGAGAAATCAGAGTTCTAAGATTAGATTCTCTTTTCTGCTTGAGTTAAAGCTAAAAGGCATTAGCCTAAAATTCATCCTTCCCAGTTTCTAATTCTTGTCTGCCACCCCTCCTCCCTGCCCCCGGTTGTGCCAGGCAGCATGTAGGATCTTAGTTCCCCAATCAGGGTTCAAACCTGTGCCCTCCACAGTGGAATTGAAGTCTTAACCACTGGACTGCCAGAGAAGTCCCTAATTCTGCTCATTGTGAACCAGAGGGTTTCTTCATATATGTGGTTCTTTCAGCAGTTTGGACAGGGTCTCATTAGAACCACTAGTCTGGCTTTTTTCAGAGTCTCAGAAGTTAAACACCACATTTACATTATACCTCACTTTTTAAGGAGTATCATCAAAGCACTCAACACCAACAAAATGAAACAATAGGAAAAAAAAATCAATACCAAGACCTTCAAGTAGTTGTCAAGACAAAGTGATGCTTCCAGAACTTTGCACTTTTCATAAATGAGACTCAGTGTCATCTTGATTTGGGCTTCACAGGATGCTAGTCCATCTGTGTAAGTATCTGAAATCCTTGATCTGTAAACAAACTGAACTGGGAGGAAGCTCCCTCAAGAAGTTAAAGCTGGCAACATATTTTGCCATTCCCATGGGAAGAATCAACAGATATTTCCCTCAGGGTGACAGATGAGACTGTAGGAGGTCAGAATACACCATCCCAATATATGTCCTCTGGCATAAGGATTATTTTGAGCTGAAGGCAACTGAGTAAAAGCAGGCACAATATGAGCTCTTTGCTGTCTCCCATCTTGTGAAAAACGGTATCACAAATTTCTATGTGAAGGTTTCCCCGTCCCAGTGCCAGCCCCTCACTGTCCATACCAGAAAAAGAATGACAACTTCCAGTAATACAGGAGACAGGCTGGCCCCATGAGTCTACACAACCAAACCTTACTAACTAGGTTAGTTAGCTACCATTGGTTTCCCATATATTTGCCTTCCTACAGTTTGCTGCCCCTAGAAGCTCCCAAGTCCTTTCCATTTGTCTTCGCATTTCTAAGAGTATCATGCCCTACTGACTGAGCTAGCCATGCACCCTTGACACTTTTTAAATGTAACCTTTTGTTCAAATGATATAAAACCTCCAAGTTTAAGCTGTTTCTTTGTGAGTTTTCTCTTTCTGGGAAACTCCCTCATCATGTAAAACCTGTAACATCAAAGAAACTTGTAGGTCTTTTCTCATTTTAATATGTCTGTTATCAGACTATTGTGCAGACCCAGCCAGAGAACCTAAGAGGGTGAAGAAGATTTTATTTTATTCCCCATAATTTTTGCATTCTTGCAAAGTTTAGAAATAGCAATGATGGGAAGGCCACTCATGAGTCTGTTTTGAGATCTTTCTTTCCCACCTTGACTCTTAACACCCCTTAACTTCCATTTCCCCTTTCAACACTTTGTCTCCAACATTCCCTGATCCATGGAATCTGGGCTTTAAATAATGACACAGTGGCTCCTACCATTGCCTTTTGCTGTGGAATCACTTGGGCGTGTGAAGCCTGCCATGTAAGGGGAGCTTTTCCTTCATCCCCGCAGTTTGTTTCAGCTGGAAAATGTCCTCAGCAGGCTCCTGAACTAAAGCTGTTGTTGACATTTCTGCAGCTTGAATTTCTAGGTGTATTAGGATTAGTTTCAGATATTTAAAAATACTGCTAAAAAATGCTAACCATCATCTGTGAGTCATAATCTTTTTGCTGGTGGAAGGTCTTACCTTGATATTGACTGCACTGACTGATTAGGGTGATGGCTGTTTAAAGTTGGGCTGGCTTCAAATAGGACAATGAAGTTTGACTCATGACTGACTCCTCCTTTCACGAATGCTTTCTCTGCAGCATAAAATGCTGTTTGCTGCTGCTAAGTCGCTTCATTTGTGTCCGACTCTGTGCGACTCCATAGATAGCATTTTATCCACAGAATTAACCTATTATATAGAATTTCTTTCAAAATTGGAGTCAATCCACTTGAGCCCTGCTGCTGCTTTATGAACTAAGTTTCTGTAATATTCTAAATCCTCTGTTGTCATTTGAACAATCTTCACAGCATTTGCACCAGGAACAGACTCCATCTCAAGACACAACTTTCACTGCTCATCCTTAAGGAGCATCTTCGCTTCCATTCATGTTTTATATGAGGTTGTGGCAGTTCAGTCACATCTTCAGGCTCCACTTCCAATTCTAGTTATCTTGCTATTTCTATCACATATGCAGTTATCTCCTCCACTGAAGTCCTGAACCCCTTAGTCATCCACGAGGATTGGAATCTTCTCTCAATCTCCTGTTAATGTTGATATTTTGACCTCTTTCCAGAAATCACAAATACTCTTAGTGGTATCTAGAATGTTGAATCCCTTCCAGAAGGATTCAACTGGCTTTGCCCAGATCCATTAGAAGAATCACTATCTTTAGCAGCTAGAGTCTTAGAAAATGCATTTATTAATAATTAGACTTGAAATGACTCTGATCTATGGGCTGCAGAATGCATACCGGGTTAGCAGACATCAAAACAACACTGATCCGGCTGCACATCTCCATCAGAGCTCTCGGGTGACCAGGTGTATTGTCAATAAACACTAATATTTTGAAAGGAATCTTTTTTTCTAGGCAGATCTAAAGAGTGGGCTCAAAATACTCAGTCAAACATGTTGTAAAACAGTTGCGCTGTCACACAGGCTTTTTGTTCCATTTACAGAGCACAGGTAGAGTAGACTTTGCATAATTCTTAAGAACCCCACAATTTTCAGAATGGTAAATGTGCATCGGCTTCAACTTAAAGTCACCTGATGCATTAGCCCAAACAGGAGAGTCAGTTTGTTCTTTGAAGGCTTGAAGCCAGGCATTGACATCTGTCCTCCAGCTATGAAAGTCCTGGATGCCATCTTCTTCCAATAGAAGGCTGCTCTGCCTACACTCAAATCTGTTGTTTGGAATAGTCACCTTGGTAAATTATCTTAGCTAGATCTTCTGGATACCTTGCAGCAGCCTCTACATCAGCACTCGCTGCTTCACCTTGCACCTTGATGTGATGAAGATGGCTTCTTTCTTTAAACTTCATCAACCACCCTCTGGCAGTTTCAAACTTCTCATCTGCACGTTCCTCTCTTCTCTCAAGTTTTCAGAGAACTGAAGAGAGTTAGGGCCTTGATGTGGATCAGGCTTTAGCTTCACGGAATATTGTGGCTTGTTTGATCTTCTATCCAGACCATTAAAGTTTTCCGTGTATCAGCAGTAAGGCTGTTTTGCCTTATCATGCATGTGTTCACTGGAGTAGCACTTTTCATCTCCTTCAAGAACTTTTCCTTTGTGGTCACGATTTGGCTGTTTGGCAGGCCTAGCTTTTCTATTTCACCTTCCAAAGTGCCTTCCTCACTAAGCTTAATAATTTCTAGTTTTTGATTTAAAGTGAGAGACATGTGACTCTTACTTGAACACTTAGAGGCCACTAGAGGGCTACTCATTGGCCTATGTTCAACATTGTGTAAAAGGGAATAGGGAGGCCTGAAGAGAGAGAGATATGGGCTGTTTTGGTGTGCTCATGGCATCCCAAAACAATGACAACAGAAACATCAAAGATCAATGATCACAGATCACCATAACAAGTACAATAATAATGAAAAAGTTTGAAATACTGTGAGCATTACCAAAATGGGAGAGACATGAAGTGAGCAAATGCTGTTGGACAAATGGAGCTGATAAACTTGATTGATGCAGGACTGCCATGAACATCAATTTGTAAAAAATGCAGTATTTGATAAATGCAATAAATGAAGTCACTCAGTCGTGTCCGACTCTTTGCAACCCCATGGACTGTAGCCCACCAGGCTCCTCCATCCATAGGATTCTCCAGGCAAGAGTACTGGAGTGGGTTGCCATTTCCTTCTCCAGGGGATCTTCCCAACTCAGGGATCAAACCCAGGTCTTCTGCATCATAGGCAGACACTTTACTGTCTGAGCCATCAGAGAAGTCTAATATAGCAAAATACAATAGAACAAGGACGCTTATACTCTGTATTGCAAGAGAGGCTGAGAAATGCAGTCTTCATTCTAGGCAGCCATGTACCCAACCAAACATTACTATTATTGTGAAGTGAAAAGGAAAGTGAAAGTCACTTAGTTGTGTCTGACTCTGTGTCCCTGCAGCTTGCCAGGCTCCTTTGTCCACGTAGCTTAGTTGTGTCCAACTCTTTCCAACTCTGTAGCTCACCAGGCTCCTCTGTGCACAGAATTCTCCAGGCAAGCAAGCATACTGGAGTGGTTTGCCATTCACTTTTCCAGGAGATCTTACTTGGATCTAACCGGGATCAAACCCAGGTCTCCCTCATTGCAGATAAGATTGTTTACCATCTGAGCTACCAGGGAAGTATTATGACTATAAATAAATAAATACTAGAGGGAACTGGAATACCAGACTAAGAGCGGTGGTAAGGACACATACCTCTGGCAAGCCTCCTCAGCGCACCAGAACTTCTCCTGCTTTTGACTGGTCCAGGCCTCCTCTCTGCTCTGCCTTTTCCAGCAATAGTGGATATGTCCTAGCGCTTGATTTCCTCACTACAGCTTTCTAGGAGGAACAGCTGAGTTTGTCACAGTATAACTTATTTCTTAAATTGATCCCTTTCCTTCCCTAACACATATAGGCTAATAGTATTTGTTGGATCTGATGCTTCCCTTTTATTTTGTAGAAAACTTAAGTCTCCTTTCTGTCCCAGACAGTGTTACCTTTCTCACCTAGATTTTGTCTAATGGAGTCTTCTGTTCTGAGAGATAAGTTACTAGATTCTGGTCTGCTCAAAGGCAATCATTGTTCAAAAAAACCTTGGGCACTCTCACTTTTCCAAGTTAGATATTCAGCATGGATTTTTTGACTGGGCTAATGCCAATTCAGGGTTGTATTTCATTTATCATTGTCCTGGTCACTCTCTCCTACTATGTTTCACCTTTCTTGTTGCCTTCATTTAGAGTCTTCATTTAGAGTCTTAATTCTCAAAATTTCTCAGGTGTGCTCCCTCTGGGCACAGGCAGCACTAACGCCATGTATAATTATAGTGACATCTGGAAACTCCTTTAATAATCCCATGAATAGTTTACTTGCATTGGCCTGCTGTTCTCCTCTCAAATGGTCCAGACGTTCAGGCACATTTGGCACCACTGTCCAGTCTTGAAGGCACAGTTCCCTAGGGGTTCTTTCCAAGGATGCTCTGCGTAGCTCTAAGAGAGCACTCTGCCCAGTAGTGGCCTATATCTGTGCTCCGTGCTCCCTCTGGGACAGTTGGTACAGTTCACTGAGACTTTGCTTATATTCTTATTCAATTTCCTTGGAACTAAGTTAATTATTTCTGTCCTTATGTTCCAGATGGTCCCACCAAATATCTACCAATTTAAGAAATAACCTCTTAAATGAATGAAACTTCAAGTACAGTATAGTGTCCCTCCAAGTACAGGACAGACATTGAAGGTCTGTCCTTCAATTTCACTTTTCTGTTAATATCTATTGAATCTGTTCTGTAAGATCTCAACTTTATCTCCAAAAAAAGTTTCTCCTTCTAAAGCCAAATTATCCTTCATTTATTTGTTCTCATCCTGTCATTGTTCCTGTCCTGAGACTGAAGCACATTCTAGGAACACTCCAGACATTCCTTGATTTCCCAAACAAATCTGGTTTCTAGAGACCCAAGTTTCCAGGCACAGGATAATTACCTTCTTGACCTTTTTTCTTTTCTAAAAGATTTATTTATGAATTCTGTGGCTGTGCTGGGTCTTTGCTGCTGCATGCGGGCTTTCTCTAGTTGTGGTGAGTGGGGGCTCTTCTTTATCGTGGTGCACGGGCTTCTCACTGCAGTGGCTTCTCTTGTTTCCGAGCACAGGTTCTAGGCGCTCTTGCTTAAGTAGCTGCAGGACGTGGGCTCAGTGGATGCAATTTGCAGGCTCTAGAGTGCAGGCTCAGTAGTTGCAGCCCATGGGCTTAGTTGTTCCACTGCATGTGGGACCTTCTGGGACCAGGGATTGAACTGGTGTCCCTTGCATTACATGGAGAATTCTTAACCACTGGACCACCAGAGAACCCTGACTTTTGTTTTATTTAAAACAACCCGTGTCTTTAACTTAGATAGTTTTTTCGTTCAATAAGGGCTCCTATTTATTGTTTGCTGATTTTCAATGAAAAGCCTTGTTATGGGTGCCTGCACGGGGCCTTGGCCAGAGTTCATATAATTTACAATTCTAGTCAACTTTGGATCACATGGTGGGAGATTAGTCTTGAGATTCTGCACAGGTCATACCATACAACTTCAAGATTAGTCTTGGGGGAATGCCTACATAAGTTGGCATTAATAACTGAAAACTAGAACTTCAGCATGGAGACACAGATGTAGAGAGTGGACTTGTAGACACAGTGGGGGAAGGAGAGGGTGGGAAAACGGAAAAAGTAGCACTGACATATTATACACGATCATGTGTAAAATGGATAGCTGGTAGGAAGCTGCTATCAGTTTGGCGCTTTGTGATGGACTAGAGGGGTGGGGGAAGGGGAGGAGGCTCATGAGAGAGGGGATATATGTATAATTATGGCTGATTTGAGTTGCTGTATGGTAGAAACCAACACAATATTGTAAAGCAATTTTCCTCCAATTAAAAAATAAATTAAAAAAGAAAACTAGAACTTCAGACTCCAGTGCTCTCGAGCACCCATGCTGTAAAGAACCCACTGGTAAAGAAATGATAGAATTAGAAAATCACCATTTTGCAAGCCTTAAAAAAATATTCTAGATAATATATACCAATGGACACTAAAATGGTTTGATGGTGAACTTTATAATGGTGCATCAGACTGACGGCACTAGATGCAGGAGACTAAACACACTTTTCAACTAGGGACAATGGAAAACATACGATATTAGGAAGTCATTGTTAACTTTTTTTAAATGTTATAATGGTATTGTGGTCATGTTTATAAAAAAAATGATACTTATCTGTTAGGGAAAGTGAAGTTGTCTTGAAGTCCATTTTTAAGGAGTTTCAGTTTAGTAACTCTAAGTGGAAAGCAATAATAATAATATAGTCAGATCTTGATTATTCCAAAATAGTGTCCAGCGTGTGCATTATCCAGGACTTTGCCCACTGTTCCTCCCTTCTGTGGCTCCTCTGCTGGTCACTACATTTACAGCTGACCTAGTGTAGTACGGAAAGCACACATCTGTCAAATTTTGTGACTTGTTGGATGAAGAAAGTCTGTGGGGAAGAGACTGAAACTACTGATTGAAATCAGGTGTATAAATAATTGGAACATTTCATTTCTTTTTGATTTATATGTCTTCCTTGTTATAGATAAATATGAGTTACAATGATTACATAATAAAACTTTAGAGCCCAAATACAAAAAGCCTTCATTTTATTTAGTTTCTACTTTACTTGTGGAAAAAAATCATTTTTTAAAAGTTTTATTTTACCAAGGACTAATCCTTTGCTGACATTCAACTTTAAAGTATTCTTTCGTGTCTGTCTCACAGGAGAAAACATGCAACATTGCTTCTGTGGCAGTTTCTTCTAGTTTTTCAAGGACTCATGTAGTAGCAACTGGTTCAAAATACTGCTTTGTTTCAAAGCATGCAGTTTAGATGTATCTTCACTAATGATGGCAATATTTCCATTTTGTTCCTGAGCTGTCAGGTCACTTTCACTGTCAGACAGTGTACACAGCAGAGTGTCATTTTCATAAGTTGGAAAGTAATACCTGAAAACAACCACAAATAGACTGAATAACCAAAACTATAGATTACCTAGAAAATTTCTCAGCAGTTGAATGTACACATTACTATAATTTTGCTAAGTTTCTTTGCCAACAGTTTCAACTACATTTTGCAAAGGCTGTAAACGAGAGAACTTCTGAATTAATTTTACTTTGACCTTTATTGGCTGACATCAGTCTTACTAGTATCTTTGTTAGCTGGCATTTCAGCCTTTGCTTGATATTTAACATAACAAGATACTATCTTAAAAGGCAGCCTACTCTACTATCAGGCAGCTCTAGCTATCAATTTAATACCTCCTTGTATAAAGCTAAAAACGACATTCCTCTCATTTCTATTCAAAGGTTTCAGTTCTGCCCTAGGGATAGCAAAGTTCAAATACAGTTACTCTTTCACACACTACTCCTTCAAATATCCAATAAAAACAACTGTTTCCATGTGTGGAGTCCCCCCTCTTCCCCCAATCTAATCATCACTATTTTCTTCATTATAAATTAAAAAAATTAAAAACATCTATAGAATTTTAAGTCTATTACTCTGGTTCCTTCTCTGGACACACTCTGGAGTTAGTTCTGAAATATAAAGGTTTTGACTTGTATAAGAAGAATTATAGGAACTGGGTCTCAGGTTAGTCCAGGGCTGACTCTGCCTCTCATAAATCTGGAATTTTCTAAAGAGGAAAAACTAGAGCTTTTTGCCTAGACTCCTGGGGGGCTCTGATTTAACATTCCCTGAGAATAGAGGAATCTCTCTGGAGCTAGAACCCCACAACCTCCCAGAGGTTCCCTCAACTGAGATTATCCAGAGTGATTAGAGAACTGTCTCAGAAGGTGAGACTGGCAAAGGATACCTGGGAGTCTGAGACCATCTCAACAGGTACATACTAGAAGAACAAATGCTTGATGTTTTTAAAAGCACCAGGATGCAAAACATGCATCAAAAGCCCTAGTAGTGGTATACTGTATGACACAGTACTTTTATGTTTAGGAGTTTATCTAAATGAAATAATTATGTAAGTGTGCAAAAATGTAGGCATATGCATCTATTTAGAAGAGCAAAACATAAAAATCCTAAACATCTAGCAAATATCCATACAATGGAATAGTTGGCAACCATTAAAAATGATGCAATAGATGTGTAGTGGATATAGAAGATGCTTTTAAATACTTTATTAACAAAATATAACTTAAAAATCTGTATTTCTATATCTATCTATTGCTATCCATATCACTACACCATAAAATTTGAAGTAGTTGATTATATCTGTAACAGGGAGATTATTTTAAAACCAAGGTTTTTGAAGATTTTTACTTTTTACAATAGACTTGCACTTATCTTTTATTTAAGTTTAAAGGAATTAAATAAATGGATGAGATAATGGAGAAGGAGCAAAGAAATGTATGTCTGGTTGAGCAGAACTCACTGTGGTTGATCCCATATCTGTTTTTCAGGAAGCAGCGCAGTATGTTTCGCTTCTTCCATATGAGTCCTTAAGTCTGCTTTGGACCTGAACTTCTCCTGGCAGCCATAGCATCTACACTGGTGAATCTGCCTCCGAATGAAATTGACCAATTTCACTTGCTGATAGAAATTTAATCCTGAAAATGATAGTATACAGAATCATCAGACAACTGGTCAGACCCATTTTTACACTGTTGCAATTTTTTTTTTTTTTAAAGAACCACTTCTCTTTATTAACCAACCTGAAGAGGCAGTGCAGATTTAAAGCATAGACAGAAAATAATAACAGCTAGTACTTATATAGTGCTTATGTACCAGGCACTGCTCTAATCACTTTTCATGCATTAATACATTTAATCTCCACAACACCCTACCACATAGGTGTTACCGTATCCACATTATACATCAGGAACCTGTCCAAGGCTGCATAGCCAGTAAGTGGTAGAGCCAGGATGTGACACCAGGCTGTTCGCTCCACAGCCCATGTTCTTGACTATTAACCTATTACATACACATATACATGTGTATAAGAGCAATAAAGTAAAGTAACACTTTCAAGAGTCTAGGAAAGTAGCTGGTGAGTTGAGGGGTGGGCATTGAGCTTTTTCGGAGAAGGCAATGGCACCCCACTCCAGTACTCTTGCCTGGAAAATCCCATGGATGGAGGAGCCTGGTAAGCTGCAGTCCATGGGGTCACTGAGGGTCAGACACGACAGAGCGACTTCACTTTCACTTTTCACTTTCCTGCATTGGAGAAGGAAATGGCAACCCACTCCAGTGTTCTTGCCTGGAGAATCCCAGGGACCAGGGAGCCTGGTGGGCTGCCATCTCTGGGGTTGCACAGAGTCAGACACGACTGAAGCGACTTAGCAGCAGCAGCAGCAGCAGCAGCATTGAGCTTTTTATGGTCTTGGATATATTAGCAAGTCAGTACTTTATGTCTTCATGACACTAATTTTTCTATCATGGTGATCTACTTGGGTACATCTATAATAAACACTCGAGCTACACTACCAAGCAAGGCAGTAGGTGTCTTTCATACACTATACATTCTCTATAACATTCTGCTGAGCCAAGGCCCAATGTCACACAGCTAGTAAGTGCTGGAGCTGGACTGTGAACTCCAGTCTGACTTCAAAATCCATGCTTTTTTCCACTAGCCCCCTACACTTTACAATAGAAATTAATCATTAACTTGTAAGCCCTCCTCCAGGGGATTTTCCGGACCCAGGGATCGAAGTCATGTCTCTTATGTCTCCTGCACCGATAAGCAGGTTCTTACCACTAGTGCCACCTGGGAAGCCCTGTTTTATTTGACATCATATATGTAGGGAAAAAACCTATAAATCAAAACCATATTTGAATATTATAGTTAAGACTGTGAATCACTGTTTCAGGCAGTCCCATTGAGACCATCTGTGGAGAGACACATTTTGGCTTGTACACTCTCCAAGCACAACTGCAGAACACAGGCATCGTTCACGGGATAGTGTATGAAAAAAAGCAACATCATGGAAAACAATTTCCGAATCAAACTTACCAAGTTCTGACTTTATTTTGAGGAGATCAAATTCATGTGCATCCTAAAAAAAGGAATGAATGTATCTGTGAGCATATAAATTATTTAATCTTTCAGGATGGAAGTATAAACAGACGGCTTATTCACAGGAGTCTGAACACTGCAGAATTCAGTCTCAGTTCATCATCTGTTTTCAAAGTCTTCAAAATCTACATCTAATTGCTTTATAAAGCACAGTCCAAACAAGTCATGTCAATCAGTTAAAACATTTTAGTTGTTCACAGCTTGTATCTCCAGTTTTTATCATTTACTCTGTATGCACTCTGCAGTCTGACAAAAGAGTCCTCAGTCTCTAGGTAAATGTAGCCCTACTATACTCTGTGTCTGGAGTAGAATTATGACTATAGGTCCTTTGCTTCACAAGTAGATAGGTAATTTTAAATATTCTGCTTTTCCTTTTATACTGTAAAATATGGTGTTTAAACCTGAAAGTTTCTCCTCACTCATATCTTCCCACAAATTACATGTCTTTTGACTTTTACGATGCACAGGCTTATTTTTATTCTGTTCCATTTCTACAATCGCCCATCTGGGTAAATGCTTCAACTTACAAGCTTACAGAGAATAAAGACCATCTAACTCTCTATGAAGGCATTCTGTGTAGCACCACAGGCAGGATAATTAAGAATTCCATGATATGTTATCACTGAAAGTGACTCAGCAGAGGTTGAGGACACCAGTCAAGGATCCTGCAAAGGGAATTCTTACACAGGATAGAGGGACTAAGGCACCTTTCAATTCAAAGAGACTAGGATATTATGAGATTAGGATATTTAAGACTGGAAAGTATACATACGTACTAGTGACAACCTGCTTCAGACAAAATGATTCTCCTTCCTCTTGAGTAAATGCCCATAGCCTTTTGAACACCTTCCAGGTCCTAGTTTTACTGAACTAAGAACAGTTTTTATGAATGAGAATGAAGGTGGGTCAAACAGGAGAGTCTGCTCCACTGCTTTAGAGCTGAGTGGGGGGGATGGGAGAGAGGGCATATCAGAATAATCCAGTAATATTTTTCTATTATACTCAACTCCCAATATAATAAAAGAATAGCATGCAGAAGAGAAAACACAAACTGGTAATGTCCTCAAATTTCTTCTCTTCAAATCCTGGTAACTGAGGGAGTTGTAAAACCACACCCTGTGCCCTCTCCACCTCCATCCCTCCCAAGGGCTCTGTAAAAGGCAACTTTCTCTTTTCCTGCTCTCCTTGTTCACCAGCACGGAAAGCACTGGGAAAAAGACTCAGAACCTGTCCACATCCCAGGTATTGTTAATTGTGGTTGCAGATCCTACAGGTTAAGGCAGAACTATCTTGTAAACATCTCAGAGGTGGGATGGCATCAGTGGTCTGTGAAATACCAAACTAACAGTTCACCCAGGTTCAGTGAACTCCGCTTAACTGCCCCTAGTTCTGCTTCTGTTTGATGGACCCTCCCTGACTTCCATTTTGCTTACAGAACTTTAAGGAAGGGGAAAATAATCAAGAGACAAAGGTATAAGATGATGAGGTTGCAGTAACCATCAACTTCTCCCTGTCAGAACAAAACCAATGTCAAATGAATCAAAGTATCTCACCTCCATGTGGACACATAATTTCTCAATTGTTTCTGCTTGCTTTTCACAAAATAGGCAGACAGCAGACACAGGGTGTTCTTCCCAATCAGACCAGTCACTGTGTTAAAAATAAAATGGCAAACATGGAGCTTCAAGGATATACAGAACAATGACCTGGTATTACTTTCTGCTCCCTAAGAAACCCTGCCAGTCTCTTTCAAATCTGGTATTTCTGTAAAGACTGTCATATTATATTATGACTTTTTGATACAATTTTTGAAATTCAAAGTAGCACCATGAAATTAATATAAATAGCAAACAGGTGCTGCTCTATTTTCTTGTATTTGCCTCTCTTTCTGAGCAGCTATTTCACTACAAAATCAGCACCATGTCTTTCTGAGACAGCCAGTTTTAATTTGCAGAGAAGACGTATCAGGAGACGGGATGCTCTCTCGTTAACTACAGCCACTAAGTGTGCATGCTGTGAGGTGCAGTCAGTGCCCAGAGTGTGTTTCTGCATGAAAAATGGCGTATTTTAAAAAGGCAACCTTGTATCTTTCATGTGGGAAATACAGATCATTTTAAATGGGGCAAGTGTTAAATCTGATGGCAGATATCAAAAAGAATACAGGGCCTTTTTACCACTTTCTCCCTTCCTTGCATTTATTTTTTGAGATACTGTCAACTTCTTGTCACTGCTAAACCAGGAGAAGCAAAATCCCAGGAGAGACAAAAGGCTGAACAGCTTTGAGTGAGAGGAAGATGAATAACAGGGAATCCTTTTAGGTTGAAAAGAATACTTCTCGAGCTTATAATTTCAAGCAAAGAAGCTGTGAATGTTTTAAGTTAGTCATCAATGGGATGAACACAGAACAAAGTTAACCTCAATTTAGTTGTTATGTTCTCTGTTCCAACAGTAAGAAGCATGGAGAGTTCAAATATCATATCAGTTTAAGGTCTAGGGATCAATGGACTAATGAGTAAAGAATTCTGGAGTATATTTTCTCTGAATTATATATTACCTGTGTGCTCAATGATCAGCTGTAGTAGCAAAACACTATTTAGTTGGAATAACAGTTGTTTTAATTATGTCAAACTTATTTTGATATTATCATTAATTTTATTGAAGTATAGTCAATGGCACCCCACTCCAGTACTCTTGCCTGGGAAATCCCATGGATGGAGGAGCCTGGGAGGCTGCAGTCCATGAGGTCGCTGAGGGTCGGACATGACTGAGTGACTTCACTTTCACTTTTCACTTTCCTGCATTGGAGAAGGAAATGGCAACCCACTCCAGTGTTCTTGCCTGGAGAATCCCAGGGATGGTGGGGCCTGGTGGGCTGCTGTCTACGGGGTCGCACAGAGTCG
>NW_011495076.1:7627967-7652740 GCF_000754665.1 Bison bison bison | reverse complement strand
ACTTGGAGAAGGAAATGGCAACCCACTCCAGTGTTCTTGCCTGGAGAATCCCAGGGATGGTGGGGCCTGGTGGGCTGCTGTCTACGGGGTCGCACAGAGTCGGACACGACTGAAGTGACAGCAGCAGCAGCATAGTTGATTTACAATGTTGTGTTAGTTTCAGGTATGTAGCAAAGTGATTCAGTTATATGTATATATTCAGTTATATATGTATATATTTGTGTATATATATATATATAAAATCATTTTATAAGCATATATGTTTTTAATAAAATATTTGATAAAAAATCTGTTTTTTTTTTATCAGATTCTTTTCCATTAAAGGCTATTACAAGATATTGTCTACAATCTCCCATGTTATACAGTAGAACCTTGTTGTTTATCTATTTTGTATATGGAAGTGTATATCTATTAATAGCAAACTCCTAAATTTATCACCCCCTTTCCCTTTTAGTAAAGATAAATTTGTTTTCTATGTCTGTTAGTTTATTCTTATTTTGTAAATAAATTCATTTGTGTCATACCTTTAGATTCCACATATAAGTGATATCAAGTGATATCTGTGTTTCTCTGACTTACTTTATTTAGTATAATAATCTCTCAGTCCATCTATGTTGTTGCAAATGGCATATCATTATATCGTTCTTTTTTATGATTGAGTAATATTCCACTGTTTGTATACCATATCTTCTCTATCCATTAATCTGTCCACGGACATTTTGGTTGCCTCCATCTTTTGGTTACTGTAAATAGTGCCGCTATGAACATTGGGGTACATGTATATTTTCAAATTAGAGTTTTCATCTTTTCCGGACATATGTGCATGAGGGGGATTGCTGGATCATATGCTAGCTCTACTTTTAGTTTTTTAAGGAACCTACATAATGTTCTCCATAGTAGCTGTACCAATTTACATTCTCATCAAAAGTGTAGTAGGGTACCCTTTTCTCCACACTTTCTTCAGCATTTATTATTTGCAGACTTTTTGATGATGGCCATTCTGACTGGTATGAAGTATCAAAAGTTATTTTTATTTCAAGTTTTGGCTATACTACATGAAAGGACGCATGGCTTACAGAAAGGGTTCTCTTTCTTTTTATTCTATCTTTTCAGAATGGTAACTTAAAATCAAAATAAATAACTATTTTCCTTCTCTTAAAATACTGTGATTAAGTACCATCAATAATAAGTCTTACTCTTCCTGATGCTCTAGCAACTCCCGATCATCTTCTAGTTGAACTTCTTCCCACGATTTTCCAAGTTCCTTTGAAGGAAGAACAGAGGGATTAGAGATAAAGAGGGGAGGTGAAGGGGGAAGAGGGGAGAGGAAAGAGAAAGTAGACACTGAACTCAAAACAAAACAAGACAGTACCTAAATGCAAATGGTTTTAAAACAATACAAGCAGAATACAGTAAAGCTGTTATTTCAGGGTAAGAAATGATACATTCTAACTCGAAGTTTAGGATTTAGGATATATCCTAAATGGTTAGGATTTCAGATATATCCTAAATCAAACATCTGAAAAGCATGTAATAATGTTTAATAACATTTTAATATGCTTTTCTTTTTTAGAGAAGCAGAGATAACCTTTCAGTCAGATTCTTTTCTGTTAAATGTAAATTAGCATTTCTCAGCCCTGGATGTACACAGGATCTCTTAGGGATCTTTTAGAAAAACCGCTAATATCTTTTGAGAGAGACTCTCCTAGCTGGACTCTGTTTCTATTTGAGGTTCTCAAAAGTCTATTTCCCAGACAGCAGCCACAGTGAACTTTCTACAGGGTACCTCACTGTTTGTCTGACCCCTCCCAGGGCTTCTCATACTCAAAACAAAATGCAGAGGTCTTCCCATGGCTTATAAGGCCTCTATGGTCTGCCAGGCTCCCTCTCTATCACTGTGTTCCAGCACTTTTTCTTATGCTTAGCTGGCTCTGGTCAGACCACTCTTTGGTTCCTGCTTGAACACAGCAAGCCGACTTCCACCTGGTTACTTCTACACTTGTTGGCATCGTTCACCTCACATATCCTGATGTGGTTCCATCATCCTGAACGTTACCACTGCTTTTTCTGAACACTGTCTAAACACCCCTCTTTCAAGTTACTTTTTATTCTGCTAGGACGCTTTATTTTTCTTCAAAGCATTGATCATACCCTGAAATCATTTTGTGGATCTGTTTTCTTATTTTCTGTCTTCTGCACTAGAATGTCTATGAAGACATGGGTTTTGTTCACTGTTATATTTCCAGAGTCGGGCACACAGTGGGTACCAGAAATTATCTTTTTTATTTTATTTTATTTATTTTATTTTTAAAATTTTATTTTATTTTTAAACTTTACATAATTGTATTAGTTTTGCCAAATATCCGCAGTAGGCAGTGCGTCAGTCTTATAATCTGAAATTATCTTTTTGAGTTGAACTGTAACTGAAAACATCTAAAAAATGTGATGCCAATTCAGATCTTACTTCAAAAGTTTTGTGCATGTTGAGTAAATAGTTAATGTATAAAAATCACATGGTACCAGGTAATAGTTGGTACTCAAATATATACTCAAATCCCTTTTATCTCTTACAGTTCATGGAGGAGTTCCACTTTGCAGGGCTATGTCAGACAAATTTAGTCATAGTTTCAGCAAAACTTAATGCAGTGATGAGCAGGAATGCTTTCTTTTGGCCCAACCATGTCTCTTTTCTCCCTTGAGTCATTTCTTTCTTTCTCTTGGCCTTTCTTCTCTCTCTACTCAATCTTCCCACTGTGCCGTGCAAAAGCAGACACTGCATTAAAGAGGGATACAGAGAAATTACTGGGCACTTTTCCAAGCAGTTAAACCATGGTAACTGTCAAGTCCAGCCTCACCTGATATAATACAGATATCCCTGTTTTATATCCTTTATTTAGAAAAACATTACCAGAATTTACTCTCAGTTAGAAACATTTTCTTAAGGAAGGTAATCATTTAACTAAACACAAAGGACTACAAGAGCCATTATGATTTAGAGAAAAAGAACATCTATCATTCATCAACTTAATGAGAGGTTTTGCAGCTGTCATTATCTATCAGCTAAATGATGCATAAACTCAGACACACAGAGATTTACCATAACGTCATTAGAGACAGTTAATTTGGACTCCATAATGGACTTCCCAGAGTCGTCATGAAGTGTCTAAGCATCATTATGAACAATAAGAATGGCCTCACCATTGCCAACAGGATTCTTATTAGATGGAATTTTTGGTGATGAATTAAATCTTTTATGCATTGGTTGGTCTCTGTGGACACAGACTGAAGGCCACTGCTGCAAGATATTACTCAAGGATGGGTCACTTGGGGTATTACCATTCAACAATACAAGCAAATGTTACTTATCAATAAATGTTTTGAGCCCAAAATGATGAAAAATATCTTTCACTGTCAAACTTCCAAAGTCAAAGCATTGCTTTACAGCTTTCTCAGTATTAAGCACAACACAGGGATTTATCTAGGCAATACAGCACTAACCATTTACCGCTTGAGAACAAAATGGAACTCTGTGTTCATTAGTATAATAGGAAACAAGTGATTTGAATGTGACTTTCCTAGAGTGCTCTGCCTTGGTACAGTTAAATGTATGATTTATTATAAGAACAAGACACAAAGAGAAAAAAAAATTTAGTCTCTGATTAAGACACTATGCCTACTAATGAATCATATCAGGAAAGAGAAGAACGCAAAAAAAAAAAAACCAAACCAAAGTTGGGAAGGCATGTCAGTAAAGATGTTCAGAACACCTCCTCAAACCTCTGCATCAGATGGCTTATGATCAATGAGAGGGTGGGGAAAAAGGTCTCTTTCACCCAGCACCTTTTCATCCCTAAAACTCACAGACTTACATATGCTTACACACAAAAAAATCCATCAGAAACACATACAGTGTTTTAAATGTAAATAATTACAGTAGAGAGAATCATAACAAAACTGAAAAATAGGTTAACAGCGTTCTTTTGTTGGGGCTTCCCTGATGGCTCAACAGTAAAGAATCTGTCTGCCAATGCAGGAGACGTGAGTTTGATCCCTGGGTTGGGAAGATCCCCTGGAGAAGGAAATGGCAATCCATCCCAGTATTCTTGCCTGGGAAATCCCATGGACAGAGAAGCCTGGTGGGCTACAGTCCATGGGGTCACAAAGAGTTGGACATGACTCAGTGACTAAACAACAACAATGTTTTGTTACAGATGGGTTTGTATATTTTAAAACTAAAAAAATTTAAATCAAAAAAATGATAATACCACTGCAAAAATACTTCCCTTTAGTAAAGCTCAGGCCTTGAGCCATGAGCACCTACAGAACATGTAGCTGAAGCCTTGAAGATGATGTCAAGCAGTCTGCTGCCCTCTGAGGCAAGAGTACTTGAACGTGAAACTGCCTGGGACCTTGTCCCTTCAGCTGTTCCCCCCCCAACCCCCAATCCATTGAACCTTTCTGTTTGTGAGAAAACAAAGCACAAACTCTAAGCAGATAATTTAGATTATGCAAAAGACCTTTAATATATTTTATTTGCAAGTCTATCAGTATTAAAAAACTGATATGAGTTATTAAACAGGCAAATTATTTCTCCCAAGAAAGAACATGGAATCTATCAATTTGCTGAGCCCAAAAGGGACCCTTAACAGACTCTTTGTCCTGACCAGGGATCAGGACATCGTTTATTGATCTCCCACCTTTTATGACTCTCAGAGTGTATCTTGCCAGGAATACCCTGGATGCTTCCATTACTGCTGGTCTGAAAATTCTGTTCCAAAGTGGGACACTATGGGTGCATGACTCAATTACCGCATAGATCTACTACAGGAGAGGTCAAAACATTAATCCTGTGTACACCATTACAAAGTGTTGAAATTAATGTGCTTACACATCTGGTTCTCACACCAATCTCTAAGTTCCTTGAAAGTAGTAGCTGTTCTGCCATATTTTTCTTTCTGTTCCACCAGCATCTGGTACCTAGAAAGCACTCAAATGTTTATAGAATGTATGAAGTCAATGAAATTCCTTCTGAAAGAAAGAGGATGTGAGAAATGGATGTGCAGACACTAGCTACTAAACCAACAATTCAATCTTTTGCCCACATCCACGCACTCATATCAGCTTTTTCCCTCAGAGAAATAAACGATGAATGTCTCTCATTTCTGTTTTTCTTTTTTTCTTCTTTTTAATCCTTAAAAAAAAATAAAGCAGGAACTCTCTGGTGGTCTAGTGTTTAGGACTATGAGCTTCCACTGCTGAGGGCCTGGGTTTGATCCCTGGTTGGGGAACTAAGATTTTGCAAGCTGGGTAGCGCAGCCAAAAATTTATAAAATAACAATAAAAAATTGTCCTGCTCTTTAAAGTCCTTAAGAAAAAACAAACAATGTATTTACTGTTTAATTAAACTTTTAGAATAGTTTAGTCTTGATAATAAGTATTTTCATTAGTGAAGTCTAAAAGAAAACTAAAATGAAAAGCCATTGGCCCTCATTTTTCTCTAACTATACACTATTAATATTTGGAACAGTTTTAAAAAATCTATTTAGCCTATATATTTTTTATACCTTGATTTATACTATTCCAAGAACACTGTTAAGATTGATACTTCTGATAAGCACTCCTCTAACTTAAGGCACTGGTACATCTTTAGAGATGTTATTAGCTTTTTCAATTCTTTCCAAAGCTAAGTTTACATCATTTCCAAGCTATGACAAACCTAGACAGTGTATTAGAAAGCAGAGACATCGCTTTGTTGACAAAGGTCCATATAGTCAAAGCTATGGATTTTCCAGTGGTCATGAGAGTTGGACCACAAAGAAGGCTGAGTGTTGAAGAATTAATAATGATTTCAAACTGTGGTGCTGGAGAAGACTCTTGAGAGTCCCTTGGACAGCAAAGAGATCAAACCAGTCAATCCTAAAGGAAATCAACCCTGAATATTCATTGGAAGGACTGATGCTGAAGCTGAAACTCCAATACTTTGGCCACCTGATGCGAAGAGCTGACTCACTGGGAAAGACTCTGATGCTGGGAAAGATTGGGGGAAGGAGGATACGGGGATGACAAAGGATAAGATGGTTGGATGGCATCACTGACTAAATGGACATGAGTTTGAGCAAATTCTGGGAGATAGTGAAGGACCGGGAAGCCTGGCATGCTGCAGTCCATGGGGTCGCAAAGAGTTGGACACAACTGAGTGATTGAGCAACAACAACAAGGCATCATAACACTTTTTAAGTTTTTTAAAACAAATCTTTCCTATGGCTTCCCTGGAAGCTCAGTGGTTAGGACTCCAAGCTTTCATTGCCGAGGGTATGGGTTCAATCCTTGGTTGGGGAACTAAGATCCCATAAGCTGTGTAGTGTGGTCAAAGAAGGAAAAAAACAAACAAAACCAAAAACTCCAGAAACAAAACACTCTATTGTTGTTGGCCTCAATGGAAAAGCATAGAGAGCTAAGATGGCTAGGGTTGTGGGTTAGAGCCCTTAAGGAACTGACTAAAGTCAGCTTTACCTTGACCATGCATCATCTTCTACTTTGGTATAAAAGATAATAGGCAAAGGGTGTGTATGTGTGTAGATCATTAAGAATTTATCACCATTAACTGACCAAATCCCCAAACCAACCCAAAGTATAAGAGGTGGGTACTGGTACTATTTCAATTATAAAAACTGAGGAAAAATGGAAGGAAACTGATGCAGAAAGCTTTAGCTATGTGACCCTGGGAAAATCATGCAACTTCTCTATGCTGTAGTTACCTAATCTATAAAAGAGGATAATGACAAAACCTGTGTCACAGGGGTGTGGTTAAGAGTAAATGACTTAATATAAATACCTAAGACAGTACCTGGCACATCCATGCATGAGTGCTAAGTTGCTTCAGTCACATCCTACTCTTTGCGACCCTATGGGACTCAGCCCCCCAAGGCTCCTCTGTTAGTAGAATTCTCCAAGCAAGAATACTGGAGTGGGTTGCCAAGCCCTCCTCTAGGGGATTTTCCTGACCCCAGGACTGAACCTGGATCTCTTATGTCTCTTGCATTCGCAAGAGAGTTCTTTACCTGTTTACTAGCACCACCTGGGAAGCCTGTACCTGGCACATAGTAGGTACTAAAAAGCTGCTAATTAAAACCAAACCAGGGAGAATGGATATGTGTACATGACGTACGGCTGAGTCTCTTTGCTGTCCACCTGAAACTTTGACAACATTGTTAACCAGTTATTCCCTAATACAAAATAAAAAGTTGAACCCCCCCACCACCAAAAGCCTTAAAAAAAAAATCTATCAATATTACCCTGAAGTGATTTAATTTTCATTTTATATGTTATTAAAGCCTTTACATTCTCTTGAAGTACTTCTTTCAAGCCACGATTCATCCCACATGAAATCTGGGCTCTCCGTGGGCAGTACAATCCGGCACACTCATCTAGAGCCAGCTGGTCCTCACGGATAATTCCAGTTTTCACAGTTGCACTATTTGATGCCCGTATTGAACTTTTCTAAAAGTGCCAGCAGAATCTGAGTGAGCAGTCTCTCTGAAGTCTCCTCTAAAAGATAAACACCTCCAGCTATATACAATGTTCTGCTAATCCTAAGCTCTTGACTATTAGCTTAAAAGAGCCCCAGAAGAAAGTACATTAAATTGCTTCCACGGCTTCCTGCAGTAGCTGAATATTTCTTAGAGCTAACACTGAAGCCCATTCCCTATTGGATTGGGCTGGGCCCTGAAGTAGCGTTTGCTCTAGGAATTAATGACTGAGTGATTTCACAAGAAGACTGAAAGACTCAAAGGGTGCCTTTACCTTTAGTTAGTTGTAAAACATTTGTAGCAAACCACGGCAACCTTTCAGAGACAATCTTTAAACACATGCTAAACTTATTTCTCAAGGGGAATTTTAATATGCTAAGGATTAGTTAGAACAGGCAAAAATTTTATCCTAAAGCAGAGACTTCCAACATAATTCAGAATATGCTTTCTGTCCAATAGATAAAATGGCTCATTATTATCAATTACGCCTTTTGTGGCCAATGGACTTGGATTAAAATTCTTTCAAATTAAGAGCAAAAAACACTTTCTTTTGCTTTAGAAAGCTGTCAGAACTGGAACTCCTCATCTTTCTTTCAATTCCAAGGCAGAATTACTTAACTCCTTCTCTTGTCATGAGTAGTTTTGTTAGAGAACCACTGACTGAAACTGCCAATCCTAGACAGGCTCGGTAACAACCACTTTGCATGAGTTATCATACAACAAGAGGTCCTGGGAAGTAATGTGGAACTAACAAGTTACCACCAACTGGGAGAATTCAGGAAAGGTCAAAAGGAGAGAGGAGATGTCAGTCCATATGTCCTACTAACTTCCCAGAATCCTTCCTGCTTAAATCCATTTGAGCTGAGAGATATGCGCGCCACCAGGAATAACCATGAGTCAAAATGATTGGCCACAGACAACCAGGAAACTAAACCATTTACCATAAAACCTGAAACTGTGAGCCATGTGGCAGAGCAGTTCTCCTGGGTTCCCTTTGCTGCTCTCCCCCTGGTGCCCCTTCTTAATAAAGTCTCTTGCTTTGTCAGCACGAGAATCTCCTTGGACAGTTCATTTCCAAGTGTTAGACAAGAGCCCACTCTTGGGCCCCTGGAAAGGGTCTCTCTTCCCACAAGAGTTTCCTTCCTTTGCTATGTATACATAAAATAAAGATCAGCAGACTGGGGCAGGACCGGTAGCACTCTCCAGTCAGTGTGTCAATCAAAAATCTCTTTTTAAATTTCCAAATGCACCTAAGAGAAGGAAATTTGCCTCCAACTGAATACCTCTCCTTACACAAAAAGGACTGTAATCTCCAGAGGCCAGTAAATGGTACAGAGGTTTCTGGGCAAGGAGAGTTTGCAAAGTATTTAAAATCCTTGACAATGATAACCCCATCAATCCATCCTACTAGTTTTATATATATATATATTTTTTGTGTGTGTGGGAAAGAAAGGCGAAGATATTTTAATGGGGGAAAAGGGTATGAGTGAAGAGACTATAAACGATTATCTAGCACAGCACCCAGCACACCCAGACAACAATGTTTTTAGAAAAGAATATAGAAGTCCCTGCATTAATATATACAGAAGTATATAGTATACTGGAGAAGGAAATGCCAACCCACTCCAGTACTCTTGCCTGGTAAATTCCATGGATGGGGGAGCATGGTAGGGTATAGTCCATGGGGTCGCAAAGAGCTGGACACGACTGAGAGACTTCACTTTCTTTCTTTCTATAGTTCCTTTTGGAGAAGGAAATGGCAACCCACTCCAGTGTTCTTGTCTGGAGAATCCCATGGACGGAGGGGCCTGGTGGGCTACAGTCTATGGGGTTGCAAAGAGTCGGACACGACTAAGCAACTAACATACATACATACATATAGTATATAGAATACAAGAGTATATAGAATATAGAAGTCCCTGTGCTCAAGGTAACAGACAGTCAATAGGGGGCAATGTGTGGCTATTCAGATGTTTTACATTTATTTATTTGAGCAAGATCCCTACGAGTTCTAGAGACACAACCTTTTTACTATATAAACACCTGGCAAATCAGAGACAAATCAAATCACATTACCTTTTGTAAACTAACCATTGCTTGAAAGTATCCCTCAACCACATTTTGATGTTTATAGACAGGCAATCAAATTTTAAATTATGAACAGAAAAGAAAGCCTTACCAAATAATTGATGACATAAAATCGGTCATATTCTCTGTTCTTAGGATTGATCCGACGATGCTGTTTTTTCCTCATATGATCTTTAAGTGTATTTTTGTCCCTGAAGGTCTTCTCACAATACAAGCACTGCAAGCTACAAGAAAGACAAAAACACCAAGATTAAATAAGGCCCTTGAATAGCTGTTGCAGTAGACCTTTATTATTATTACTGGGTCTTAAAATTTACTCATTTTTTAGGTCTCATAGAGTTTTCAAATGGGATGTAATATCCTTTTTGGAATCCCTCTCACTTTATTCATTTGGCTTTAGAGGATGTATGTTGTGGTTTACTTTGTATTTGGCTATACTGGCCAACTTGGCTATTTAGTTAAAACTATGATAAAGATATCAATTACCCAAATTGATTTTGGTGCTTTACTAACTGAATTATCTATTCTAAAAATGAAAATATGTTCTTCAAATAATTATAATGATAACTAGCACTGGTTGCTTCCACTGAGTGTAATCATTAGTCTGTGATTTGGCATATCCTATGACCTGGTTTGCAGGGTCTAACTCCTAACTCCAGCTGTGGGACTTGGTCAAGTTACTTGTTATCTCTGTTACCACTCATTTTCTGATCTCTAACCTGAAGATAACACCTACATTTTAGAGAATACTTATGACAATGTATACATATAAATTCATAACCATGAGAATAATTTACACAAAATATGAACAATATATGAACACATTTAAACCACGCCTTATTTATATATATATGAATAAAATGCCTAGCATATTCATGGCACACAGTAAGCACTACTTTTACTATCTTATCATTCACATGTTCCTTCTGCTAGAGTATTTCCCCTAACTGGGAATCATTACCTAATGAGGCAGTAATGACCAATTTCAAACAGATTACTAGCAAAATGTCTTTTCTCATACTAAGCTGGACAGTTGATATTGCCTGGAACTTCTACCCAACAGTCATAAGAGTTCTACTTTCTAGTCACAAAGAATTCATGAAAACACTAAAATTATAACCGAGCAGGACACTATGGGGCATTCCCAGGACACAACCATTCCACCATGTCCTCTGCCTGCCTCTTGCCTGCAGAAAAGTTGCAGTCTTCCAGGCCTTCTCTGAGTCACAAAAGTCCATCTCAAGAATTAATGACTGACAAGATAGGAACATGTAGTGACAAAAACAGCAGTTGGGTCAGGAGAACTTGCATAAATTTGAATAGTAAATCAGCCATATGGCAGTCATGCAATTTTTAGTTCCTTCTTGAAGTTCCTGATGACCATGGGCATGTGGGCTCCAGATCTACTGGAACCTGAGGATTGATAATGTTAACCTTTGTGATACCGCCCTGTTACCTCAACATCAATCAATCAGAGAATTGTACATAAGCTGATCAAACATAGAGAACAGATTTATGGACACGGGGTGGTGGGAGGGAGAAGGAAGGAGAAGGTGAAATGTATGGAGAGAGTCACATGGAAACTTATATTATCATATGTGAAATAGAGAGCCAGGGGGAATTTTCAGTATGACTCAGGGAACTCAAACAGGGGCTCTGTGACTATCTAGAGGGGTGGGCTGGGGAAGGAGATAGGAGGGGGGTTCAAGAGGGAGGGGACATACATATACCTATGACTGATGTTTGGCAGAAACCAACAAAATTCTGTAAAGCAATTATCCTTCAATTAAAAACTAAATAAATAAAAGAATTGCTTCCCTGAAACCCATTAGGGAGTTCTGGTCTTCTGAGCATGAGCCACCTGTTTTCCTTGTGTGGCCCTTGCAATAAACCTTTCTGTGTTAAACTTATGTTTTGGTTTGCTTGGTCTCACTGTGTGTTGGGCACACGAACTTGGGTTTGACAACAAAATGACTGAAATAAGTTTTTGTTGCTATTTTTGAATTCTTTTCCATCTTTACCAAACAACATCTCAATTATTTTTTATGCCACAGAAGTAACTATATTCCTTTATAGTAAACAATTTATGGGAAATAAGTTAAGGATATTGATTACTGCTAGTCTTGCTAGAGAACACACCTGGTATTATTTTATAAATGAAGGATCATTCATTAAAAGAGTGAAGAGACTTGTTTTAATGTACTGTTGATACCAGAATTTGAATTTAGAATTTTATAATGGGTATTTCTTGCTCAATGTTATTGCTCCAAATGTTGTGGGCTGAGACACCACATTCGTTAGTACTATATTTAAGTGAATAAAACTAGGGTTTGAGAGTAAAATCTTGAGCCCTTTCTTAGAAAGAAGAGTGAACAGATTTTTGAAAGACATTTTGGTGATGTACAGAATTTTATTCCCTATTTCTACAAGTTAAACAGCCAGAATATAACCTCAAGAAAAGTGGAGTGTTATGATATATAAATGTAAATTAACACTAAAGTTAAAAAAATACAAGCAGGATGCTATATTTCACCTAAAGTTGAATAATATCTAGGGATTTGACTTTACTAAATGTGTAGAATAATTATAGAGAGAAGCATAGAAATTAGGAATCCAAAGTGAAGAACAGTAGTTACTCAGGGAGATACTAATGAGGAAGGGAACAAAGGGAGACTCAAGGGACATAATCACATTCTCTTTCTTATGCTGGTAAGTATATTTTTCATACCCTATATAACATACCTTACAGTGGTATATACATTGTTTGCTACATATGACATTTATATTTAAAGGCGACTAAAAGGCAATATGATCTACACAAAATAAAGACTGTCATACAAAATGTGAACTCCTCCAACATGAGAAATGAGAAAATTCTATTTCTTTAATTACTTGTGACTATTAATTTTTAAAAATTCACAGTGGAGTCCAAGATTAAGATAGCTTTAGGTTGTGTTTCATAAAAATGTACTTACTTGTCAAGCTTTTTCTGTAATGTACACAGAAATTCATTGCAGTTTACAATGTTGTCTGGCAATCCAATGTTGAAAGCATGTTCTCTGGCCATGTGGTTCAAAAGAACAGATCTAGGAAGAAATTTGAGCAATCTGCATTATTTATAACTCATCTAGGAACAAATCAGGTCAGGAGTATCATTTATATAATGATAACAATACTAATTAGAAGACAAGCAAAGGTTAAACATGCGACACACATTTGGGCTACGAAAGAGTTAATGCCTTATGAAGTTTGGTCGCTAAGTCACGTCTGACTCTTTGCTATTCCCATGGACTGTAGCCCACCAGGATCCTCTGTCCATGGGATTTTCCAGACAAGACTACCAGAGTGGGTTGCCATTTCCTTCTCCAGGGAATCTTCCCAACTCAGGGATGGAACCTGTGTCTCCTGCATCGGCAGGTGTATTTTTTACCACTGAGCCACCAGGGAAGTCTGTGTTATAGTATGCATGTAAGCATATCAGTTCTTTAAAGGGAGTCCAAATGTGTTCCACAATCTGCCACTGAGCAGGATTACACTCTACTGGTGAATTGAGTATCTGTCCTTTAAACTATTAAATAAATGTGCTTTGCCTACTCTTTCAATTAATGAGGAAGAGATAACTGCTCAAGAGAAATATATAAACAAATATAACCCAGGATCACAGACATTTAGTTAGCTTATCATTGGATGCAAAACTGGAATCCACAGTTCACATATCTAATTTCATGTAAGGGTTATGATAACTTGCATACACAATGACCATCTTTTTGGTCAGTTCATGTATAGAAGGAAAATTTTAATTTATGTAATATAATGTAACTTTTACACAGAAAAAATCTTATGTGTAAAATATATACTTTGGGCGTTTGCCACAAATTTAGTTCATAAAACAAAGGTGACAGTTTTGGGGGACTTATTAGTACACATACCAATGACAGACTATGTACAGTGACATTACACAGTTTATTTTTTCTAACTTGTTTAGACCCATGCTGCTGCTGCTGCTAAGGCGCTTCAGTCGAGTCCGACTCTGTGCGACCCCATGGACGGCAGCCCACCAGGCTCCCCTGTCCCCAGGATTCTCCAGGCAAGAACACTGGAGTGGGTTGCCATTTGCTTCTCCAATGCGTGAAAGTGAAAAGTGAAAGTGAAGTTGCTCAGTTGTGTCCGACTCTCCGTGACCTCATGGACTGCAGCTTACTAGGCTCCTCAGTCCATGGGATTTTCCAGGCAAGAGTACTGGAGCTGGCCCCAAATTGCTTTTTTTTTTTTTTCTCTTCAGAAAGTGAAATATAGCATTCACCTTCATGAAAATATTTGACTTTTTTCTTTAGTATATAATAGACACATTTATGAATCTCATAGTTCATATGTCCATTTGTCCAACCACTTAAGTATTATAGACAAATTTGAATAAAACTAGCATGTGCTGGACTACTCCACAGTACCTTTTGGGCCTGTAAGGGGATCCCCCAGGGACAGCCCAGACAGAGCTGGACTTTTCCAGGGGTTCCAGGCATGAGGCCCAGGCTGTGGAAGGGTCCAGGCAGAAGCAGAGTTGGGGTCCTCTTGCAGGGATTGGGATGGGTGAGTGGCAGGCTGTGAGGCAGACGGTTGGAGAGCTTCCCCTAACCTCAAGCCTGTGCTGGGGCAGAGTTCAGTGCCTCTAGATCCAGACCCTATATTGTACCTGGAAGGATTCAGCAATCATTAACAGCTGGTTCAAGGCCTATGAATGGATTAGGAGGATTAAGGATTACTTCACCCTAGTCCATGTGGCATTAGGATCTTTCACTTTTAAGAGTTGTACTGAATGTACTTATGGGAGATTACTGCTCTCAATTTCTCTGGGACCTAAAGGCTTGATATCTAGGGTCCGTAAGTTAGGAGACGGGAGCTAAGCCAATGCATTCTTCTTTTCTCAAATATTTCTCCCTTATTTCACTGTAGGAATAAAGGTTTCCCTACATAGTTAAACAATGCAGTTTGCCTGAAGCAGTATCAACTGGGATAAATAAAAGGTTGGTCACAAAACTTAAATGGAAAATCTGGGGAATGAGATGATTATAGGGGATTGACTTCTAAGGATCTAGAAACACACATGTGCAGGGCTGTGTGCATCCCAAAGAAATCCCTGAGAAGACCCTAATCTCTCACCGGTGGCTGACTCTGAGACTCTATACAAGCAGGAAGTGAAAGTTAAGGCAGAGCTGTAAACTGATGGAGCACTGAAGATAGGTCCCAAGCCAAACACAGAACTCCTTGGCAAAGGAAAGAAGATATGTTTTCTCAAGGCTCGCTGCCATATCATTATTGAACACTGAGCTGAGTAGATATGTTCAGCAGCCATACTTGACAAAGAATACATGCTTTAGAGAATTAGTTCAGGAAACTCACTAAATACACAAATAGCAACAACAAAAACTCTGTTTGCGTAGGGGACAAATTTAATTTCTGTAGTTATCACATTATTTAAAATGTTGAGTTTTCAACAAACAAATTACAAGACATGCAAAGAAAAGAAACTATGGCCTACCATATGAAAAGAAAGTAGTCAAGAGAAACTGTCACTATTTCTGAGTAAGCCCAAATGTTGGACATAACAGACAAAGATCATAAGATAAATTAGATTACAAAAATATGTGCAAAGAACTAAAGAAAACCATGACTAAATAATCAAAAAAAGGTATAAGAAGGATACCCTTACGAAAATGGGAATACTAATAAAAAGATAGAAATTCAACAAAACATACAAATTCTGGAGATGAAATGTATAGTAACTGAAATGAAAAATTCACTAGAAGGGCCCAAAAGAAAATTTGAATTGGAGAACAAAGAATCAATGAACTTGAAGATCAATTGAGATTTTTCAGTCTGCAGAACAGAAGAAGAAACAACGCCGAAAATTAAATTGAGCCTCAGAGATTATTACATCTACCAATCTATGTATAATAGGATTCCCCAAAAGCAAAAAGGATAGGGGCAGAAATAATATTTGAAGAAATAACAGCTAAAAACTCCCCAAATTTGATGGAAAACATTAACTGAAACATTGAAGAAGCCCGATAAACTTCATGTAGAATAAATTAGAGAGACCCATACCAAGAGAAAAAATGACGAAATCAAGACATTGCCAGATAATAAAACCTGAGCAAATTCATTGTTAAAGGACTTGCCCAATATGAAACTAAAACAAATCCTTTGGGATAAAATAAAATAATGCTAGATAGTAATTCAAATATACATTAAAAAAATATGCACCGGTAAAGGTAGTCACATAGTCAAATATAAAAGGCAGTGTAAATGAATTTCTGTTTATAAATCTTTTCTTCCCATATCTGATGTAAAAATAACTGCATGAAACAAAAAATTTAAAGACATGTTAATGAGCTTATTATGTATAAAGATGTAATTTATGTGACAATAATAGCACAAAGGAGTGGGGGAGGAGCAAGCCATTTTGGAGCAAATTTTTCTGTGTTTTGTTGAAATTACACTGGTATTAATCTGAGTTCAACTGTTTTAAGTTAAAATATCAGTTGTAATCCCCAGTGAATTATAGTGGATCGTGAGTAGACCACTAGAAAATAACTCAAAAAATAAGGTAAAAGTAACAAGGGAATTGAAATGGTGCCCTAGAAAATGTCTACTCACCAAAAAAGAAGGCAGTAATGGAGGAAAGAAATTTTTAAAAACTTTATTAATAAACAGAAAAATGGTATAAGTAAATCCCATCTCATCAGTAATGACACTACAATAAACATTAACACAGGATAGCAAGAATGTCCTCATTTTTCTATCCTTGACCATTATCCACGCCATATGTTTTTCTATTGTTTTTATGCCCAGGCTGGAAGAACACAAATATAATCCCCAAACATTGCTAATATCATGCATAGCTGGAATCAGGTTATATTGTTGATCTTTCATTATAAAAACAGACTTTTCATAAACAAGAGCAGCAGAAGGATAGGGGACATTTTATAAAAATAAGACATTGCTTTTCTTTATCATTGGTTAAAGCTGTGGCAAGTGGTGCAGTGATAAAGAATCTGCCTACCAATGGAGAAGACGCAGGAGACGCAGGTTTGATCCCTGGGTTGGGAAGATCCCCTGGAGTAGTAAATGGCAGCCCACGCCAGTATTTTTGCCTGGCAAATTCCATGGACAGAGGAGCCTGGCAGGCTACAGTCCATGGGGTTGCAAAGAGTCGGAGAAGAGTGAGCACCCATGCATGCACATGCACTCGGTTGTATGGTGCAAGATAAAGCAAACTTCTGTCTCTGCAACAGGCTGACTGCCTTTCTCTATCAAACTTTCACTCATTATATCCTGATACCCATGTATCCCTGGGTTTAATATAAGGATATATATTACAAATCATGTCAGTATCTACATTTATCAAAAAAACTTAAGCTATAGAAAATAAAAATATTTGTAGATTTTTAATACTAGAGATTCCTAATAATAGTCACATGGCTCCTTACTGGGTTAATCATAGTCTTAATGTTAAATCAGAAATAACATGTTAAAAGGAAGTAGCAGCGCTTGGTAAACTTTTTGATAGATAGCTGGTCCTCACTGCCATCCCCATAAATCTCTTTGAAACAGACAGTGTTAAAAGCATAATGACTGGCCTTGGCATAGGTTTTCCTCTATGCTAACTGATCTATATGAGTATCAAATCTTCATAACTGGTGTTTTCAACATTGATGCTTCATCCAAACCCTTTTCTAAATTCAAACAAATAGTTACCCTCTCCTTTTCGATGTTTTTCAGACAAGAATGTTGGATACTGTGCTTAGCCATTTTTTTTTAAACTAAAGACTGCTTTCCTTCAAGTGGGCAGCAGAATGATTGTCCACTCTATGTTGTCATTAAAACTATTCCCATTTCCTAGAGTTACAACTTCATGACTTGTATTTAATGTACACTTGTAAATATTACTGTTGTATAAAAAGAAATTTGTCTGGTCTTTGTCTTTGGTTCCAGGCACTGAACTTCAAAAACCCTTGGAATTTGTTATGCCAATAAAGTAACTTGTGGTAGGCTTCTAGAATGTTTCAGAACAGGGGTTAATTGCCATAAAGACTAAATAACTAAGTGATCAAAGTTTAGGGACCCAGAGCCACCCTGACCTCCAGAGAGGAGAGAGGGTCTGGAGACTAAGTTCCATAATTAAATTAAGTAAGTATGCTCACATAATGAAGCATGTAAAAATTCTGGATACCAAAACTCAGTGAAGATTCTTGGTTGACGTGCCAGGAGGTGATAGATTCTGATTCTTTGAGAAGGCACAGAAGTTCTGTGTTTAGGACCCATCCAGATCCAGCTCTATGTGCCTCTTAATCTGACTGTTCCTGATCTGTATCTTTTATGGCTAACACTTTTCTGAGTTTTGTGAGTCATTCTAGTGAATTAATGAACCTAAGCAAATTATTGGTGGAAATCTCTGAATTTGTAGCCAGTTGGTCAAAAGTACAGCTGTCCAAGGGAATTTCTGAATTTGTGTGGTATCTAAAGAGAGGGCAGTCTTGTAGGGGATGATGCCCTTAAACCCACAGTGAAGTGAAGTGAAGTGAAAGTCGCTCAGTTGTGTCCAACTCTTTGCAACCCCATGGACTATATAGTCCATGGAATTCTCCAGGCGAGAATACTGGAGTGGGTAGCCTTTTCCTTCTCCAGGGGATCTTCCCAACCCAGGGATCAAACCCAGGTCTCATGCATTGCAGGCAGATTCTTTACCAGCTGAGCCACAAGGGAAGCCCAAGAATACTGCAGTGGGTAGCCTATCCCTTCTCCAGTGGAATCTGATGCTAACTCTATGTGATTAGTTTTAGAACTGAATCAGAGTATATCAGTTGGTTTTAGGCCAGTTGGGGCTGGTGACAGAATTACCAATTCCCCATTTATTTTCCCCCTTAGATCTTTATCATTTTTAATGTTTAAAAATAAAACACCAAAAGCTGCTGAAGGTTTAGAGTTTACAAGTTAATACAGAAGGGCACATCTGTTGCACATGGTCTTGGCCTGTCAACGGATTTTAAAAAGCCCTACAACATTAAACAGAAATCTATTTCTGGCTTTTAAAAAAATTTATTCCCCTACTTTGCTTAGAGCAACTACATTCCATCTTTGATGTTTGGTATATTAAAAAAAAAAAATTACTGTGGATATATGAAAGGGGACTGAGCCAATGCATGTAACTTAATCTATATAAGATTAAAACACCCACTGTCAGCATTTTGATAAGTTTTCAGATGAAAAACAGTAACATTTAAATACATACACAACAGCTACCTGTTTCCGAGGAACTCCTCATTGCAAAACATACAAATGCCATGAAAGCTGTTATCATTTCGTTCTTGTTGCTGTTGCTCCAGAATTTCTTTCTGTAAAGGAAAAACAGATACATTATGTTATCTGTAACAAATGCATAGCTAGCTAGTGAAAAATGTCATGGTCTGGTTGGGAGGAAACTGGAGAGAGGCACAAAGGAAGTAAATGAACACTGATGATATTTCAAATTTCTGCATTCCTGTTCTTGTACCTAAATTCCAAGTTCATACAGTTAAATGCCGGACAACACAGTATTTGGATAGCTATGCAGGAAACAAAGTCAACAGGGTCTTACCATCCTTTCCCGACTTTGTCCTTTCTCCTATATTTATCAGTAATTTCCCAATCTCATTCTCTTCCAAAAGTAAAAATGTGCTCCTTTCTGAAATTCTCAGTTTAGTTTGTAATCAAGTTCTGATCAATGTTTTTTACTTGATCTGTCTTTCATATTACTTCTCTCCACCAATCCCATTGCCATCACCCTGAATCCAGTCTTTAGTCAGTCATTATGAGATTACTATGAGTAAGTCTCCTAGAAGGTCTGCCTGATTTTAATCCTTTTTTCTACCATATTCACCCTCTCTTTGGCAGGTAGAAAAAACTCTTAGAATTATTTTCATGTATAATTATCTTGTTACTCTCCAATTCATATAATTTAAAATATGCACCAGTAACATCCTATTCTAGTCAAGGTGGTTCTATACATTGCTTTTCCTTGAGGTGATTTTATTTCTCTTTGCTTTTTCATTCTTATAAATATTAACTGTTCTTTAAGATCCAAGCTGATTCCTATTTCTGCCATGTAGTCAGCTCTGAATTACAGTACAATAGTTAAAGAGTTCAGACTCTGAAACATTGAATAGAACTAGATTTGAAGCCTGATGTGCTGTACCCCATGGGGTTGTTGCAAGGAGTTGGATACCACTTAGCGACTGATACCACTTAGTGACTGAACAACAATTACAACTCACTTATACTTGATATTTTATTTAACCTCTATAATACTTAGTTTTCTCAATTTAAGATGAAAATACTACCTCACAGCATTGTTTACAGGATAAGATCAGAAATTTGTGTAAAGAATTCAGATTGCACACATGTATGGTCAGGCCACTCAAGATGGCTGTTCTCCTGCTCTCTGTACATCCCCTGCCTAACCAGTCCCTGCTTCACCTCTATCTTACGTACAAGACTGACCATAAAGAAGGCTGAGTGCCAAAGAATTGATGCTTTTGAACTGCGGTGTTGGAGAAGACTCTTGAGAGTCTCTTGGACTAAAAGGAGATCAAACAAGTCAAATCCTAAAGGAAATCAACACTGAATATTCATTGGAAGGACTGATGCTGAAGCTCCAACACTTTGGCCACCTGATGTGAAGAGCCCATTCATTGGAAAAGACCCTGATGTTGGGAAAGATTGAAGGCAGGAGAAGTGGGTGACAGAGGATGAGATGGTTGGATGGTATCACCGACTCAATGCACATGAGTTTGAGCAAGCTCTGGGAGGTGGTGAAGGACAGGGAAGCCTAGCGTGCTGCAGTCCATGGGGGTCGCAAAGTATGGGATATGACTGAGTGACTGAATAATAACAACACATGACACATTCCTACACACAAGCCTCAGGCCCCAGCTAGTGATTGTTCTTATCAAAGGGGCAGTGAGGGGCGTGCCCCTTTACTGGTCTCCTGGTAACTAAGGAGCTCATCTGACCTCACTTCCCCTATGATTGGTAAATTGCTTTACCATCATCTCTTTTGCTTGCTTTATTTTCTGAATGGATATGAAAACTCTGAAATTAAAAGAGAGTGTTTTATGCTGTTCTTATTTTACATCTGCATACTACTCTCCAGCTACTCTTATAACATGAAGCTCAAAATAGGAACTTCATAAAGTCCATTACTGATTCTATAAATATTTGTAGGACAGCCTAAAAAGGAGCTAGTATCTAGAAGCTTAATAAATTCCACTGGTACTTCTGGAAATCTATCATCAAACATTTAGAAATATTAATCCACTGAAGAAAAAAAAAATCAATTCAATCAACTTCTGCTTTCAGTCATGATGAAAATAATGGATACTGGACTTCCCCTTCCCCTGTAAACTATTATAAAACAAGTTGCTTCATATATTGTATCTGTTTTCAGAAAATGGATAATAGCACTGTGATGGATGAGTAAAAATAAATAATACATTGCCAGTTTTCTGTTGGGTAGTATTTTCCAAATCGCAACACAGGGAAGTTAAACCCAAATGAAGGGTATGTATCTACCTCAGTTGGTGGAGAAGAAAAAAGAAAAGAAGAAAAAAAAGACTGGCATTTAGCATACTTTAAAAGCAAGAGAAATTTGTGGGACAAGGTACTAGAGAGAAGAAGCTTTAGAGGAGGAGCTCAAGAAACCTAGACTGGGATTCTTTGTATCTTTGCCCAAATACTGAGCTCTGTACATATAGGGGTAATCCCTGGTGGCTCAGTGGTAAAGGATCTGCTGCAATGCAGGAGACATGGGTTTGATCCTGGGGTTGGGAAGAGCCCCTGGAGAAGGAAACAGTAACCCACTCCAGTATCCTGCCTGGGAAATTCATGAGCAGAGAAACCTGGTGGGCTACAGTCCATGGGATAGAAAGGGTTGGACACAAGTGAGCGACTAAACCACCACCACAACCCATGTATAGGACAGGACTCTGTGAGGCCTGATAGGGGAGTTCCAGGGGCTGTGAAGCTTAATGGGGATTCTAGAAGTCACAGCATTGGACTCGGTATGTTGGAACTCTTGACACACAGAATGGAGAGACCTTGCTCAACACTACAGGCACACAGCAAATATAAAAGAACACTTTTCACTTCATGAAGCTTAGGGCTTTCTGTTGGTGGCAGGTGGATAGATAAAAGCAAAAGAAACAAAGGGAGTAAAGTTGATGTATCAGAAAATTTTAATTATTGCTTTTTAAGTGAATCTTACATAAAAACTGAAAGTGACAGTAAAAGTCAAATTAAAGGAAAAGCGAACCTTGATAAACATGTATAGCTTAACTAAAAGAGAGAAAACACATCTCAGAGCCCTATATTTACAACTATGTTAGCAGCAAAACAAAAAACCAACAGATAATGCTCTTGATAAAGATCACTTTAAATACCATGCAGTAAGGCTGAGCAATACTTTCTTGGCCTGCTCGTGTTTTTGGACTATGAGACCAGTAAACATTTATTAAAATCATCATTCTGGCTCATATTTCTCAGGCTGGTGATAATATAACCTAAAGTTGGCTAAAGAAATGTCTTACTGAAAAAAAAAAAAAAGAAAAAAGAAAAGAAATGTCTTACTGAACATTTCCCTGGTTTTGATTAGCACAAACATAACACATTTCTGAGTTTAAACCACAGTGATACTAAGCCATCTACAGTTTACTCTGGCCAAATTTAAGTTTTATCAGTTGACCCTAATTGATACAACCTAAGGGTAGACACCTGAAGCTGTGTAACTTCTTCTTGCTGCTGCTGCTGCTAAGTCGCTTCAGTCGTGTTCGACTCTGTGCGACCCCATAGACGGTAGCCCACCAGGCTCCCCCATCCCTGGGATTCTCAAGGCAAGAACACTGGAGTGGGTTGCCATTTCCTTCTCCAATGCATGAAAGTGAAGAGTGAAAGTCAAGTTGCTCAGTCGTGTCCGACTCTTAGCGACCCCATGGACTGCAGCCTACCAGGCTCCTGTGTCCATGGGATTTTCCAGGCAAGACTCCTCTTAGGAGAGCCTAATTTGCATTTTGGTGAATTAGAAGGAGCATGGAATAGACAGGGCAGTAAAGCAAGAAGCCACTTTTTAATGGCAAGTAGCTAAAACTGCTCTGTTCTATTTGCATCCTTGAGCTTCCAACCATCTCTACTAACAGAACATGAGCTCCTTTATGCACAACTTATTACAATAGAGTCTTAAAAACACAAGATAACTAAGTTTATACCCCTGGTGCAACAACAAACACACTACAAATCTGAATACTCTCTTGAAAATCAAAATAAAATTCTCAAAGGAGAGGAGTTTATAAAACATTGATTATCTCTTACTCATAAAAGACTGGAACTTCTTATGCTAATTCGTATTAGCATTTCATATAGGCTATAAAAAGGTGGCAAGAACACAGAAAAACTGTACAAAAAAGATCTTCACGACCCAGATAATTATGATGGTGTGATCACTCATCCAGAGCCAGACATTCTGGAATGTGAAGTCAAGTGAGCCTTAGGAAGCATCACTATGAACAAACCTAGTGGATGTAATGGAATTCCAGTTGAGCTACTTCAAATCCTAAAAGATGATGCTTTGAAAGTGCTGCACTCAAAATGCCAGCAAATTTGGAAAACTCACTAGTGGCCACAAGACTGGAAAACATCAGTTTTCATTCCAATCCCAAAGAAGGGCAATGCCAAAGAATGCTCAAACTACTGCACAATTGCACTCATCTCACACGCTAGTAAAGCAATGCTCAAAATTCTCCAAGCCAAGCTTCAGCAATACATGAACCGTGAACTTCCAGATGTTCAAGCTGGTTTTAGAAAAGGCAGAGGAACCAGAGATCAAATTGCCAACATCCGCTGGATCACTGAAAAAGCAAGAGAGTTCCAGAAAAACATCTGCTGCTGCTTTATTGACTAAGCCAAAGCCTTTGACTGCGTAGATCACAATAAACTGTGGAAAATTCTGAAAGAGATGGGAATACCAAACCCCCTGACCTGCCTCCTGAGAAATCTCTATGCAGGTCAGAAAGCAATAGTTAGAACTGGACATGGAACAACAGACTGATTCCAAATAGGAAAAGGAGTACGTCAAAGCTATATATTGTCACCCTGCTTATTTAACTTATATGCAGAGTACATCACGAGAAACGGTGGGCTGGAAGAAACACAAGCTGGAATCAAGATTGCTGGGAGAAATATCAATAACCTCAGAAACGCAGATGAAACCACACTTACGGCAGAAAGTGAAGAAGAACTAAAGAACCTCTTGATGAAAGTGAAAGAAAAGAGTGAAAAAGTTGGCTTAAAGCTCAACATTCAGAAAACAAAGATCATGGCATTTGGTCCCATCACTTCATGGCAAATAGATGGGGGAACAGTGGAAACAGTGTCACACTTTATTTTTTGGGGCTCCAAAATCACTGCAGATGGTGAATGCAACCATGAAATAAAAGACGCTTACTCCTTGGAAGGAAAGTTATGACCAACCTAGACAGCATATTAAAAAGCAGAGACATTCCTTTGCCAACAAAGGTCCGTCTAGTCAAGGCTATGGTTTTTCCAGTGGTCATGTATGGATGTGACAGTTGGACTATAAAGAAAGCTGAGCACTGAAGAATTGATGCTTTTGAACTGTGGTGCTGGAGAAGACTCTTGAGAGTCCCTTGGACTCCAAGGAGATCCACCCAGTCCATCCTAAAGGAGATCAGTCCTGGGTTTTCATTGGAAGGACTCATGTTGAAGCTGAAACTCCAATACTTTGGCCACCTGATGCGAAGAGCTGATTCATTTGAAAAGACCCTGATGCTGGGAAATATTGAGGGCAGGAGGAGAAGGGGATGACAGAGAATGAGATGGTTGGATGGCATCACCGACTCAACGGACATGAAGTTTGGGTAAACTGTGGGAGTTGGTGATGGACAGAGGCCTGGCGTGCTGTGGTTCA
This sequence comes from Bison bison bison, assembly GCF_000754665.1. NCBI lineage: Eukaryota > Metazoa > Chordata > Mammalia > Artiodactyla > Bovidae > Bison > Bison bison. Next base: position 7,628,110 of record NW_011495076.1, on the reverse strand, counting down.
TGGGGTCGCCAAGAGTCAGACACAGCTGAGAGACTGAACTGAACTGAATAGGCTATAAAATGGAGAACTTTCCACAGCAATAATAAGCTGGTAAGATATTTAAGATCAGTCCAGGGTGTTCATTGGAAGGACTTATGCTAAAG
>NW_011495076.1:7627349-7627867 GCF_000754665.1 Bison bison bison | reverse complement strand
CATCAGTCCTTCCAATGAATATTCAGAACTGATTTCCTTTAGGATGGACTAGTTTGATCTCCTTGCAGTCCAAGAGACTCTCAAATCTGCTCCAACACCAGTTCAAAAGCATCAATTTTTAGCTTTCTTTATAGTCCAACTCTCACATCCATACATGACTATCAGAAAAATCATAGCTTTGACCAGATGGACCTTTGTTAGCAAAGTAATGTTTCTGCTTTTTAATATGCTGTCTAGGTTGGTCATAGCTTTTCTTCCAAGGAGTAAGCGTCTTTTAATTTCATGGTGGCAGTCAACATCTGCAGTGATTTTGGAGCCACCCCTCAAAAAAAGTCTGACACTGTTTCCACTGTTTCTCCATCTATTTGCCATGAAGCGATGGGACCAGATGCCATGATTTTAGTTTTCTGAATGTTGAGCTTTAAGCCAACTTTTTCACTCTCCTCTTTCACTTTCAAGAGGCTCTTTAGTTCTTTACTTTCTGCCATAAGGCTGGTGTCATCTGCATATCTGAGGTT
>NW_011495076.1:7626172-7627249 GCF_000754665.1 Bison bison bison | reverse complement strand
CATCACCGACTCAATGGACATGAGTTTGAGTGAACTCTGGGAGTTGGTGATGGACAGGGAGGCCTGGCGTGCTGTGATTCATGGGGTCGCAAACAGTTGGAGACGACTGAGCGACTGAACTGAAGATATTTATGTAAACAAATATAACAGCGTACTGTATATGTAAGTTATCCTAAAAATTGGAATTTATTATTGGTTATTAATTAAAAAATTCTAAAGTACTTTTTTAAGAATTCACAACTGATAATTTTTAGAAATAGAGTTACATAGAGAATTTTATATTGTTGTGGGAAAAGAAATTGGAGGATGAGTTTTACTTTTTTTCAATTAATTGCTTTCACTTGATACAGCATATATATTTTAATAAGTACATATTTCAAAACTTATTTTCAAATTTTTATTTATTTATTTATTTATTTATTTTTGGCCATGCTGGGTCTTTGCTGCTGCAAGGGCTTTCCTTTAGTTGTGGTGAGTGGGCGCTACTCTTTAGTTGCAGTGCGTGGGCTTCTCATTGCGGTGGCTTCTCTTGTTGAGGAGTATGGACTCTGCGGCATGTGGGCTTCAGTAGTTGCAGCATGTGGGCTCAGTGGTGCTGCTTCGGGGCTCTAGAGCACAGGCTAATAGTTGTGGCACACAGGCTTTGTTGCCCAGCAGCACGTGGGATCTTCCCAGACCAGGGATCGAAACGGTATCTCTTGCACTGGTAGGCGGATTCTCTACCACTGAGCCACCAGGATGTTCAGGTCAGTTCAGTCGCTCAGTCGTATCTGACTCTTTGCGACCCTATGGACTGCAGCATGTCAGCCTTTCCAGTCCATCACCAACTCCTGGAGCTTGCTCAAACTCACTGTCCATCACCTTGGTGATGCCATCCAACCGTCTCATCCTCTGTTGTTCTCTTCTCTTCCTGCCTTTAATCTTTGCCAGCATCAGGGTCTTTTCCAATGAGTCAGTTCTTTGCATTAGGTGGCCAAAGTATTGGAGTTTCAGCTTCAACATCAGTCCTTCCAATGAATATTCAGAACTGATTTCCTTTAGGATGGACTAGTTTGATCTCCTTGCAGTCCAAGAGAC
>NW_011495076.1:7623205-7626072 GCF_000754665.1 Bison bison bison | reverse complement strand
TATTGATATTTCTCCCGGCAATCTTGATTCCAGCTTGTGCTTCCTCCAGCCCAGCATTTCTCATGATGTACTCTGCATATAAATTAAGTAAGCAGGGTGACAATATACAGCCTTGATGTCCTCCTTTTCCTATTTGGAACCAGTCTGTTGTTCCATGTACAGTTCTAATTGTTGCTTCCTGACCTGCATACAGATTTCTCAGGAGGCAGGTTAGGTGGTCTGGTATTTCCATCTCTTTCAGAATTTTCCGTAGTTAATTGTGATCCACACAGTCAAAGGCTTTGGCTTAGTCAATAAAGCAGAAGTAGATGTTTTTCCTGGAACTCTCGTGCTTTTTTGATGATCCAATGGATGTTGGATCTCTGGTTCCAGCAATTTGATCTCCGGTTCCTCTGCCTTTTCTAAAACCGGCTTCAACATCTGGAAGTTCACGGTTCACGTGCTGTTGAAGCCTGGCTTGGAGAATTTTGAGCATTACTTTACTACTGTGTGAGATGAGTGCAATTGTGCAGTAGTTTGAGCATTCTTTGGCACTGCCCTTCTTTGGAACTGGAATGAAAACTGACCTTTTCCAGTCCTGTGGCCACCGGTGAGTTTTCCAAATTTGCTGGCATATTGAGTGCAGTAGTTTCATAGCATCATCTTTTAGGATTGGAATGGCTCAACTGGAATTCCATCACCTCCACTAGTTTTGTTCGTAGTGAGACTTCCTAAGGCCCACTTGACTTCATATTCCAGCATGTCTGGCTCTAGATGAGTGATCATACTGTCATGGTTATTTGGGTCTTGAAGATCTTTTTTGTATAGTTTTTCTGTGTGTTCTTGTCACCTCTTCTTAATATCTTCTGCTTCTGTTAGGTCCATAATATTTCTGTCCTTTATTTTGCCCATCTTTGAATGAAATGTTCCCTTGGTATCTCTAATTTTCTTGAAGAGATCGCTAGTCTTTCCCATTGTATTGTTTTCCTCTATTTCTTTGCATTGATCACTGATCTTTACAGTGATCACCAGGATGTTGGGGACATTAAATAAATAAGTCTTGTTTAGTCTTAAGAGACAAAGCACAGCAAGCCTCTGACCTTGCTTCTAAGCTGCCTGGACACTGCCCTGATGTGAGTGTAAGCCTTGCGGCACCATAGATAAGATATGGCACAAATCTTGGGACTGTTGAGCCCCTGGAGGGGGTTTGGCCAACCAAGCCCTAGGCTTACCACTCAAGTTTTACAGGATAGAGCAAATAGCATTATAATGAAACAAGAGCTGCAATTTGCTCACAGATTGATGATATTATCAGTTTGCATCCTGAGATTACAACCGGGAACCCCAAACTTTCTGAAGTCTCACCCACAGAGTGGACGCACTGCTTGGGACCCTTTCCCAACTGGGACTCCAGGTGTGCTGTAGCACAGGATTTCTGTGCTGCATCCACTTAAGTCTGGATGTTGGTCAACACCCAATTCGGTGATATATATCCTCTGTTGTTTCTATTCCCTTTTTTCTTTTAATGTTAGTATACTGAAAGTAAGCTAGATAATTCTCTAATAAATATTGGTATTATTTATTTGTATATAATGAGTGACTGATTTTGTTAAGAAATCCTTTGAACCTACGATGAAAGTGAAAACTCTCAGCAAAACACAGGGAAGCCCTTTAATAAGTATATATCTAAAAAGCATAATTACATGTTTGTCACTAAGATAACTTTTTGAGAAAAACAGGAGATGCAAGTCAAGATATGGAAATGAACTAGAATGATAAATCCAACAATTACAGAATCTAAGTATACTGAAGTAGAATGTAATTGCTTTTGTTTTATTCTTTAAATATATTAAGAAATAAAATAATGGCAACATGCTTTCCCTCTTATCCACTCTAATAAAGCCTACTCTATGAATTGTCTGTCTGTACATTATAAAACAAATAGGAAATTATTATTTCTTAATATAGGAACACCAAATATATACTGATATACTTTTAATCAAATTTTGCTGCTGCTGCTGCTGCTAAGTCGCTTCAATCGTGTCTGACTCTGTGCGACCCCATAGATGGGAGCCCACCAGGCTCCCTCGTCCCTGGGATTCTCCAGGCAAGAACACTGGAGTGGGTTGCCATTTCCTTCTCCAATGCATGAAAGTGAAAAGTGAAAGTGAAGTCGCTCATTCATGTCCGACTCTTATTTTCCAGGCAAGAGTACTGGAGTGGGGTGCCATTGCCTTCTCTGTAATCAAATTTTTACTTATACATAAATCATGTGAAGATGAAAAAGAAATTATTTTAATTCCATAACTATTATGTCTATAATAGCTTTCCTCATCTTGTAATCAATTCAGCAAATTAAGGAGACAGTTATTTATTTGTTGAAATTGGCTCTGCTGACAGTTATGTCAAGAACACCAAATAGTAAACCTGGAAGCTACTCAAGTCAGGTAACTCGGTCACTGTCTCTTTTATTTATTTTTTTAATTGTGAAAAATTTCATAAGCAGGAAAGTTGAAAGACTAGTACAATGCACATCTGTATACCAAATCAGTTCAGTTCAGTTGCTCAGTTGTGTCCGAGTCTTTGCAACCCCATGAACTGCAGCATGTCAGGCCCCTCTGTCCATCACCAGTATCTATACTCAATAACTGTTCACATTTTGCCACAGCTTCTCTCTCTCTCCTCCCCTCCCACACACCATACACACATATATATTTAGCACTAAACACCTCTTGCTTTGCTGAACCATTTGAAAGCAAGAAAGCTGCAGACTTCACAACACTTCACTCCTAAATGCTTCAGCATTCTTCTAGTGAAAATAAGGGCATTCTCCTATATACAAGCACAGTGCCACTATCATTGTATCTAAGAAAATCAATAATTCCAAA
>NW_011495076.1:7618512-7623105 GCF_000754665.1 Bison bison bison | reverse complement strand
TAATTCCAAAGTGCCTAACACCTGGGTAATACTTAGATTTCTTCAATTGCCTCAAGTATGTCTCTTACTGTTCATCTCTTCCCCAGCTCCCACCAAGACCTTCCTAGGTTCACCCATTTCACTTGTTTGTTAGGTGCTCTGCCTCCAAATCCCCCTCTCCCCACCCAGTTCCCCCACCCTATGAATCATAAACCACAAAATAACTAAACAGCCTGGTACTTCGACTCTGCTGTCTGGAAAAGGGAAGTTTTTCCCAACTCAATAATGGTCTTCTAAAGTATATGGACAATACTGTTGAATGGAAGGGCTCTGCTTCCAATGAGCTCTACTTACACAGACCTCTTGAATGGTTAGCAAAAATCTAGGTGAAAGACAGCCACGTCACCACTATGCCCCTCCACCCTTATTTCAATTGCTGCTAACTTGGTATGATGAGATAAAACAATACAGAGCTTTAAGGATTCTGTATTTCTTTCTTCTGTAGCATACATGTTGAGCACTGCTGATGAAGTATTAGTGAGGAAGAAACTGAGTGGAAGATACTTGTGACAAATAAGAACAACTTTTTTTCTTATTTTTCCCTTTTCTCCTGCCCTTCCTTCCTTTTTTCCTTTCTTCCTTTGGTAAGATTGGTATTGGTTAGGATTAATGATAGCTATGTTTGAAGTCATTTACAAACAAAAATATAATTTTTGGAGACAATCCATAGAAAGCATCACAAAGATGCTTTCTATGACATCTTTGATGGCACATCCAAGCCACCATTTTTGTGCTTTTATTTTTTCTAAAAAAGTCCCATACTAGGTAGATATACTAGATTTTATTCATGGATTTATAGAATAGAGGGATGAAGAGAATGTCACAGATGTTATCGGTTTGAACTGCTCAAAGTGGCTGATGAAATCAGATAAAATTTTCATTACATAATAGGCTTCGATAAAAATCATAGTTGTAAGAATACAACATCAACTGATGTATTAAGCAAAGAGTCATAATAACAAGCTGTATGATTGTGTAATTGGTTTTAAATGTCAAGAATGGTAGCAAAGGGGTCAGCACATAGTGTTGCATCTTTATTCATAACCTGAATAAGAGGAAACATTAATGAAACGGCAGACATAGCAGATGGCATGCAACACAGTCATAGGGGACTGACATGTAGGTAGAAAATGAAATTTGTGAGTTAGTTTGGAAATTATAAAAATCAGCCAATTTGGGAAAAAGCAATTTAGAAAATGTCCATTTAGGTTAAGTATTTGTATAAAGGAAAGAAAAAACTGATGCTTAAATGACAGATCCAATGGAAACAGCTTGTATTAACATAAGGAAGTAAAACTAAGGTTAATGTTATTCATACGATATCAAAAACATTTCATAGATACTGATATATTAGATTCGTAATAGTTTCCTGGCTGAATGGCTACACAAGTGACTATGAGAGAAAAGAGCACACTTCTAAAGTTCCCTCCCAACCAGCTCAGAGGCAGCAGCATGTCAGAACCTGCTAGCAATTCTCAGTCCAGGGGCCTAGCTGCGCTCCTCCCATACAGAACACCACAAATCTCCCTACCAAAGTTAGAACAGCGGTCCAAAGGCTCCACAGAAAGGCAGCAGAACTCCTTATTCCTCCTGCTTTCCATTTCTAGAACCATGGATTATCTCTGAGGGTATCTGGGATTATTTAATTTACACCTCCATCTTGTTTTCTTAAGTATTTCAAGTGGTTATAAAGCAACATAGCAGAAAATTAGTAAAGGAAGAAAGAAAAAATTAGGGTGGGATGGACACAAATCGAAGATAAAAAATAAAAAGAAGAAATATAAATGTATATCCACACATTCAAACCTCTAGGGGCTTCAAATTTGGCTATTGGCTTTCTTAGAAAAGGGCAACAGTTGGACAGGAGTTCATGTAACAAAGAATTTTGCTGGCTTTGTCCCCTGTTCCTAGGAGACAACCTATAAAGCCCTGGAATTCCTTGAATGTTTGGAGTGTCTTTGTTACTCCTGGTGGGCCTTTTGACGTCACCTGATAGTTTACGCTAATGAGATAGCTCCAGGATGGGGACTGCCATGTTCAAAGACCAACATGTTGTCAGTTGGCTAGGGTTTGAACCACAGGACATCACCCTGACTTCAGGAAGGGGAGGGGAATGGGAGTTTGAGTTCAATCATGTGGTCAGTGAGTCAATCAATCAAACTTAATGGAGTTTCAGCAAAAACTCTAGACACCAAAGCTCAGGTAAGGTTTCCTGAGTGTGTATTGTTATAATATAATACTGTGTGCATTGCTATACACTGATGTATCAGAAGAGCAATACATCCCTGGGGACGATGAAAGCTTTGTGTTTGGGGTTCTCCCAGAGCTCATCCTATATATCTCTCTGGCTGGTTCTGATTTGGACTTATTTCTACAATAAAATCTGTAATCATAAATGTAGGCTTTGTGAGTTATTATAGCAAACTAAAGGCAATGGCACCCCACTCCAGTATACTTGCCTGGAAAATCCCATGGACGGAGGAGCCTAGTAGGCTGCAGTCCATGGGGTCGCTAAGAGTCGGACATGACTGAGCGACTTCACTTTCACTTTTCACTTTCATGCATTGGAGAAGGAAATGGCAATCCACTCCAGTGTTCTTGCCTGGAGAATCCCAGGGACGGGGGAGCCTGGTGGGCTGCCGTCTCTGGGGTCACACAGAGTCGGACACGACTGAAGCGACTTAGCAGAAGCAGCAGCAATGAACCTGAGGGGGCATAGTGGGAACCTCTTGAATTTGCAGTCAGCTGGTTAGAAGTGAAGGCAGCCTACGGAGCCCGAAATTGTGGCTGCTGTTTGAAGAGAGGATAGTCTTGTGAAGTCTGGCTTAACTCTGGGAAGTCAGAAGCCATTAATAATAAGTATATTATGTGATAGAATGGGCAATATACTTAGAATGTGTATGTGTGTTAGTCGCTCAGTCGTGTCTGACTCTTTGTGACCCCACGGACTGTAGCCCACCAGCCTTCTCTGTCCATGGAAATCCCCAGGGAAGAATACTGGAATGGATTGCCATTCCCTTCTCCAGAAGAACTTCCCAACCCAGAGACTGAATCCTGGTCCCCTACATCACAGGCAGGTTCTTTTACCTTTTGAGCTACAGTGAAGTCCATATACTTAGAACAAATAGACCAAACAAGATAGACTGTGTCTCATATTGATTCTCCAAAGCCAGCTCTCATGCCAAAGCATATCCCAAAACTTAGTGAGAGCAATGCCGAGGGGCAGCAATGCAGAGGGGTACAATAGATAGCTGTTTCCTTCTGACTGGAGGTTGACAGTTTAAGACTTCCTAGAAAAACTGTGACCTTCCTCAAAAAAATTTTCCCTGAACATGGCTTTTATAAATATTGGTTGATAATATTCTCAACTTTGTCCTTCCAATCAAGTAGCTTGACTGTTGTTTTTCTAAGCTCTGGCTTGGATGCGCAGCCACTGGCCTTAGAAGGCAACTGGGAGACATCTGAGTTGACTCTGTCTTATAAAAGCTGCAGAGTCCTAAACATGAACAGGAGTTGACATGGGAAGTCATTTAATTCTTTGTCAAAAATGACTCAAGGAGACAGCCACACACTAGATAAGAGAGTCCCCTAAAAAATCATTTTTATTCCTCATCTCAGCCCCCAACACCAACTACTAGCCTCCAAAGTTGTACGTCATTTATCATGGTCACAATTTTTAACACAGATTAAAGTTTAAAGAAGGTGTCACCAGTTGCCCAGCCCTGATTTTGGTGGGGGGGTAAGTTGGGGGCTTGTCAGGAATGTACCCAAAGAACACCTGCCAAGGAGTGACATAATTTGTTGGCACATCCTCCAATGACAAACTTCCAGCAAAATGTATACCAAGGTACATTAAACATAGTAATTTACTAATATAATATTCACTGATAACTATGTCAAAAGGCCAAGATTAGATATTAAACAATAATAGGTTTTGGAATTTATTCATGACAACTAGTTAGTAAGGCCAATTGTCTCTTTTAGTAGACAAATACATATGTGTGCATATCTTTCCGAATTCTATGAAAAGAGAAGCATCTACTTTAACCACAAGTGGCATTTAATCACTTAGAATTGATACTTTTGCACTGTGGTGTTGCAGAAGACTGTGGAGAGTCCCTTACTGCAAGAAGATCAAACCAGTCAATCCTCAAGGAAATCAGTCCTGAACATTCATTGGAAGGACTGATGCTGAAGCTGAAACTCCAATACTTTGACCACCTGATGCAAAGAACCGACTCACTGGAAAAGACCATGATGCTGAAAAAGATTGAAGGCGGGAGGAGAAGGGGATGATAGAGGATGAGATGGTTGGATGGCACCACCGATGTGATGGACATGAGTTTGAGTAGGTTCTGGGAGTTAGTGATGGACAGGGAAGGCTGGTGTACTGCAGTCCATGGGGTCGCAAAGAGTCGACACGACTGAGCAACTGAAGTGAATTGAACTGAATCACTTAGATATTAATTAAAATAAAGCAGCAGCTGCTGTTGCTGCTAAGTCACTTCAGTCATGTCCGACTCTGTGCGACCCCATAGACGGCAGCCCACCAGG
>NW_011495076.1:7618111-7618412 GCF_000754665.1 Bison bison bison | reverse complement strand
GTCAGGAAGAAAATACAATGTGCTTTTAACTTTGTATGAAAAATAATGTTTAGTTCCCTGTTGCTTAACAGTTCTGTTTTTGTCACATACATGCTCTATTCAAATTACTGTCTGAATACTTTATTAAAACTCCGCTTCTGGCCTTTGTTTTCAAATCTGCTTGCTTCCTGGGACCTTGCTAGTTTCAGTCAGTTCTTTAGCTGCTGGCTGGGGGAGGGACCGCTGTACCACACTGATACAAAGCAGAGGTCTGCACTGCTGGTGGATAGGGGCAGGGATACTAAGAAGTAAAAATAGAGTA
>NW_011495076.1:7617184-7618011 GCF_000754665.1 Bison bison bison | reverse complement strand
ACTCTGCTTAGGGTGAAGAAAGCCACAAGAGAACATTCTTACAATGAAAGAAAGTTGGATTAAAAAAAAAAAAAAAAGACAAACCCCAAACAAAAACCCTGCACAACTTATTTTGACTCCAAGAAAGCTGAAGTCAAAAGGCAACCAGACAAACTGAATTCCAAAAGGTGACAAACTCTCTGACGAGAGGCAGGGATACAGGAACTATTTCACCTTTGGCAGAGCAAGAGATGAAAAGGGCAAGAAAGAAGAAAAGAGCTGAAATTTTAAAGAGCCCTGGGAGTCCTGGACATAAGGGGATCCAGCTCTTTTCAACAGGCTTCCATCAAGATCTCGGGAAAAACACTGGCAGTAGGGCAAAGACACATGAACAATGGCCCTTCCGTGGTGTGACAGTCACTCAGTCATGTTTGACTCTTTGTGCCCCCATGGATTATAGCCTGCCAGGCTCCTCTGTCCATGGAATTCTCCAGGCAAGAATACTGGAGTGGCTTGCCATTTCCTTCTCCAGGGGATCTTCCCAACCCAGGGATCAAACATGTGTCTTCTGCATTGCAGGCAGATTCTTTACCATCTGAATCACCAGGGAAGCCTACTAGTAACAGACATTTCTAAGTATAAAGACAAGTCAACTTAAAAAGTATCTGCAGATAACATGCTTGATTTTACCTTATAATCTGCAGACAATATATTAGAATATTTAATGAATCCATACACCTTTTTCAAAGGAATACCTGAAACAGAAGTAGCGATAAAGTTCTAAATGACAATCATCAATCAGATGAAATAATTTAGATGAAGCTTGTCTCTCTTGAAGAGATGAGGAC
>NW_011495076.1:7545178-7617084 GCF_000754665.1 Bison bison bison | reverse complement strand
AGAGTATTACTGAGTTCTTTCTGAGTGTACAAGAGTGTTTTGTGGTATAAGAGCTGGATATAAAGTCAGACCTGGAAGATCCTAACTTGGAAGTTTTTAAGCAAGTCTGACAGTGCATTTTTCTTAGAAATAACTTCTTTTCAAGAATAATTTCTTGAATAATAATTTCAAAAATAATTTCTTTTCAAGAAAGTTATAGGCATGTATTTTGGTATAAAAGGATTTAAATATAAAATAAAAAAAAACTTACAATGCTTAAAATTTACAGAGATGAAGGTATGTCTTTTTAAACTTGGGGCAGGTATAGCCAGAAGCTGATGGAACAGCAGGGAAAGAAGGCAGATGGAGGAGATCCGCAGCACCAGCCTCAGCCCATTGTGCACACCTGGCTAAATCCAGGGCCCAGTAAAGGTCCACAGTATATTCACTTTTTGCTTACATGCTGGGATTATGAAAGATCCTCACAAGAAAAATGGATAAAACATTTGGATAAAATGTTTATCCATAAAAATGGATAAAACATGAGTGTTTGGGAATCTTTGAGGAGGAGATACCTTGAAGAAGAATAAATCCTGGAACAGCTTAGAATTTGTTTATGCTTTCAGCTACTGATTAAAGTTCAGGGTAAAAAACGAAGCAGTAGATGGTCAACAAAATGGAGGCTTAAAAGAAAACTAATAAAAATTCTTTTTAGGCAGATGCAGATAAAGGTCTGTACTGTTAATACAAATGAGTCACTAGCTTTCTTCTGAAGTAACTTGTTTTCAATACCAAAACCCAGACGGCATACCAAATGACAAAGCCCCTGATACACATATGGAACCCTGAGAAGCCTTTGCTCTTAAAGAGTGGGAACATTTGCTACTTCCAAGCACCGCACTGGGGATTCTGGATTGGCACTCCTTTGGGGAACAGACATCAAGGTATGAAGAATGGTATGTCAGCCATTGCTGGTAATAAAGAAAGCAATCAAAGAAGTCTGCTGCCTACTTCTTATTCTTCATCCCCCGTACCAACCAGAGTAAATGATTTGAAAATAACATGGATAGATCTATTTTTTGGTGAAAACAGGTGACATGGACACTTCAACTGGCTAAAACACACGCCATTTATTCAGCCAAGATTTTTTAAAAGTTAACTAAACATTTGGTTTTACACTGGGCATTGCAACCTATGACTTCTTCTTGTTCATAATTTCAAATTCAGAATAGGTTTAAATTTTTCCTACCCACTGAAAAAAGACTTCAGTAAATTAACCAGTCAACATAAGTTTTTAGTATCCACACTGTAACTGGTAGCTAAATCAATGCTCCACAGAAGGCAATTTTTCTTAAATCACTCCGGTCACCCATTTGAATTACTCTAAATATCTTTATGTTCCAGAAGCATTCCAAAGGCATTCATTAACCTATAGATCCATTTTAAAAGCTTATCTCGGATACAACCATCTCCAAAATCTCTTCCTTTCCCTTCAGAAAAGCCATGAGATTTTAGAGAAGAGCAATCCAAGTAGAATAAATAGTAAGTGGTGCTGGCTGGAGCTTCCTGTATCTGAGGAACAGAGACATGGCCAGTGAGATGGGCCACAGTGAGCAAAGAGAGTGGGCGAGGGAAACAGGTACCACCCTTTGAGATCTTGGTAAGGAGGCTGGATTTTTATTTTAAATAAATTTGAAAGTATCAGCAAGTTTTAATACTAGAGTTGTGAACTGGACACGTGAGTACTCAAAGAGTTATAGTAAAAGCATATTTTTTTTCTATCATACCCTTTATTTTATCTAACTCTCAAAATGAGAAAATTGAAGTATAAAAAGTTCAGTAACATTAATAATATAAGGATTAGGGGACAAGTACGTAACAAAGTAAAATGGAAACATGGACAAAATTTTATATATGATATTGATGTCCTGTTTCAACCACTTTCAGGACAGAATCTGCCTGTAACTTAAATATTTTAGAAACTCTCTGACCTGGGGTAAAGTAAAAAGCTACTTTTTACCAAAGAATTGCTCTCTTAAGTGTCAAAAATTGGTAGATAACCCTGGGAAAGACTAACCTGCCTGCCAGAATCTGATAATATAAGCATTAGAATTTATGTTAGCAATGTAACTCATGCAATATACTTAAAAACACATCTCTGCAGGTAAAGGCAGGAATAACTGCATTAAAACAAGGATTATCAAAGATACAATACAGTTCCTTAAATGTAAAAATCCAGTGTTCTCTGCATTTTGAGATGGTGAAAAGTTAAGTTTATGGCAACATCAAGATGTCTGAAATGATTAAGAAAATGCACGTCAATGACTAAATGAAGACAGTAAAACAAAAAAGCCAGGGAAAAATTTCTTAACTGGATGATACACACTCCTCCAAATCCATGAGATCTGATCTGACTAATATCTCACCTTTTTGAAAGATATCAGTACCTCCCACCCTTTTTGAAACTGCAAAGATGAAGGCAATAACCATCTGTTTGGTACACAGGACACACTGTCAGTATTTTTCTCCTACTTTGAATCTCCATGAGGTGGCTTTTGAAGAGTAGGGAAGAGACAGGATAGTGAGAACATCTTTAAAACACTAACTAGAAGAGAAAAAAAATTATACAGCTTTAACCATTTACATGGAACAGATCATCACAATGAAAAAAGAAGTTGAACTACAGAACAAAAAATTGCAAGAGTTAAACACATGAGACATAGAAAAGCCCAATTTTTTTTTCTTAATTAATTAAATCGCTTAAAAATTCAAGACTTTATTTCTTATTGTATATACTACTTGGATTAACTACATTTCTTAATGAAAATTTTGTTTAAAAGATTTTTAATTAATTTGTTACAATATTGTTTCTGTTTTCTGTTTTGGATTTTTGGCCATGAGGTATATGGGATCTTAGCTGCCTAACTAGGGAATGAACCCAGACCCTCTGCATTGGAAGGTGAAGTCATAGCCACTGGACTGCCAGGGAAGTTTCTTAATTTCTATTTGCATTAAAGATATAAGGGACTCTACCCTACCTAGGCAAGAAAAGACAGACTTTAAAAAATTGAAAGGTGCTATGGGAAACTGTGAAATATGTACTTGCCTTTACACTAAAGAAGAGAGAGGCTATCAGCATGAATCAGTATAGTATTATCTACCTAAGAAAGTATTTTACTGGCTAAACTCAGGGTCAGGTATACCCTAAGATAGAAGAAATTTAAAAAACACATTATCTTCGAGTTTTAAAAGAAAATATAAGCAGCTTTTTGCTCGTGCTAAGTCACTTCAGTCATGTCTGACTCTTCGACCTTGTGGACTGTAGCCCGCCAGGCTCCTCTGTCCATGGGATTCTCCAGGTAAGAATACAAGAGTGGGTTGCCATGCCTTCCTCCAGGGATCTTCCTGACCCAGGGACTGAACTTGAGTCTCCTGCATTGCAGGCACACTCTTTAATGCTGGGCCACTGGGGAAGGCCATAAGTAGCTAGAAATTAGAATTTCTATTTACCACTGACCTAAGATAACAAGAAATTAGATGAAAAAAAATCTTAGCAATGGAAACAGAATACTACTATTTATTTCCCTGTTCATCCATTTTTATTAATTCTAAAAACTGTCTATTTTTAAAATGTTACATTTGCTTATAGAAGGAAGTTCCAATTTGATAAAGGATCCTGGTAAAGAATGGTGCTTGGGGTTGGAAAACAGGAGCTTGAGCTCTTTCATTCCTACTTAATACAGAACAGAACTGAGGCCTTGAGCACATCTCCTCGTATCTTCAAACTTGTTTTTCCATCTAAACAGAGATTATGGTATTACCTTAGTGATCTCATAGAGCCAATGTATGTACAAATTGCCATGTAAATTTTAAGTTCTTATTGAAATTCAAAGTGGTAAACTTTAGGATTCAGTTTAGTATTGTTTCAGACTGTGCTTATATTTGTTTCCTAAATGAAAACATTAACTAAAATGAAGGTTAATATCACTCAAAGGGCACTCAAGCTAACTTCATCTCTGTTGCATTGTTAATAATAATGTTATAATCAATGGGAAACATCTTATATTTGGGAAAGTTACTCTAGATGCAATTATAAAATTTATGCTACAAAGCTAGGAATTATGCAAGAAAGGTATAAATATATTTTACTTTAAAGTCACTGATATAATTTGATCCTTTATTAAAAATCTCTGAAAGCTATAATGAAAAGTGGCACAAGGGAGAAAAATTTTAGTGGGGATATATAATTTCATTTTGCTGTTTTACTGTGGGGTGGGGGAGGTGGGATATATGAAGTAGCATTAAAAATAACCACAACAAAAAAACCGTTTCTCTCCAGAGGAACAAATTGTTATATAGATTAAATTTTTCATAAAATATTTATAGTTGTCATGAATGACCTCTCAGGCTGACATTTATAATAGCGACAAAAAAAAAAAAAAAATCCACTTTGATGCAGCTAAATGGATGTTTCCCCTCATCCCAATTTAATTAAAAGTTATATCTTGCCCTGAGAACTTATGAGTGTCATTTATCTTCTACTGTGGGCAAATGTAAAAATACTAGTATTATTTTTTTTTATGCTTAAGTGAAAAGTGTATGCCATGATTAAGTATGTCTGCCTCAGCTATTTTATCTCTCTTCCTTTAATCTAGGAGATCTGAATATATGGCACTATAGAAATACCACACCAATACTTCAGGATCAAACTTAAGTTAATACTTTATGAACAAGGCTCAGAGAAAATACAAAACTGAACCTGACAGTCTCAACCATTAAAGAGGCATCTAATCCAGTAGGGAAGAAAGGTTTTTAAATAACTATAATGGAAAAGCCAAGTAAAATACTGTTATTAATAGAGTTTAGAAAAGGATATTAATTCTGACTGGCAGCATCAGGAAGTTTTTGTGGAAAGTGTGGTATTTGAGCAATGTCTTGAGGGGTATGTTATTTACACAGGTGGGGCTGGCATTCCTGATTGATGAAGCATATTCCTGAAAGCACCTAACATACAAGTAACTGTGAGATACAAGTGTTTTCACTAGAGTGCAGTCTCTAAAAGAGTAGGGGCTGTGGCTTATCTCACCCACTGCCGTATCAACAGCATTTGGAACAGGGTCTGGTGCAAGATAAATATTAAATAAATGAATGAATAAACTGGACCCTGGGTAAATGAAACAAAAAAAAAAAAATTGGAGAAAGATACTGGAAATGTAGTTTGAGCCCAGAAAAGCTTAAGAATATGTAGGTGAAAAAGACCACTGCAAGTTTTAGGAGGATAAAGTGATCTACTATGTGTGTTAATATTAAACTTTTAAAGGCAATGCCAATTGATTAGAGAGGTGATTCCATTTACAAGGTAACATAAAAGGTACCAGGAGCACAAAGAAAAGTATGGATACAGGACTCAGAGTTGGAACTGACAGGACTTGACAAATGACTGAGGTGTGCAAATGAGTTAAAGATAATTTCAGAAGTCTCCAAACTGAGTGACCAGGGAAATGGTGGTACCATTATGTAAGAAGAGGAAAACAAGCAAACTGCAAATTCTGGTTCAGAAAAAAACAAAGTCAGTTTTAGGCACATTAAAATTAAGGTGCCATTGATTCATATGGAAAAGTTCAACAAATTGGAAGTTAGAATTGGCATCTAGAGGTAAGCCAGCAAGAAAGCTGGAGATGAACTCAATCAATGGATATTGACTCTGACTGCCTATTTCTGTGGCAGCACCAAAATTTAAGCCATCAACATAGCAGTGGTATTTATAAGTGTGCATACAGGGACCTTGGAAAATTTACCCATTTAAAACAAAAGAGGGGAAAGGATTACTGGAAGAGATTAAGATAGAATGATGAGATCAAGGGAATATTTTTAAAGAAGGAAGCTAAAGGGAAGCAGGGGTACAAGCTATTCAAACCTTTAAGAATCTTTCCTAGTTCTGTCATTTTCCCTTCAGAGTATACATGAAAAAGTTCAAATAAATGTAAAGTAGGAGTCAAGCTCTTAAAAAAAAAAACCAAACAAACCTAGGAACACAGACAAATCTTATACATGTCACAAGGAACCAGTGAGGTCTAGAAGCAAATGGAAAAAGGTGGATCATTTAGACTCTATATACCTCTGTTACTTGTTCAGAAACAATTTTTTTAAAAAATGAAGTTTGTAAAAAATACTAACATGAACTTAGCAGTATAGTGAGTATTACTGAAGGATATTTAAATACAAGACATAATTCCTGCCTCAAAGAAATTACAAAGCCATTTTGAACTAAGAGCAAATCATACAAAGGTATTTACACTAAATCCTTTCTTTAGAGTTCCAAATGAGAGAGCACAGATGAACGATACCAATGCAAGTCATCACTAATGCAAATCAGGAGGGCAAATGCCGCTCTGGTTTGAGGGTCCTCTCTCACAGATTTGAGACCCTACTGACACTGAGTTGAGATCATTCAAATATAGAATGGATTATATACCCATTACCATAAAGCAAGTTAATGGGTTTAAACTACATTTAAGTGCCTTTCAGGTATAGTATACCAATGCACACTATTTAAAGTGGTTAAAAAAGTGCTTGTCTTTTAACATCCTTACCATCATTTACTGTTACTCTTCTCAAATCTTGTTAACTTGATAGAAGTAAAAAGGTGTATTATTGCTTTGGTTGAAAGTTTTCATTTGATCATTTGGGTTTCTTTCTGCAAATGTCTGTTACTGATTTGTAGAGCTTGTTATACCTAAAAGACATCCTGTTGTCACTGCCAATTTCCAAAGTGACAGACTTTATTTTCTTGGACTCCAAAATCACTGCAGACAGTAACTGCAGCCATAGAATTAAAAGACACTTGCTCCTTGGAAGAAAAGTTATGACAAACCTAGAAAGAGTATTAAAAAGCAGAGACATCACTTTGCCAACAAAGGTCTATATAGTCAAGCTTTGGTTTTTCCAGTAGTCACGTATGGATGTGAGAGCTAGACCACAGAAAAGGTTGAACGCCAAAGAACTGATGCTTTCAAACTGTGGTGCTAGAGAGTACTCTTGAGAATCCCTTGGTCAGCAAGGGGATCAAACCAGTCAATCCTAAAGGAAATCAACACTGAATATTTATTGGAAGGATTGATGCTGAAACTGAAGTTCCAATACTTTGGCCACCTGATGCAAAGAGTCAACTCACTGAAAAGACCCTGATGCTGGGAAAGACTGACAGTAGAAGGAAAAAGGGCCAACAGTATGAGATGGTTGGATGGCATCACTGACTCAGTGGACATGAGTCTGAGTAAACTCCAGGAGACAGTGAAGGACAGGGAAGCCCAGTGTGTTGCGGTCCACGGGGTTGCAAAGAGTCAGACATGATGGAGCGACTGAACAACAACAGTATAGATCCACATGCATTTTCCTTCTTTTTCTACAACTCTTCAAATACCCAAATCAATCTCACTGTTAAGACACAATATTATTGTATTTTTTTTTTTTTTTTTTGGTCACACTGACGCTGTGAGGCATGTGGGGCTTTAGCTCCCCCACCAGGGATCAAACCCATGCCCCCTGCATTGGGAGCATGAAGTCTTAACCACTGGAGCTCCAGGGAAGTTCCAATATTATTGTTATTTGTACTATAGGCAACATTTACGAGTGCTTTCTACCTAACAGGTACTGTGGTAAATATATTACATGCATTATCTCACTTAATCTTCACAAGCCCTATGTTCTGTCATTATCTCCATTCCTGAGATATTTGCCTTTATTTCTCTAGATTCTACACTCTCTAATGACATGAATTACACCTTGTATAAACATCTAGTTAAGTTGGAATTCAGTGAATATGCAAGTATGTATGAACTGACTTCATAATTTTTTTCCTTTTAAGCTGCCATAATGTTCACTTTCATCAAATTTACTACTTTGTCAGAGTATAAAGTTGCTAAAAAGAAGGGATATTGTGATTTGTCATCAGATCAGATCAGATCAGTCGCTCAGTCGTGTCTGACTCTTTGCGGCCCCATGAATCGCAGCACAACAGGCCTCCCTGTCCATCACCAACTCCCAGAGTTTACTAAGACTCAAGTCCATCGAGTCAGTGATGCCATCCAGCTATTTCATCCTCTGTCGTCCCCTTCTCCTCCTGCCCCCAGTGTATTTGGCTTTAGCCCCCATTTCTGGTACTTAGCTCCTAAAATGCTGAGAGCCATAGAGTTTCTTGTTATGTTAATGAACTGACTTTTGGAGAACACATAGGCAATTTAAGGATGAAGGTCTACCATGTGATTTTGAAGGTTGAAACTTCATTGCCCTCAATGGCCAATGATTGATTAAATACGCCTAGTATTTAATGAGGTTTTTATAAAAACCCAAGCACTACCTGGGAAGTCTACCATAAAGGCCCAAAAGGACATGGTTCAGAGAGCCTCCAGGCTGATGAATCAGAACATGTCTACATGCTGTCTTGCATGTGTGCACGCTCAGTCGCTCAGTCATGTCCAGCATTTTGCCACCACAAGGACTCTAGCCCATTAGGCTCCTGTGTCCATGAGATTTTCCTGGCAAGAATGCAGGCATGAGTTGCCATTTTCTCCAGGGGATCTTCCTGACCCAGGGATTGAACCTACATCTCCTGAACTGCAGGCAGATTCTTCACCACTGAGCCACCTCGACATGCTGCCTTGGTGGGCCTCAGATTTCATGGGGACAGAGCTTCTTTGGTATCTCACCCTAAGTATCTTTTCATCTGGATGTCAGTCCACATTCATTAGCATGCTTTGTATCATTACCAGTAATCTAGTGAGTAAACTAGCTTCCTGAGTTCTGTGAACCAAAACCAAGGAAGGTGGGTGGTCGTGAGAGCCATTTTATAGAGGTTTGTAGCCAGTTGGTCAGAAGTACAGGGAACAACCTTGATTTGTGAATGGTATATGAAGTAGATATATAAAGAATGTTCAAACCACCGTACAATTACAGTCATTTCACATGCCAGCAAAGTAATGCTCAAAATTCTCCAAGCTAGGCTTCAACAGTATGTGAACCAAGAACTCCCAGATGTTCAAGCTGGATTGAGAAAAGGCAGAGAGAGGAACCAGAGATCAAATTTCCAGCATCTGTTGTACCATAGAAAAAGCAAGAGAATTCCAGAAAAACAACTACTTCTGCTTCACTGACTATGCTAAAGCCTTTGACTGTATGGATCACAACAAACTGTGGAAAATTCTTCAAGAGATGGGAATACCAGACCACCTGACCTGCCTCCTGAGAAACCTGTATGCAGGTCAAGGAGCAACAGTTAGAACCAAACATGGAACAACAGACTGGTCCCAAATAGGAAAAGGAGTACGTCAAGGCCGTATATTGTCACCTTGCTTATTTAACTTAAATGCAGAGTACATCATGAGAAATGTTGGGCTGGATGAAACACAAGCTGGAATCAAGACTGCCAGGAGAAATATCAGAAAACCTCAGCTATGCAGATGACAAAACCCTTATGGCAGAAAGCAAAGAAGAACTAAAGAGCCTGTTGATGAAAGTGAAAGAGGAGAGTGAAAAAGCTGGCTTAAAACTCAACATTCAAAAAATGAAGATCATGGCACCTGGTCCCATCACTTCACAGCAAACAGATGGGGAAACAATGGAAACAGTGACAGATTTTATTTTCTTGGACTCCAAAATCACTGCAGATAGTGACTGCAGCCATGAAATTAAAAGACACTTGCTTCCTGGAAGAAAAGCTATGACAAACCTAGAGAACATATTAACAAGCAGAGACATTCCTTTGCCAACAAAGATCCATCTAATCAAGGCTACGGTTTTTCCAGCAGTCATGTATGGATATGAGAGTTGGACCATAAAGAAAGCTGAGCACTGAAGAACTGATACTTTTAAACTGTGGTGTTGGAGAAGACTATAGAGTCCTTTGGACAGCAAGGAGATCAAACCAGTCAATCCTGAAGGAAATCAACCCTAAATATTCATTGGAAGGACTGATGCTGCAGCTGAAGCTCCAATACTTTGGTCACCTGATGTGAAGAGCTGATTCTGTGGAAAAGACCCTGATGCTGGGAAAGACAGAAGGCAGAAGGAGAAGAGGGCACCAGAGGAGATGGTTGGATGGCATCACTGATTCAATGGATATGAGTTTGAGCAAGATGGTGAAGGACAGGGAAGCCTGGTATGCTGCGGCCCACGGGGTCACAAGGCGTCAACTGAGGGACTGAACAACATATGAAGTGGGTGTCAGTCTTTCAGGTCTGAGCCCTTAACCTGTGGCATCTGATGCTATCTTTGGATAGACAATGTCAGGATTGAGTTGTATTGTATCAACAGAATATCCAGCTGATGTCAGAGAATTGCTTGGTGGTGTGAGGAAAGAGCCCATATGCTGAAGCTGGTGTCAGAGTCTTAAAAGGTTATCTCAGTTTTATAGATGCACAGATTTCTGGAAACTTGAATCTATCTACAGGCATACTGTAGTAACTCAGTACTGTGTACTGAATAACAGTAAGTGCCGAAGTAGTAGTTTAAGTTCTTATAAAAAAACCTATACATGTACTAAGATTATGACAGCTGATTATTCTTAAGACCACTGTAAGAGTGAAAAAATTCATGGAAATAAAAAATTGTGAATAAGTACTACCAAACAAAATTCATAAAATGATAGCAAATTTATCCTGATTCTGCAGATTTCTTATATATTACAATACAGAAAGAACAGAAGTCCTCTTTCTTCATTGGGTTTGTTGCTACAGGAAAAGCATAATTTTTCTTATATATAAATCAATATCCAACAATAACATCTCTGCTTATGGGAGAAATAAACAGCTGGGATGTTTACAAAATATAATGTGCTTCAGGGGACTTTCTCAAATCATATGACTTTAGTAGACAGAAATTATTTTCCTCTTAGATCTCTTGAGGATTTAGCAGAAATACTGAAATCATAACTTTCTCTTACAACATATCTAGCCAAGTCCAAAGATACAGGGAACACTTCAGTAAATACTAAAAAAAGAAAAAAGAGCCAGTCATTTTCAAGTAATAGTTGAGATTTACTAACAAATAATGGAAAATTGGATACTTTTAAATAAAATTAGTAACTTCAAAAAATGAATCAATTTCTATTTAACTTCTGAAAATGAAAATTTTCACAATTGTATATGCTGTTATCTTTTGAAAAGATACTGAGATTTTCAAATTAGTGTACTTATTGTTAAGGCTGAAAATGAGAAAGGGTATTACCATCAAACTATATGCTTAATTCATAAAGAGGAATAAAAGAAGTGCTCTTGCATAGCACATTCCAGTGGGAGAGAAAAAGTTAATCAATTCAACTCAATTTTAGCTGAGGGCATTTTTCCATGACTGCTGAACCCTAGCATGTGTCAGGCAACTAAAATTACACTAAAATGTGTAAGCTCTGTTGTTATTTTAGAGATAATCCAGGAAGCAAAACAAAGCCAAAAATTCTCTCTGCATTTTTAACATGAAATGCTTTAATCTTCAATCAAGTGTATACTTTTTCTGTTTTAAGATCTTTATGCATTATCTCCTTTTTTGTGTATGTTTGAAAGTTTCCAAAATAAAAACAAAAAGAACAATAACAAAAATGATTCTGTATTTCCAACATACTGTTCATTGTTTAAAATAATTCTTACTACTTACCAGTCTCTGCTTTTGAAGTTCTTCTCTAAGAATTCTATCTTCTGGTAAAACATCACATAACAAAAAATAATTGTCTTGTTCTTCTGTTGAGATATGAGAAAAATAAATGAGAAATGTTATTTTTTACTTAAAAAAATTTTTTATTTCTTAAAAAAAAAAAATCTCTTCTGGTATATAGTTCTGTTTTAGTTTCATCGAAGTTATTAGAAAATATAAACAGAAAAATTTAATTTTAGCTACTATTTTAGAGAATTACAACTAAAGAAAGATTATTCATTTGAATTTTTGGATTGCAGGGGAAAGATGGTAGTCAAGATGTACACTTACCAGATGGAGCTGTACAATTGATTCTTATCACACTACAAAAATCTGTAATGGGCTGTTCAGTGAACCTTTTCCTCCAATATAAAATGTACCTTAGAACAATCATAAAGAAAGAACAGTGAGAAGAGGCAATGAACTACTTACTTGAGAAAGAGTATTTTATAAGAACATTTAATTATCTTAAAGCAACAAATCAAATGTTGACTGAAAACTGCTAGAAAATGTGCAAATAGAAAGGCAGAAGAGCACTGTAGAACCATGAAATATTTAATGAAATAACATTACCCTGTAAGGGCATGAAAAGGATTACATTTTACCATCCGCAAATTCAATAAACAGATATACGGGAAAACTAAAATGAATTACTTTTATGTAATAATGAAGTTTTTTTTGAAAATCACATCTATGTTTATGTGAATTTAAAATGCAACAATGATTAAAAAGGCTTCATCACACATTTTCCAATAAATTGAAAGTTAGGTGTTTACCTTATACATCAAGAGATCATGATGACAATGCAACAAAAGGTCTGTCTAAATTCAATATCTATATAACAAGATAGAACAATTCCATATTGCCCATGCTGTATCTGAAAGGAGGGAAATTTAGCTTTTAGAAAAATAGCCAAGCTTACAATTCCTGTATCTAATAAGCTGAGTTAGAAGAAGGATACTGGCTAAATTTAAAAGCAAAGCATAATACCCAGACCTGTGTCATTTGATGAAAGAGGGAGAAAGATAACAGGATTCAACAAACTGTTCATCTTTCCATTTACCTAAAAAGATTTACACTGACAATTGCAATCCCATTTATCAAATTATACAAAGAAGAGAATGTGATCTCCTTCATGGAGGAGAAAGGAGATGGAAAGGTTGACTATATAATTGACTATTTATCAGAATACATGGTCGATGGATAAAAAAAAGAACCTTACAACAAAGAGCCAAAATCTGTGAAAGAGATGGAACTTAGTGAAACAGATAAAGTACACAGAAAGAATACATTTAAATGGCCTGATACAGCACCAAGCGGTGTTCTGCATACAGTAGGTCCCCACTAAATGTTTTAAAGAGATAGAAGAGTATCTAAAGATTCCTCTAAGTTCTCTAAGTAGTCTCCAACCCCCAGTATTTCAGCTCTTTTTTATCCTTTCCTTAATTTCCCAAACCTACAGTCTCCTATAGAAAGGACATACATTATATATTAGAAAAAAAATGTGCTGGGAGAGAGGTCTGAGAGAAAGAGAACCATGACATGAGCTTATATAAAATATAAATGGATGACAACACCATGAATAGAATATACAAGTAAAAGAAGTAAAAGAATAACGTGTAACAACGGAACCACATGCTTTAGTTCATTCTTCTCACGTATAACCATGCTGTCAACCTGGATGGGTAAAAAGGGGGAGAACCCTTTCCTTATAAAACAGTGCTAGACCTTATTTTAAGAGATCTGAAAATGATGTATCTTAGGCTCCAGCTCACCCTCAAACCATAAATAGTATAAATAATGAACTACGACACTATGGCTAGCTTACTGGCTTCCACATAGAAGTATCAGAGCAGAAAGCCTTTCAGATCCATCAAAGTACACAAAAAGAGGAAAAGCACCTATAAAAGGCAGACATGTTGTTTCCTTTGCCATTCTGGCCAGCTTCAGCAACCTTCCACTTCCCAGTTATCCTACACAGTTACTCTCATTCTCCTCCTTTCCATTTCCCACTAGTTGCTTTTTTTCCCTCTCCAGGGGAAAGAGAAATAAAAGGCAAGAGAAGACTTAAGAGAATAAAAAGAACATTCCCAGACACTTTTCTTACTCTTCCCTTAGTATATTTTCTATTGCAGAATGGTGACATGGATGAAGGACCACAAGAGAACGTCCATTAGAGATGTCAGGAACAGAAGATAGATCGTTCTTCCAAACTGAAATACACAGTCATCTATTTTCATGATTAATCAAATTCATACAGCAGGACCAGGTGCTGAGAAAACTGACTTAAAAAAATAGAAGAGTCATGTTTTATCTGGAGCTCCCTCATAGCTACCACTAGAATACATCAAGGAGAGGTTCATCACTCTTGATTACTATTCCACTGAAGTGGGTGATATCCTCTGGGGAAAACAGAATAGTCACCAGCCCATTAGTGTATAGTTTGTTAAAAGGCAATGATAACTGCATGAAGCAGATGACTAGATAAGAGCAGATACTAGTGATGAGACTGTCCTGTGAACTGTCATTGACCAATTCTGTAACAGAGTCAACACAGTAAGAGTCTCTTACCTGCACAAATCATAAGCTAGAAGTAGTTTAGCTTTTCAGATTAAACCTATGGTCAAACCCTCACAGTTGATGTTTTATTAACTGATTACACCAGCCCCGCAGGCAGCAGTGAATAGAGAAGCAGGGCCTTTGCCTTTAGAGATATGAGTCTGAATTGAAAGGTTTTTTAAAACTTCTGAAACTTGGCTTACTCATTTGCAAAATGGATTGCTGATAATTAAATAGGATGATACATGTAAAGCAGCACCCACCATTCTGGGTGTTTAATAAATGGCAGCTATTATTGTAAGGAAAAATAACATATTTAGATAAAACTGGAGTAATAAAGAATTTGTTTATTCCAAAGAAATCCTGGCATCCAAAACAACAACAAAAACAATGATAAGGTTTCACCAAACATGTAATGAGCAAGTTACAACAGTTGTATTAGTAGGGTCAGAAGGCACACACAGGTGCCTGAGGCGGGGGAAGAGGAGAGTGATCAAAGGATGAGAACTATGAGCAGCTACTGTTACTGAGACCCTACCTGCCCAAGGTCACACAACCGTGACCTTTCCAATTGGGATCTGTTGTCTCCAAATCTTAAGTCTTCTACAACATCATGACTCTCTTGTCACTTGAGGGCCAATCTACATAACAACCTCAGAACAAGAAAGAAGCAGGAGAAAGCCTCTAGGATTATATTAATAGTTGTAATGGATAGTTGAAGAATTTCCTCAGAGACCATGGAGAGACTCAACTTCCTTAGAGCCCATGGAAAAAGTTTTTGACAGGGCAAAACCAAAGTACAGAAATGAAGTCTGAAGGGAGGGGGAAGTTCTTCCCTTTCTGAAAAGCATACTACCTAAAAGCAGCTCTTGATCTGAACTGCTCCTAACCTCCTGTGTAGGTACTGAAAGCTGACACCAGCTGTTTGGGGCTGTGGAATTGGAACTGCTTGACTAGGCAAGAGAGACTCTGAAATGAAGTGAAAGTCACTCAGCTGTGTCTGACTCCTTGCGACCCCATGGACTGTAGCCCGCCAGGCTCTTCTTTCCAAGAGATTCTCCAGGCAAGAATACTGGAGTGAGCTGCCATTTCCTTCTCCAGGGGATCCTCTGAACTCAGGGACTGAACCCTGGTCTCCTGCACTGCAGGCAGATTCTTTACCCACTGAGCCACCAGGGAAGATCTCAAGAGAGACCCTACAGTGGCACTAATTCTTCTGAAGTCCTGATTCCAAAAGTCAATGGCTCTGAGTCTCCAAGGACTTCCATGTTCACTCCTATTCTCCACAGTCTTTTAAGAGAAGGCTCACGTCACACATTTGTTTTGTATCACTGTTTACCTCAATGTGGTAGGCACAAGGGACATGATAACTAACAGCAGCTGACTTAAAATCATGGAGAGAGCCTGTCTGACAGAACCTCAGTTATGCTCCTCAAATTGTTAAGGCTTCCCATGGGGTGAAGGGAGAGAAAATGTTGTTATATGCTCACAGTCTAGAGGCCTTTCCATTCATTAAAAGTTATTTTATTGCTCCATGAACAAGTAGTTATGAATTCTGGAAAGGATGTTTTTTAGACACCATCTCTAGAAACATCTCTGAGATTTTGTTAGGCAGTTCTGAGGAAAAGAGAATAATGCAGGTAAGAGGTCAGTCCAATAGACACAAAGTTGTCATTTGAGTGGTCTCCTCCTGACCAAAGGTTGGGTGACACCAACATCAAATGAAAAAAGCCATGCTACAAAAGTGAAATATTATCATAAACTACCATGTAAATTAAATAAATTATCATACCTTATGGTATACTAAATGAACAGCTCTGAACTACAACAAATTTTTGACCTAAGTCTAGATTTAAGATGAATCACAGTTATCACATAATAGTACTTTTAGTTTACCACAGAATTAAGAAGTGTCAATATATCCATTTTCCTGTGGTTGGTAAAAACATTCAGATAAATTGTATTCAACCGAGACATGTCTTAAAGATAGCAGATGTTCAACACATGCATTTGTGGCATTTTTTCCTACCCACTAAAACTTATTGTTCCATGTTAAGAAATCATTTAGTACTTCATTTTTTTCCTACTTTTTTAGTTAAGCTACAGTTGCAGCCACCCAATACATAAAGGAAGCCAAGAAATAATATGTGGTATGAACCCTTTATTTGGAGGATAGTTGTCACAGCATTTCATATTTTATTAAAAAGCCATAAAAGTAATTATTTGGTCACCAGCAAATACTTTCTTTCAAAGAATTTTAATCATGTCTAACCAGAAATCTTTGTAGTAATATCATCTTCCCCGTCCAACTCCCCATTGTAACTGGTGTGATACTGACAGAAGCATAAAGATTTGAGATATAGCTGTTAATTAAGTAGCATGGAATGAGTGGAATCTAATATAGAAAGGAGCAAAGAATTAGGAGTTAACATTTTTCTTCTGGAAAAATTTTATCTACTGCATAAAGCTAGCAAATAGCTTATATAAATAGCTATGTTAATAAATGGATCAAAGGAGAGATTTTGTTTGTTTGCTCTTGGAAAGTTTTACTGTTACTTTGTTCCAATAAAGAAAATGTTAAATATATTCCACATGAAACTTTAGAGCTTATTTCTTACAAAGGATGAGGTAAATGCATCTCTTATCTATTATTTATCATCTTTATTACTTATTGTACTCAGAAGCAACAACTCTTCTCTGAGAAGCATATATAATAATTATTACATATAATAATTATTCAACCTATAAAGCAGTTCTGAGTGAATTAATTCATGCCAATTGAACTTCTCACTGTCCCTTCCTCCCCTCAATAACTGTTAAGAAAAAGTCATATAATGCTGAAAAGATTCCAGTTTAATTCTGATCATAGTGGTCAGTGCTTGTACTGTTTTGGAGAGGAATTTTTAGTTTACTTAAACAGTAGGCAGGTAATACCTAAAGGAGACTGAATATTTTAAAAGGTATTAAAGTTTATTCATATACATTCCTGGTCAGTTTGAATTAATCATGTTTTTACTTCCTGAGAATGCAACTAATTTAATTAGGACAATTGACAAGGAAAATCTAGATTTCCAAATTTAAAGTACACTCTAACTACACATTATTTAGCAAGCACTTCTATCAGACAAGCATCTTTTTCTTTTTAATTAAAGCATCCATTTTATTACATAGTTGCATTTAGAATGTGATTGATCTTAACATTTGATTATCAACTCTTAAGCCCTGAGACCTAGCAAATAATTTGATTTTCCTGTCCACATACAGATAAGATTGACAACAAAGATAAAAAGAGAGATTGATTAGAACAAATATAGCCACTCAGCTATCTTACATTAAGTACAAAGGATAAAATACAACCTCTGATTCAGACATTCCTTACAGATTTTAGAAAAGAAAGAAAAATTCAGCATTACTCAATTATCACTGGTTGATCATCACATTTTTCTGCAATTTCTGAGGGAGAATTTGCATTTATATCACAAAAAAGAGTAAAGAAATATAGTTTTACATCAAAGAAAAGCCAAGTGATACAAAATTTAGAAAAGCATTACTTAGCTGATACTCCTATCAATGGTTATTTGAATAAGTAAACAATTCAAAGCTCTCTAGCTTAAGAAGTGTCTAAAACAAAATCAACACATCTGACTACATGTGGGCTGTAGTCCATGGGGTCGCTAGAGTCGGACACGACTGAGCAACTTCACTTTCACTTTTCACTTTTATGCATTGGAGAAGGAAATGGCAACCGACTCCAGTGTTCCTGCCTGGAGAATCCCAGGGACGGGGAAGCCTGGTGGGCTGCCGACTCTGGGGTCGCACAGAGTCGGACACGACTGAAGCGACTTAGCAGCAGCAGCAACTTTGTATCATGTAAGAGAAAACTCCCAAAACACACACACACACACACACACACACACACGTATATACATACGTACGTACATACACACACATACAAATACTTTAATTGAAAGCAAAGAACAATGGATGAGAATGAGAAGCACTGTTTTTCCACTGTAAAAGCTTGTAAAGCTTGTAAAAATCAGCTTATTCTAGGAAATTCCTTGCTGGTTTAGTGGTTAGGACTGTACGCTCCCACTGCAAGGGGCCCAGGTTTGACCTCTAGTCAGGGAACTAAGATTCCCACAAGTGTTTCATGGTGTGGCCAAAAAAAAAAAAAAGCTCATTCTAGGAGTTGGTGACATATATTGTTCATATAACTTTCTATGCCCCCTAAGCATACAGCCCCAAGTCTACTCAAATGCTGAGTGGCAATGCTAAGCGGATAAAAGCAGCCACCACACAGGAGGCACACAGCAGACATTCTGAATAGGTGTTATGCAGTTGAGAAGGACAAAAGGGCTACAGAATAGCTAATATTACCCCTGTGGGCACTGTGGTTATTTGTCCTTAAAAAACAAACTGCTACTCTAGAAGTTTAGAGTACTTAGAATCTGAAATGAAAATTTCTCAAAACAAATTTTACAAACCATAATTAGATCTTCAGGACAGCAACAAATGCCTATTGAAAACTTAAGCTCTAGTTGCAGAAAACTAAGACTTCAAATATATCTTTTGTAATCAAAATACACTTAAAAAGTTGGCTACTATTTATTGGGTATGAAGGATATCAGATGCTAGTTGGTGCTACACGTATCTTGTTTTTATACAAAGCTCAACAATCTTATGAGGGCTGGTGTTACCCCCATTTTATAGATAAGAAAACTGATGCTTAGAGAAGTAAGAAGCTTGCTGGGAGTTATATGGTAAGAAAGTCACTGAGTCTGCATTCAATCCTAGGCCTGCTGGGTTTCACAGTCCACTCTTAATAATACAGCTTGCTGTTTGCAAAACCCATCCTAAGAAAGAAGTCGCTTGCTAAGAATAATGTGGTCTGGCAGATACAGAATTTAGATGCAAGGATATTACAATATCTGGGTTACTCTAATGCTCTGTAGCCTAATTCTAATAGAATTAGGCTATTCTAATGTTTGAGATGCAGAACATCTCAAAATGGGACTTTACCAGATACACCAAAATGTGTGCTTTCAGTAACTATACTAAGCTAGTTAACTACCACCATCTTGTTTGCAAGGTGTTTTCAACTGATAATGACCTACACATAACTACTCCATTATACCTGCTTCAGAGAAGGCATGTCTCTTAGACAATCACTTCTGAGAATCGGTCTAGAATTAGCGAGTCTAGCTCACTTCAGGATCCAGCTATACAGGTTAGGTTCCTACATTTCTCACCATGTCCAGGGTTGGCAGTTACTCAACCACTCACACCTATCTTCTCTTCATCTTCCTCACCCTCTTCCTCTAAGCACCTCAGTCACTGATCTTAGCTGCTGTCTCCTTTTATACCCCTTATACCCCTCTGGGTTGTTGAAAGACTCAGTCTTTTTCTGATTTTCAACTTTATCATAACACTTAAGATTCAAGATCCCCTTTCCCCCAAACCTCCCTTTGGGTGGCTTAAAAAAAAAAAATTTTTTTTTTTTTTTTTAACCAAGTTTATTCTGGGCTGTCGGGAAGAACTCACTTAGCTGGAGAATGTGTGTATCCTGAAATATAAAAAGGACATCAATCTGATAGAGACCAACAATGCAAAAAATTTCATGAGATGTGGTAAAGGGAGTATTATCAACTCTTTAGAAAGTTGATCTGCTTCCAGAATTTGTAGAAATACAACAGTATGTAACATTTTCAAATACAACTTGCTCAAGAATGCAAATAAGCTCAAAGTTGAAAAAAGGCTAAGTTGAAACCTGAAAAAGAGTATGAATTTTCATATTTCTACAGAAATAATTAAGTTAGTAAACCTAATTCTTCTATGGATGAAAACAAAATTTACCTTCGGAAATCAGCAACCAACTTGACATCAGCTATGACAATCTTATGTTCAATAATCATGTGTTTCAGAAGTTTGTCTTGTTCAACCACAGGAAAATGTTCTTCACAGAAAATACAAGGCACAGATGGAGAACCTTCTAAGCTGGTGGTGCCACCTGGACTTTCTGGCAGAGAAAGCGGCTCCAGGATATAATCCTTAGTGTCTGGGAGAGACAAAAAGAAAGAAGAAAAAAGCTGAAATCAACTCCCTTTAGATGGATGATTTCTCGCCTCCTGCATTAAAAGGATCCTAAAGATGTTTACATAATATCTAAAAGAAAATACACAAAAACAGAGAGCAAGATACTTTATTACATGTTAAATAGCTTCTGCAACCCAGAGGCAAGGAGTATTACAAAGCAGCTCAAACTCCCCATTTGCTGGCTTGAATGGGGGAAACTCATTTGTCAGGACAGCTGTGCAACCCCATTCTTGGACACTGGCCAATGGCAGCAACTCTAGGGGGACTTGAGAGGGAGGCTGCAGCACGCTGGGTTAAGGTTCTAAGTCTCAAATGTGACCTATGGCCGAGAGTCATGACACTGGGAGGTAAATGGTATATACTGAGGCTACAGGTGATGCCAGGACAATCTCTTTAGCTGCTTCCTGTTGCACCTGCAAACTTTTTCCTGTCTCTGATTATCTGTCATGTGAGAAGAAGGTAAGTCTCACGTTGGGTTGACACAGCATGTGCTGGGTGGCCCAGGTGGCAATTTGTGATTTGATTTATGTCTATCATTTGCTTACTACACAGTTGTATATCATAACTCAAGTTCTTGTGAACAAAGAGATGAATGTCAGTCACTAGACATACATGATGAACCTTTTTCATGTCTACATTATTCCTTTCCCTAACATCACCTACAGAATCTTTAAGAGTTGAGGTGTTTAAGATCTACAGCTCTGAATTAAGGGCCTTGAATTAGAGACAGTTTTATCACGATTTCTCTTCAGTCTTCTAGACTGAACCTGTCACTGTAGGCATACTACTGAGTAGTTAGCAACCAGGTAATTAGTGGAAGGCATTTGGCATCTGAAGAAGGGCTTTAGAAAGACAGCTTTAGACTTTAGAAAGACAGCTGTTTCACAGACGGCAGTCTCTGGAATTAGGTTACTATTTAATTCTATGTTAAATTTTATTTATTTTTTATTTTACTTTACCTTATTCCTAAATGCCTTTTTAAATGAATAACTAACTGATCAGTTACTGGTACACTGCTGACCCTGGTCTCAGAACTGGATAAATGATGCAAGAGGGCAGCATTCATTCACTCACTCAACAAAACCTAGCTGAATATCTACTGAGTGCTGGCCGTTTCCTGTTTGATGCTGCATGATACTATTCTTACCATCAAGGCTAAAGGGCAGAAAAGTTAAAAGGATAGAGAGAGAAGGGGGGAAAGAGAGAGATGGGGAGATAGGGAGGGAGAGAGAAGAGGAGGCAGGGAGGGAGGGAAGTAGGGAATATACAGCGCTTATGGGAGCATGGGACAGAGGAGTTTAAGTGAGCTTCAGGAAAGTGCCCCGTAAGGAATGTCCTCTAACACATCACTCATAATAGAGGATGCTAAATCAAACTGTTTATTTTAGTTACATAAAATTATTAAATATCAAGAAAGAGAAAACAGGGTACATATGACAATAGGGAGAATATGAAAAATGTTTCAGCACTTTAAAAGCATTATTAGTAAAACTGGCATGTTACCAATTATTACATTCATAAATTAGGTAATGAAATCAAGGATTTCTGGAATTCTATAGCTCTTTAGTTGTAGGATATATTTTTCAGTTACATGTTAAATTCTGTAGGAACTTAAACCTGCACGGGAAAAATAGGTGAGGAAAGAGACAGGGATATGCTTATGAAACTCTACAATATTTTACATTCCCTAGAATAAGATAACAAAAGGCAGCTTATTCTAAGTAGACAATAACCTGCCATCTAGGAAGATGCTCTTCTCCTAAATTTGACTGAAATATCTGTAAATTCACTTATCTTAACGGAAGCAAAGAAACAATATATTAATAATCACCATCAACAGCAAGAACTAACCTTACTAGATGTTTGCTATTTGTAAATTACCAGCAAAGTGTTTAGAGAACTTTCACAATCCTAACTTCCTTGTTGGATTAGTACTATCACAATCCCCATCTCTCAGATGAGAACTGAGACTTAAAAAATTAAATAATTTCCCCAAATCACAGTGTTAGTAAATGGCCTAAGCCTTACAAATAGCTGTGAAAAGAAGACAAGTGAAAAGCAAAGGAGAAAAGGAAAGATATACCCATTTGAATGCAGAGTTCCAAAGAATAGCAAGGAGAGATAAGAAAGCCTTCCTCAGTGATCAGTGCAAAGAAATAGAGAAAAACAATAGAATGGGAAAGACTAGAGATCTCTTGAAGAAAATTAGAGATACCAGGGAACATTTCATGCAAACATGGGCACAATCAAGGACAGAAATAGTATGGACCCAACAGAAGCACAAGATATTAAGAACAGGTGGCAAGAATACACAGAAGAACTGTACATGCATTCTTTACATGTATTCATAGAACTGTAACTGGTACCCCTATTCATACAGCCTTTTCAGACAGAAACCTGAGAGGCTTCCTCATGTCCTTCTCCTTTACTCCCTGTGGCCAACATTACTCAGAACTCTCAGTTTAATCTTCAGAGCCTCCTCTCTCTTCCTCCCTTCTGAGCACTGCCAACACTGCTGCCTCAGACAAGCTCTTAAACTTGAACATCTGCAATAGTCTTCCCACTGGTTAGTCTCTCCCATCTTCAGACATGACCTCTTTCCAATCCATTCTCCCCATATCAGTTTAAAACAGGAGTGGCCCTTCTTCCTGCAGGAAAAGGCCTAAACGCCTTAAGGAGTTAGGTGTAGGTTGAGAGATCAAAAAAAGATCTTAATGACCCAGATAACCACAGTGGTGTGATCACTCACCTAGAGCCAGACATCCTGGAGTGTGAAATCAAATGGGCCTTAAGAAGCATCACTATGAACAAAGCTAGTGGAGGTGATGGAATTCCAGCTGGGCTATTTCAAATCCTAAAAGATGATGCTGTGCAAGTGCTGCCCTCAATATGCCAGCAAATTTGGAAAACTCACTAGTGGCCACAGGACTGGGAAAGGTCAGTTTTCATTCCAATTCCAAAGAAAGGCAATGCCAAAGAATGCTCAAACTACCTCACAATTGCACTCATCTCAGATGCTAGTAAAGTAATGCTCAAAATTCTCCAAGTCAGGCTTCAGCAATATGTGAACCATGAACTTTCAGATGTTCAAGCTGGTTTTAAAAAAGCAGAGGAACCAGAAATCAAATTGCCATCATCTGCTGCATCAGCAAAAAAGCAAGAGTTCCAGAAAAAACATCTACTTCCGTTTTATTGATTGTGCCAAAACCTTTAACTGTGTGGATCACAATAAACTGTGGAAAATTCTTGAAGAGATGGGAATACCAGACCATCTGACCTGCGTCTTGAGAAATCTGTATGCAGGTCAGGAAGCACAGTTAGAACTGGACATGGAACAACACACTGGTTCCAAATAGGAAAAGGAGTACGTCAAGGCTGTATATGGTCACTGTGCTTATTTAACTTATATGCAGAGTACATCATGAGAAACACTGGGCTGGATGAAGCACAAGCTGGAATCAAGATTGCTGGAGAAATACCAATAACCTCAGATACGCTGATGACACCATCCTTATGGGAGAAGGCAAAGAACTGAAGAACCTCTTGATGAAAGTGAAAGAGGAGAGTGAAAAAGTTGGCTTAAAGCTCAAAATTCAGAAAACTAAGATCATGGCATCCAGTCCCATCACTTCATGGCAAATAGATGGGGAAACAATGGAAACAGTGGCAGACTTTATTTTTGGGGGCTCCAAAAACACTGCAGATGGTGACTTCAGCCATGAAATTAAAAGACGCTTGTTTTTTGGAAGGAAAGCTATGACCAACCTAGACAGCATATTAAAAAGCAGAGACATTACTTTGCCAACAAAGGTCCGTCTAGTCAAAGCTATGGTTTTTCCAGTAGTTACGTATGGATGTGAGAGTTGGACTATAAAGAAAGCTGAGTGCCGAAGAATTGGTGCTTTTGAACCGTGGTGTTGAAGAAGACTCTTGAGAGTCCGTTGGACTGCAAGGAGATCCCACGAATACATCCTAAAGATCAGTCCTGAGTGTTCACTGGAAGGACTGATATTGAAGCTGAAACTCCAATACTTTGGCCGCCTGATGTGAAGAGCTGACTCACTGGAAAAGACCCTGATCCTGGGAAAGATTGAAGGCAGGAGGAGAAGGGGACGACAGAGGATTAGATGGTTGGATGGCATCACCGACTCAATGGACATGAGTTTGAGTAAACTCCAGGAGTTTGTGAGGGACAGGGATGCCTGGCGTGCCGCAGTCCATGTGGTCGCAAAGAGTAAGACACGACTGAGCGACTGAACTGAACTAGTAATTTGAACCCAAATTCAAACAGTATATTCTTCTGCCTCCAACATCAAAAGGCAATTCCTCAATCTGTATTTCTTCTTTAAACTCTGTGTTCAGTTTTGAATTCATATCTATTTATAAGACATACTGAATTTACATATATTCTGCCAGTGTCCTGCAATCTCCCTCATATCACCTCCACCAGCAACTCTCAAACCTCAGCAGCCCACATACTTCAAAAACCAGTGGGTACAGTTATCACTCAGTTCAGTTCGGTTGCTCAGTCCAGTCCGACTCTTCACGGCCCCATGGCTGCAGCATGCCAGGTTTCCCTGTCCATCACCAACTCCCAGAGCTTGCTCAAACTCATGTCCCTCGAGTAGGTGATGCTATCCGACCATCTCATCCTCTGTCGTTCCCTTCTCCTTCTGCCTTCAGTCTTTCCCAGCATCAGGGTCTTTTTCAACCAGTCATCTCTACAGTTAACTACAGATAACTACAGTGGTAGTTACCTCTACCACTGTTATTAATTCCTGAGGCTTTACTGCAAACTCTCTACTATTCGTCTGTGGATCATGTGTCTTCCCTTTTGCATATGCGTTCAATGCCAGTTTCTCTTTTTTTCAAACTATTGGACCTAAATGTTCACACGTACTAGAACCAATTGCTTATTGTCACTGTAAGTGTATACAGAACAAAATCATGAGTCTTCAAATTTTATGTATGAGGAACGTGTGGTTTGAGAGACACTCCATTCTAAAGAAGATCAGTCCTGGGTGTTCTTTGGAAGGAATGATG
Source organism: Bison bison bison (assembly GCF_000754665.1). Lineage (NCBI taxonomy): Eukaryota > Metazoa > Chordata > Mammalia > Artiodactyla > Bovidae > Bison > Bison bison. Next base: position 7,591,725 of record NW_011495076.1, on the reverse strand, counting down.
CTAAAGCTGAAACTCCAGTACTTTGGCCACCTCATGCGAAGAGTTGACTCATTGGAAAAAGCCCTGATGCTGGGAGGGATTGGGGGCAGGAGGAGAAGGGGACGACAGAGGATGAGATGGCTGGATGGCATCACTGGCTCGATGGACATGAGTTTGAGTGAACTCCGGGAGTTGGTGATGAATAGGGAGGCCTGGCATGCTGCGATTCACAGGGTCGCAAAGAGTTGGACACGACTGAGCGACTGAATTGAACTGAACTGAAGTTGTATTTGGGAAGTTGACTTACTATGTATCCAGAAAACAAAAAAATTTTAACAGAACAATTTTAGATTACAAGAGTTAATAAATTTCTTATTCCCTGATCATTTAGCATTGTGCTCAAATTCTGACAGCATTGATCATAAGACCTAATTTGTTTGCCTTCAGATTGTTAGTCTCTGGAAGACAAGGGGAGTACTGGTCATCTTTATTTACCTGGCACATACTCTGTGTACTATTACCCTACCATGAGTACCCACCATCAAGCAGTGTATTGACTTTGTGCCAGGCACTGTTAAGCACTTTACAGGTACAGTATTGAGTCAATTAACCCCCTCAATAATCCTATGACAGAGAGTCAGTTTCTACATCTATACTACAGTTGAGGAAACTTAGTCACTGAGAGGCTAAGTGACTTGCCCTAGACAGCTAGTAAGTGGTAGAGCCAGGATTTGAATCCAAGCAGTTTGGCTCTCAAGCATTAGTAGCACTCTCAACCCATGTTGTTCTGTTGCATCTGACTCTGCGACCCCATGGACTGCAGCATGTCTAGGTTTCCCTGTCCTTCACCATCTCCTGGAGCTTGCTGAAACTCATGTCCATTGAGTCGGTGATGCCACCCAATCATCTCATCCTCTCTCATCCCCTTCTGCTCCTGCCTTCTATCTTTCCCAGCATCAGGGTCTTTTCTAATGTGTTGGCTTTTTCTATGATCCAACGGATGTTGGCAATTTGATCTCTGGTTCCCCTGCCTTTTCTAAATCCAGCTTGAACATCTGGAAGTTCTTGGTTCACATACTGTTGAAGAGTAGCTTGAAGAATTTTGAGCATGACCTTGCTAGCACGTGAAATAAGTGCAATTGTGCAACAGTTTGAACATTCCTTGGCATTGCCCTTCTTTGGGATTGGAATGAAAACTGACCTTCCCGAGTCCTGTGGCCACTAGTGAGTTTTCCAAATTTGCTGGCATATTGAGGGCAGCACTTGCACAGCATCATCTTTTAGGATTTGAAATAGCCCAGCTGGAATTCCATCACCTCCACTAGCTTTGTTCATAGTGATGCTTCTTAAGGCCCATTTGATTTCACACTCCAGGATGTCTGGCTCTAGGTGAGTGATCACACCACTGTGGTTATCTGGGTCATTAAGATCTTTTTTTGATCTCTCAACCTACACCTAACTCCTTAAGGCGTTTAGGCCTTTTCCTGCAGGAAGAAGGGCCACTCCTGTTTTAAACTGATATGGGGAGAATGGATTGGAAAGAGGTCATGTCTGAAGATGGGAGAGACTAACCAGTGGGAAGACTATTGCAGATGTTCAAGTTTAAGAGCTTGTCTGAGGCAGCAGTGTTGGCAGTGCTCAGAAGGGAGGAAGAGAGAGGAGGCTCTGAAGATTAAACTGAGAGTTCTGAGTAATGTTGGCCACAGGGAGTAAAGGAGAAGGACATGAGGAAGCCTCTCAGGTTTCTGTCTGAAAAGGCTGTATGAATAGGGGTACCAGTCACAATTCTATGAATACATGTAAAGAAGCAGGATTTTTATTTACTGAAAAGTGAAAGTCGCTCAGTCGTGTCCGACTCTTTGTGACCCCATGGACTATACAGTCCATGGAATTCTCCAGGCCAGAATACTGGAGTGGGTAGCCTTTCCCTTCTCTAGGGGATCTTCCCAACCCAGGGATGGAACCCAGGTCTCCCGCATTGCAGGTGGATTCTTCACCAGTTGAGCCACCAGGGAAGCCCTATTTTGTGAGAGGGATGGTAATAAGTTAAGTTTTGGATCGCTCAGGTGATCTGCTCAGAATTTTAGATACTCCCGACAGGCCTGGTGCACAAAGACAGTGCTAGTGTCTCATATGATGCATTAGTACCATTCTTTGTGCCTGCCAGCTCCCCAGCTGCTTGACCTACTCCATCTCTCCATGCTCAACAACAGCAAATATCTCTGCTGTAATTAATTGTTTTCAGGTATATTTCTGCCACTAGGGTACTCTGTGAATTCTTCAAGGTCGATGACTAAGTCTTACTGATTTCCAGGTCTCTGTTGTAATTATACAGTGCCTGAAACATAGATTACATCTGACAAGTGTTTGCTGATAGTGGACCAGAGGTTCTTACACCTTTAACTCAGTTTCTAGGTAAATTCTATTTTAGGGAACACCTGTGGCTGTCTGTCTTTAGAGGAACTTTCTCTGCCCAAGATTGAGAGTAGTCCAACTTTATTTATAGCTAGATCTTCAGTGCTGTGGCCCTTGGGGCAACAGCCCACTACTAATTAATAAATAATGATATAAAAATTACATTGAATACCAAGATCACCAAAAATACTATTGAGTGTAGTAAAAGTATTTTATCTTTAATTAGGGATTTAAAAAGTACTCTTAATTTTTCATGTAAATTAGTAATGCAAATTGTTAAAAAAAAGTAAATAGTTTATGTAAATTAGTATGATTGAAGCGAGCCCCTCAAATACTAAGCCCTGTATCAGCAGAGGCAACTCAATAAGATTTTCCAAACAGTTTATTTCCAGCAGTCACCATAAGAATCATATTTATATCTTACCAAGTGGTAAAAAGACAACAGAAGCAGAAATATATAATTCTTTGTTACAAGAACCTTAAACTCTAAAAGGCCAGAGGAAGTAAATTGTATCTAGCTCCCTTCAGCAAGCAGGCAAAGCATCTTGGAAATTCTGCTTTGGCCCCAAATTGGCTTCACACATTTGTTACAAATTAACAACAAATTATCTGCTCTAGTTCTCACTTTGAACAGCAACTCTGTTCAAATGAACTGTGAAAAATACTATCCCCAAAGAACTGCATTTTTGAGGAGATGCTATGCCGATCATAAACAATTTTATTGACTTTGGGTTAACATCCTCAAAGTGTCAAATTATTATTCTAGAATAGTGCTTCTCAAAGTTTAATGTGCACATAATCACCTGGAGATTTTGTTGATGCACCTGATTCAGAAGGTGTCATGGCCAGGGAAACGTGCCAATGAGATCTCTGGCTGCTATGACTGTAATTGAAAGAAGGCCTCAGTGCTGTGCTCTGAAATCCCACTTCCACTTCCACTGAAGCAGAGCTTTCCATACAGTGCTCTCAGTAAATGACTGGAGGCAGCACAAATAGTAAGGCAGACTCATTCCTGTGAGAGATGGAACTTCTGCCTTACTAGTTCTAACACTGGCTGGAGGACTCTCCCTTGGCTTGCCAGAAAATTGCTTAGTACTGTGCTAAACTCTTAGATCCTACACAATCCTCCCTTAGCTCTTTCCTTCACACAGGTCAGACCTACTTCTCCTTTTTCCCTCTGGCGTCTTCCCTAACACATCTCTTAAGATGTCAAATCCCATCTTGGTGTGTGCTTCTTGGAGGACATGAATTAACAAAGTAGAACCAGGAGGCAGATAGGCTTAAAATCCTGCATGTCTCAGTTCCCAGATGATGTCAGCCCACTCATCCATCCATAAACCACACTTTGAGTGGCAAGGTTCTATCCAGGGAATAAAGCAGTCACGAATTTACAACATACCTAAGTGCTAGGAGGGGTAGTCCTAGACTTTACAATATATCATTACTGCCAAACAAACAGTTGGCTGCTGGTACTTTGAAGAAAAAATAAGATGACTGAGGTTTCTGTCGGCCTTAAGTCTAATGAGAGAATAAAAGCCCAAGTCAAAAAATAATTGATTACTTTTCCAGCATTCCTTTGTAAGGACCTGCAGTATATCCCACATATCATTTCCCCTTTAAGAAATCCCCGCAACCTGCTTTTGCAAACTCTAAGTAGTCATGCCCTTCGCCAGGGGATTTTCCTGACCCAGAGATTGAACCCAGGTCTCCTGCATTGCAGGCAGCTTCTTTACTATCTCAGCCACCAGGGAAGCTCCAGTATCACCACACTATTAGTGAAACTGAAAACAAAACAAGAAAAGCAGTAATTTGGTGATATACTCAATCCAGATAAAATTGGTTTAGTTCCTACTCTCATATGATCATCTAATTAATTGATCAGTTCAGTTCAGTTGAGTCGCTCAGTTGTGTCTGACTCTTTGCAACCCTACAGACTGTGGACGCCAGGCATCCCTGTCCATCACAAACTCCCGGAGTTTACTCAAACTCATGTCCATTGAGTCGGTGACGCCATCCAACCATCTCATCCTCTGTCTTCCCCTTCTCTTCCCACCTTCAATCTTTCCCAGCATCAGGGTCCTTTCCAATGAATCAGTTCTTCACATCAGGTGGTAAAAGTATTGGCGCTTCAGCATCAGTCCTTCCAATGAATATTCAGGACTGATTTCATTTAGGATGGATGGGTTGGATCTCCTTGCAGTTGAAGGGACTCTCAATAGTCTTCTCTAACATCACAGTTTAAAAGCATCAATTCTTTGGCGCTCAGCTTTCTTTATAGTCCAACTCTCACATCCACTTTGACGGACCTTTGTTGGCAAAGTAATGTCTCTGCTTTTTAATATGCTATCTAGGTTGGTTGTAACTTTTCTTTCAAGGAGTAAGCATCTTTTAATTTTATGGCTGCAGTCACCATCTGCAGTGATTTTGGAGCCCCCCCAAAATAAAGTCTGTCACTGTTTCCATTGTTTCCCCATTTATCTGCCATGAAGTGATGGGACCGGATGATATGATCTTAGTTTTCTGAATGTTGAGCTTTAAGCCAACTTTTTCACTCTCCTCTTTCACTTTCATCAAGAGGCTTTTTAGTTCTACTTCTCTTTCTGCCATAAGGGTGGTGTCATCTGCATATATGAGCTTATTGATATTTCTCCCGGCAACCTTGATTCCAGCTTGTGCTTCTTCCAGCCCAGTGTTTCTCATGATGTACTCTGCATAGAAGTTAAATAAGCAGGGTGACAATATACAGCCTTGACGTCCTCCTTTTCCTATTTGGAACCAGTCTGTTGTTCCATGTCCAGTTCTAACTGTTGCTTCCTCACCTGCATATAGGTTTCTCTAGAGGCACGTCAGGTGATCTGGTATTCCCATCTCTTTCAGAATTTTCCACAGTTTATTGTAATCCACACACTCAAAGGCTTTGGCATAGTCAATAAAGCAGAAATAGATATTTATCTGGAACTCTCTTGTTTTTTCGATGATCCAGCAGATGTTGGCAATTTGATCTCTGGTTCCTCTGCTTTTTTCTAAAACCAGCTGGAACCTCTGGAAATTCAGGGTTCACGTACTGTTGAAGCCTGGCTTGGAGAATTTTGAGCATTACTTTATTAGTGTGTGAGATGAGTGCAATTGTGTGGTAGTTTGGGCACTCTTTGGCATTGCCTTTCTTTGGGATTGGAATGAAAACTGACCTTTCCCGGTCCTGTGGCCACTGCTGAGTTCTCCAAATTTGCTGGCATATTGAGTGCAGCACTTTCACAGCATCATCTTTTAGGATTTGAAATAGCTCAACTGGAATTCCATCACCTCTACTAGCTTTGTTCATAGTGATGCTTCCTAAGGCCCACTTGATTTCGCATTCCAGGATGTCTGGTTCTAGGTGAGTGATCACACCATTGTGATTATCTGGATCATGAAGATCTTTTTTGTATAGTTCTGTGTATTCTAGCCACCTCTTCTTAATGTCTTCTGCTTCTATTAGGTCCATACCATTTCTGTCCTTTATTGTACCCATCTTTGCATGAAATGTTCCCTTGGTATCTCTAATTTTCTTGAAGAGATCTCTAGTCTTTCCCTTTCTATTGTTTTCCTATATTTCTTTGCATTGATCACTGAGGAAGGCCTTCTTATCTGTCCTTGCTATTCTTTGGAACTCTGCATGCAAATGGGTATATCTTTCCTTTTCACCTTTGCCTTTCGCTTCTCTTCTCTTCGCAGCTATTTATAAGGCCTCCTCAGACAACCATTTTGCCTTTTTGCAGTTCTTTTTCTTGGGGATGGTCTGTCTTGATTGCTGCCTCCTGTACAATGTCATGAACCTCCGTCCATAGTTCTTCAGGCACTGTCTATCAGATCTAATCCCTTAAATCTATTTCTCACTTCCACTGTATAATCAGAACGGATTTGATAGGTCATACCTGCATGGTCTAGTGGTTTTCCCCACTTTCTTCAATTTAAGTCTGAATTTGGCAATAAGGCATTCATGATCTGAGCCACAGTCAGCTCCTGGTCTTGTTTTTGCTGACTGTAGAGAGCTTCTCCATCTTTGGCTGCAAAGAATACAATCAATCTGATTTCAGTATTGACCATCTGGTGATGTCCATGTGTAGAGTCTTCTCTTGTGTTGTTGGAAGAGGGTGTTTACTATTACCAGTGCATTCTCTAGGCTCAGAGGTTAAAGCGTCTGCCTGCAATGCGGAGACCTGGGTTTGATCCCTGGGTCGGGAAGATCCCCTGGAGAAGGAAATGGCAACCCACTCCAGTATTCTTGCTTGGAGAATCCCATGGATCGGGGAGCCTGGCGGGCTACAGTCCATGGGGTTGCAAAGAGTTAAACACTACTGAGCAACTTCACTTTCACTTTCTCTTGGCAAAACTTTTTTAGCCTTTGACCTGCTTTATTCTGTACTCCAAGGCCAAATTTGCCTGTTACTCCAGGTATTTCTTGACTTCCTACTTTTGCATTCCTGTCCCCTATAATGAAAAGGACATCTTTTGGGGGTGTTAGTTCCAGAAGGACATAAAAACTGGAATATTGAGATAGGTAGAGTATTTTTTTTTGCTTTTGCTGTTTTAATTCTGAAAATGCTATAAACTCCTAGTTTCCTATGTAAACATTTCCTTTACATTTGTTCTTTATAGATATTAATGTAATTTATTTGATTATAGCTTACATGCGGGCTCACTCACTCAGCTGTGTTCAACTCTTTTGCAACCTCATGGACTGTAGCCTGCCAGGCTACTGTCCAGGTAAGAATACTGGGATGAGTTGCTATTTCCTCCTCTAGGGAATCTTTCTGACCCAGGGGTTGAACCCATGTCTCCTACATTTGCAGGCAGTTTATGAACTGTCTTAGCCACCTGGGAAGCCTTTGATTATAGTTTACTTACATATTTTAACAAGCCTGGACAATATTTTCAGGCTTGTTTTCTAAGCTTTTGATCTGAAGAAACCATGTCTTTCCAGAGGATTTAAATGCCTAATCAATTCATTGGTTATGTGTTGATTTTATTCTGAAAAAGTTAAACTCCAAGGTTTATTGATTTCTAAATTCTTGAAAGTAAAATTACACTACAAAATGGCCTTCTACTTCTAAACAAGTCAGTTCTTTGATTTCTACGAGTGGCTCCCCTGCAGATCCATTTGGAAAACTGCAAAGATGGGGTCTAGGATTTAACCATAATTAATCTATAAAGCTCAGAATAAGGGTATAATTAAGATATTTATTTAACTACCCTGGGGCTAATCATTCATTTTGTAAATTAATGAGGCCCAATATTTAAAAGATCAATTTACTAAACTCCTACTAAGAGTGGGAGCTTGTGTGGGGACGTATGTAAACCGGCACTGTCGCATAGTCTCAGCAGCACACTGGGACAGCTGATGAGGCTGCGCTGAATTAGTATACACATCGATACCGGTGGAAGGTCTGATCCGTCTTCTGGTATGAAAAAGTTAAGAGCACATTCAATCCTGAAACCTAATAAATCCATACTTGAAAATTTAAGGAGCTAATTTAACAGGCAAAAAGCTATGAAAACTTTATTACAGCATCATCTATAAAGTAAAGTAATAGAAACAACCTAAATGTCATGCAAATGGAAATTGTTCCATAATACATGGCAAATCTGTGCCGCATAACACTATGAATTTGCTAACTAGCAATTATGAAAACAATGGAGAGATACTGACAAACATGTTTGATATTATCTGAAAAGAGCCTAATCCACAATGAATTGCAAACAATTTATGACACATACACAAGCATACATGTACATACATTCAAACACAACTGCAAGGTTTGAAAGAAAATATACAAAAGAATGAGAGATTACGAATGCATTTATTTACCCCAATCTTTAACACTGAAAATTTCTTAAATAAAAATATGCTATCTGATGAGTTCCTAAATGTGACTGTGACAGATAAAATTAAGAAAGAAGTAAAGCCAGCTCACTTTAACTCAGTCACTAAGTCTTGCTACCTGAGATAAAAAATTTTGATTAAACTTATCATTTAAAAATTGAATGCCTATTATGCATAAGGCATATTCTAGATACTCGAAGAAACACAAAGATCTTTAGTAAAAACCCCTACCGTGAAGAAGTTGTTAGTCTAGAAGAAAATATGAGACAACTATACAACAATTATAAGTGAAGTTGATCATATACATCAAGGGCTAAGGATAGGGATGAAAAAATAAATCTGGAGAAATAAAGGGGTGTCTTCACAGAGGATTCAAAGGTAAAGAATTTCAGCAAGTACACATAGGTTGTTTAAAAGTCCAAATAGTTCAACTAGTGCTCGAGTCTCATTAAGAAAAGGCTGTAAAAGTAGGTGGATCACGTGCTGATGAACTTTAATGCCAAGCCAAAGATTTATATTTAATTTGAAAGTTGTGAGTAGATCCTGAAAGTCTTTAATTAGGGAAGCAACACAATGTACTAGGTCACAAAGCAAGTCCTAACAAAGTGAAAACAAAAGATACAAATATTTGTGGGATGCAGCAAAACAAGTATTTACAGGGAAGTTTATATTGGTAAACGTGTATGTTAAAAGGAAGATCTCACATTAACAAACTGTAATTCAAGGAACTAGTCAAAGAAGAACAAACCAAGCTTCAAGTGGACAGAAGGGAAATAAATAAGTGAAATAATGAAATAAATGAAATAGAGAATAGAGATTAAGAGAATAGGAAAAAATATAGAAAAAAGTCAACAAAATTAAGAGTTGGTGTTTTGAAAAGATAAACTCAAAATTAGGAATGAAAGAGGGAGATACTATAACTAATAACACAGAAATACAAAGGATCATTCGAGGGTACCATGAATAATTATACTCCAACAAATTGGATAACCTAGAAGAAATGAATACATTCCTAGAAACATACAATGTACCAAAACCGAATCACAAAGAAGCAGAAAATCTAAGACACTATAAGAAAACTACAGGCTAATATCCTTAATGTGTAAAGATGCAAAAATTCCCAACAAAATACTAGCAAGCCAAATTCAAGAGAACATTAAAAGGATCACGCATTATAACTGAATGGAATTTATCCTTGGGATGCAAGAATGGTTAAGCATATGAAAATCAATCAGTGTGGTATATACCACATTAACAGAACGAAAGCTCTGAATCACAGGACCATCTCAATAGACGAAAAAAAGCACTGACAGAATTCAACATCCTTTCATGATAAAAACACTCAATAAACTAGAAAAAGAAGGAGCTTATCTTTAAAAAAAAGGTGATTACCTTAACATAATAAAGGCCATATATAAAAAGCTGATAGTGAACATCATATATAATTATTGTGAAAACTGAATGCTTTCACGCTAAGATGAGGAACAAATTAAGGATCCCCACTCTTGGCATTTATATTTAATATAATACTGGAAGTCCTAGAAACTAGGTCAGAAACAAACAAGAAACAAAAATGGCATCCAAATAAGAAAAGAAGTGATGTTCGCAGATTACATAATCTTGAATGTAGAATATTGTAAAGGTTACTCACACAGAAAACATTGCTTAGAACTAATAAACAAATTCAGCAAAGTTGCAGGACACATAATCAACATACAAAAATCAGTTGTGTTTCTTCTATATACCAGCAATGAATTTTCTGAAAAGGAAATTCAAGAATTCAATTTATAATAGCATCAAAAAAGAACACAAAAGGGGCAAAAAGACTTGTACCATGTAATAGATTAGAGGCTGCAGAAATGGCTTGATTTCTTGCTCAGATTACAACTTATGAGATGATATTAAGCTCCTTTGCAAATGTCATATGAAGGCTGTGCAGAATCCAAAATGTTGGCTGGGGCCTCATTTCCATGATACAAATTTGTACTTTCAGAACTACTGAATGGTGAACTGTGATTAAGTTTCCTTTCTCAGGCAGCTTTCTTGGCAATCGATTACTTGCCTGGTTTATACATGATTCATTCTTATCTTAATCCATTCCATAAAGAGGAATTAGTAGTGTCTACTTTAATAATGCAGTAGTAACAATAATGTGAAAGCAACAGCTGTTTGAAATATAAGTTCGTGACATTTCAGAGGGAAATAAATCCTAGGAAGAGAAAGTAAATGGATAAAAATAAATCCTTTATTAATATGATAAATGATTATTTGTAGATTTTAAGCCAGACAAGATTTCTACTGTTAAAAATGTACTTTAAAACACATATGGTTAAGTATATTCATTTCAACAGAAATATTTTCTCTAATGCTAAACTTTATTGGCAAGGAGAGATTTCAAATCCAACAGGAGTTGGAATGAAAGATTAAAAAACCATATTCTGTGTTATTATTTTAAACGCTGCCTCATATCACTGATATCTCACATCCTCTACTGCTCTGACTGTATACCATCAAAGACACCTTGGAGTATTTCAATATAAAACTACTATAAGTTTTTATCTGATAGAAGTGCTGGGATTCCAAGTAGAATTCAAGGCTGTGTGTGTGTGCGTGTGTGTGTGCATGTGTGTGTAAGTAGAATTCAAGGCTCTGGTGTGTGTGTATTACATTCTAAGTAATCCAACAAATAGGAATTAAGTCTTCAACTTTATCTCCCTCCCCCCAGTAGAAGGCAGTAGTAGGCAAGAGGCAGGGATTTGGGACTATAAATCTGAAAATAAAAAAGGTATTAAAAATTTCACCTCAGTTAATGGAAAACTTAGTTAACCAGGATAACCAATTTCAAACAATGCTGATGATCCTGACAGTAGACCAATATAACAGAAGACACTAATAAACAAGACTTTTTGGCATGAATGGAGAAACAACGCTAACTGGTGAATATTCTTATTTACTGAAGCGGTAAAGAATCTGCCTGCAGTGCAGAAGCCTCAGGAGACATGCGTTCAATCCCTGGGTCAGGGAGATCCCTTGGAGATGGGCATGGCAGTCCACTCCAGTATTCTTGCCTGGAGAATCCCATGGACAGAGAAGCCTGGCTGGCTACAGTCCATAGGGTCGCAGAGTCACACCACTGAAGCGACTTAGCAGGTAGCATGCACACATGGAGGGAAAAGATGGAAAAGAAGGAAGGGTAAATTCTGACTCATAAACACCTGATGGTTATCTGCCTACCTTATGCTTTCTAAACAAGTGGTGTCCAGTGGAGATTTCACAGTGCATCCACAGAAGTTGGGTTTAACCTAATTTAAATGATTTGATTTGACAGGCAATTACCTTGGAATTAATATTCTAGTCAATATTTTAATGAAACGGGTTGGCAACTAGAAAACTGTAAATACCTATCTGATATTTCCTTATCAAGTATAATTAGTGTTTTTGATAGAATTATACTTTTTTCTGAGTTATGGAACTAATATATTCCTATTTAAAAAATTAAAGAGCTATGTCATCTTTTAATTTTAATGTCTGGTGTCTTAATTCATCAATATAAATAATTTGTTAGTACAATAAATAGTTTTGTTTACAGAACAAGCTAAAAATATTTTTAGGCAAAGAAAAGTACATTAAGAAATAGGAACTTCTCAAAAGCACCACATACCACTGATTCAAATTCTTGTTTTAGAACATTTTACTTCTTCACTCTTATATACATATATATGTATGTATATATCAGATGTCAATTAGTTCCCTGAAAAAATTAAGTTTTTTTCTTTCACTTAATGAAATGTATTGTTAACAGTTCTACGGATGCATTTCTTTATTTGGCTTATGTCCCAAATATATTAATAATGTAGAATAAAGACAAGCAGTAGTTTCAAATTAGTATGTGTGCTGAATGGATTTTTCATGTGGAGAAAAGAACATGTTAACTGAATATGTTCTCTGCTCTTTTGACAAGCAATTTTGCTATTTTTAATACTAAATACAATGACAAACTGTAAAACTAAGAAAATCTGTTAATTCTTTTTTGATCTTTGGGTGATCTGTTAAAGGTAACAACTACTAATTTATTCTAACTCCTTTAGAAGAAAATCTATTATTAAAACAGTGGACCTTGGCTATGGTAGTACTTACTACATTATTTGACACTGGATAAATCAGCTGAGATTCCGTCTGACGGATTTTAATTGTAGAAACAGTAAAAGACCTCTTTATAACAGCCTTCTCAGCAATAAAGCAGCTCTGTAATAATGAGGCTCTGAAGAATATGAGGACAAAAAATAATAACAGATTGCCTCTAAAGCCCTGATATTGAAATAGAAACTTTCCAAAAGTTAGGCAAAGTCTTAGCTGATAGTCACTGTATCATTCAGTTTTATAAAAATATTTTTCTAGAAAGTAATTTTTCCCTCAAGCCCACTTTCAGGCAAAAGGCCGTGCTAGATGCTGGGGAGCAAAAGAAGAAGAGCGGCTGTGCCTTTAAGGAACTCGGATCTTTTCCACCAGGGAGGCTGATCATGTTCAGATACATCTCACACAACCTAGAATGTCCGAACAACCAGAGGAGAGAAAAGAACGAAGCATAATGCCAAGGCAGCCTGTATCCACCAAGTGAAATGCCGAAGCCCTGCATGCATTTCTTGGCTCCAGTCACATGCCAGCCTGCTTGGGTAGTTGTTTGATCTTACTCTGAGGTCTTTAACAAATCCTTTTTCTACACCTTATTTGGAGCTGCTGCTTTTAGAACAACATACTTATGAGTAGTCTCTTAAAAAGCTTCGGCAAAACACTTGAGATTCAATCATTTTATTTCAGGACAATTAAAGGAAATAATTCTTAATTTACTTGTCCACTGACAACCGCCCTTGTATCTTCAGTGAAGTTTAATATAATCCTACCTCCACAATACAAAATAATCTCTAAATGTGACTGACTACATCACAAAAATCACTTGACTTCCAATACAAAAAAAGGGGAAATAAAAAACTGCTGGACAATAAAACACACAACAGATTTTAGTCCTAGAATTTCAATATAGTACTACTTTCCCATGGTTTACATCATAATTACAAAAATTCATCCAAAAAGTGATATAAATTATGTATCTCTAAAATAGGTGGAAGGTAGTCAACATAAGGTTGTACATGTTGCAAATTACTCATGCAACAGCAAATACAGACTTTTGCCAGCAGTTAATCTGACTAGTGCTGGCTTCCTTGAGATGTCCAAATGCAACTTTACTAAAAATGATAGTACCTTAAAAAATACCTTTAGCTACTTCTATTTTCAGGTAGTGATTCTCAAACCTGACAGTACCTATAACTCACCTAGGGATCTTTGGGAACATGCTGTTTTTCACATATACATTCTAACATAATCACTCTATGGTAACTGGGACATGTTTTATGTACATCCACAAGGTACTGTTCTAAGGAAAACCTGTTATGATCAATTCTATGACTTCATAATTTAGTATAAGAGTAAAATGACAGACATTTTATCGAGGAAGATTAAAAAATGATTTCTGGTTTTCAGAAAAACAACATCTTTTCTATAGGTTTTAGAAGGGCTATTTTGTGATAGATAAAATTATATTTTGTAGATAATAAGCTGACTAAAGAGAGAAAGGGCTTCCCTGGAGGCTCAGACGGTAAAGAATCCGCCTGCAATGCAGGAGATGTGGGTTCGATCCCTGTGTTGGGAAGATTCCCTGGAGGAGGGCATGGCAACCCACTCCAGTATTCTTGTCTGGAGAATCCCCATGGACAGAGAAGCCAGGTAGGTTACAGCCCATGGGGTCACAAAGAGTCGGACCCCTACTGAGTAATGAAGCACAAGAGCACAAAGAATGTTCAAGCTGGTTTTAGAAAAGGCAGAGGAACCAGAGATCAAATTGCCAACATCTGCTGGATCATCAAAAAAGCAAGAGAGTTCCAGATAAATATCTATTTCTGCTTTATTGACTATGCCAAAGCCTTTGACTGTGTGGATCACAATAAACTGTGGAAAATTCTGGAAGAGATGGGAATACCAGACCACCTGACCTGCCTCTTGAGAAATCTGTATGCAGGTGAGGAAGCAACAGTTAGAACTGGACATGGAACAACAGACTGGTTTCAAATAGGAAAAGGAGGACGTCAAGGCTGTATATTGTCACCCTGCTTATTTAACTTATATGCAGAGTACATCATGAGAAATGCTGGACTGGAAGAAGCACAAGCTGGAATCAAGATTCCAGGGAGAAATATCAATAAGCTCAGATATACAGATGACACCACCCTTATAGCAGAAAGTGAAGAAGAATTAAAGAGCCTCTTGATGAAAGTGAAAGAGGAGAGTGAAAAAGTTGGCTTAAAGCTCAACATTCAGAAAGCTAAGATCATGGCATCCGGTCCCATCACTTCATGGGAAATAGATGGTGAAACAGTGGAAACAGTGTCAGACTTTATTTTGGGGGACTCCAAAATCACTGCAGATGGTGACTGCAGCCATGAAATTAAAAGACGCTTACTCCTTGGAAGGAAAGTTATGACCAACCTAGATAGCATATTCAAAAGCAGAGACATTACTTTGCCAACAAAGGTCCGTCTAGTCAAGGCTATGATTTTTCCTGTGGTCACGTATGGATGTGAGATTTGGACTGTGAAGAAGGCTTATCACCGAAGAATTGATGCTTTTGAACTGTGGTGTTGGAGAAGACTCTTGAGAGTCCCTTGGACTGCAAGGAGATCCAACTAGTCCACTCTGAAGGAGATCAGCCCTGGGATTTCTTTGGAAGGAATGATGCTAAAGCTGAAACTCCAGTACTTTGGCCACCTCATGCGAAGAGTTGACTCATTGGAAAAGACTGATGCTGGGAGGGATTAGGGGCAGGAGGAGAAGGGGACGACAGAGGATGAGATGACTGTATGGCATCACTGACTCAATGGACGTGAGTCTGAGTGAACTCCGGGAGTTGGTGATAGACAGGGAGGCCTGGCGTGCTGTGATTCATGGGGTCGCAAAGAGTCGGACACGACTGAGCGACTGAACTGAACTGAACTGAATCAAATTAAAGTCATTACAATATGTTTCTTTAATATAAACCTGATCATGTGTGTGTTAGTCACTCAGTTGTGTCCAACTCTTAGCAACCCCAAAGACTGTAGCCCAACAGGCTCCTCTGTCCATGGGATTCTCCAGGCAAGAATACTGGAGTGGCTTGCCATTCCCTTCTCCAGAGGGTCTTCCTGACCAAGGGATCGAACCCTGGTTTCCTGCATTGCAGTCAGATTCTTTACTGTTTGAGCTACCGGGATGGGGGAAACTGAAGAATAATGTCAGCATAACACAGAAGTTGTATTAGTTCATGTGTATTTTTTCCCAGCAAAATAATGATTTGAAGCACTCACAGCATGCTTTCTCATTATTTAAAGAAAGTCTGAGCAATATATAACAATCTTTAACGAAACTCTTGAGAATTCTAGTTAAGTTCTTCTTTACAGCAAGCAGGGGCTTCAAGACTGCTACTCTTTCCATTAAGCCAAGCTATTCAAGGAAGCTGATAATGCAGATTAGCAAGGTGCAATGACTTTTCTTCCTGTATTAAAAAACACCTGACTGACAGAGTATTTTCAACAAATGGTATGGAACAAATGGACATTCACAGGCAAAAAACAAAAACAAAAAACCAGAAAGAATCTAGGCACAGACCTTACAACCTTGAAAAAATTTAACTTAAAATGGATCAAAGATCTAATTGCAAAACACAAAATTGTAAAACTCTTAGACAACAATGCCAACTAAAGATGCCACTGGCTATCCAGCTCTATAAGGACTGAGTAATTAGCCACCATGGTTGCTAGCTTTCAACACACCCTTAAAGGAGTTCAGGGAGGAGATTAGGAAAAAGGCACTCTGTTCTGGGAAAACTGGCAGAACAGGCTTTCAGATAGTAAGATATTTTCAGGAGAAAGTTTTTTTAAATGAACCTGGATTCTTGCATCTTCCTATACTTAGAAAAGTACTAAAACCATTAACTAAGATATCTGTACCTCATGATTAGCAGCAACCTTCTACCAAGAGGAGTGCTTAGTTGCATACACCACTTTTGCCAAAATCATAAATATATGTCCTTGCTTACCTCTTTGGAAAGGTTTCTCAGAGCTGAGAGGCTGTCTTCCGGGCAACAGTCCTTAGTAAGAAACTGAATAAACCAGACTTACAGCTTTTATGTTGCTCATTTTAAAGTCAATAATAACAGAGGAGAAAACCTTGATGACCTTTATAATGCCTTTTTAGAGGCAACACTACAGAAAGGATCCATGAAAGATAACTGATAAGCTGAACTTCATTAAAATTAAAAACTTCCAATCTGAAAAAGACAGTATCAATAAAATAAGAAGCTGAAGCTGAGCCACAGACTGGGAGAAAAGATTTGCAAAAGATATACCTGATGAAGGACTGTTACCCAAAAATATACAAAAACTCTTATAACTGAACAATAAGATAACAGCCTGATTAGAAAATGGGCTGAGGATTTTTATTACTTTTTCATTTAATTTTTTCATTGACGTATAGTTAATTCACAATATTATATGAGGCCGAAGAGATTAACAGACATCAAAGAAGATATACGAAGGCAAATAAGCATGTGAAGAGATGCTCTATATCATATGGTTCCAGGTAAATGCAAATTAAAACAAGATTCCACTATACAGCTATTAGAATGGCCAAGACACTGAACACACCAAATGCTGGTGAGGATATGGAGCAGCAGAAACTCTCATTCATTGCTGGCTGGAACACCACATGCTACGGTTACTTTGGAAGACTGTGTGACAGTTTCTTACAAAACTAAACATACTTTTACCACACAAACCAGCAATTGTACTGCTGGGTGTTTATCCAAAGGAGTTGAAAACTGATGTCCACACCAAAATCTGCAGTGTTTACAGCAGCTTTAAGCACAATTGCTAAAACTTGGAAGCAACCAAGATTTCCTTCAGTAGGCAAGTGGATAAATCAATCTTTGTACAATCCAGAAAATGGAATATTATTCAGCACTAAAAAATATATGAGTTATCAAGACATAAAAATACATGGAACAATCTTAAATGCATATGACTAAGTGAAAGGAGCCAATCTAAAAACGCTGCATAACGTTTCTAACGGTTCTAACTACATGACATTTTGGAAAGGCAAAACTATGGAGACCATGAAAAGATCAGTGGTAGCCGGGATGGGGGTGGGAACAGACCATTATGTAGAACATAGGAAAAGACTCTGATGCTGGGAGGGATTGGGGGCAGGAGGAAAAGGGGACGACAGAGGATGAGATGGCTGGATGGCATCACTGACTTGATGGACATGAGTCTGAGTGAACTCCGAGAGTTGGTGATGGACAGGGAGGCCTGGAGTGCTGCGATTCATGGGGTCGCAAAGAGTTGGACACGACTGAGCAACTGAACTGAACTGAGATGATTTTTAGAGCACTGAAAATACTCTGTATGATATAATAATAATGGATATATGCCATTACACATTTGTCCAAACCTTTAGAATGTACAACACCAAGGGTGAACTATGTAGTCCAAAATAAACAATGGGCTTTGAGCGACCCCATGGACTGCAGCCTATCAGGTTCCACCATCCATGGGATTTTCCAGGCAAGAATACTGGAGTGGGTTGCCATTTCCTTCTCCAGGAGATTTTCCAGACCCAGGGATTGAACTCGGGTCTCCTGCACTGTAGGCAGACGCTTTACTGTCTGAGCCACCAGGGAAGTCCCCAATGTAGATTCATACTTGGTTAAAAAAAAAAATGTACCATTCTGGTGAATAATGTTGATAACGGGAAAAGCTATTTGCGTATTGGGGTAAGGAGTATATGAGAAACCTCTGTACCTCTCCATTTTGTTGTGAATCTCAAACTGTTCTTAAAAAAAGTCTTAAAACACCTGATTGATAGATGTCTACACACTGAGTCACATATTTAATTTGATAAAATTGATCTTCATTAGGAGCAAATGTCTCCAAGGAGCTACAGTTCGAAGGAGGCAGCGTGAATTCCAGTGTTCAATGACAAAGAATTAACTGGACTGTGATTCTGAATGTAAACCCAGTGGAGACTTAACCATGCTGCTCTTTTTATTAGGACTGCTCTGGTTTACAAAGTTCTATTGGTTTTGAGTCATCTATCCTTACCCTTATCTCCAAGCCTCCACCCACAACAAAGGCTATTTGTACTGCATGCTTCAGTAGAATGCAAAGTTTTTCAGGAATGCATATAAGGTTACTACAGCAGAAGCACCTTTGTTGCTTGTATATAACGAAGTATTTTTAGGGCTTCCCTCCTGGCTCAGCTGGTAGGGCATCCACCTGCAATGCGGGAGACCTGGGTTTGATCCCTGGGTTGGGAAGATCCCCTAGGTAAGGGTAAGGCTACCAACTCCAGTATTCTGGTCTGGAGAATTCCATGGACTGTATAGTCCATGGGGTTGCAAAGAGTCAGAGATGACTGAGCGACTTTCACTATTTCACACTGGGACAGAGGAGGACATCTAGTGACAATATAGCTCAGCTTTTAGAAAAACCCTTAATAAAAGGACCCATGGGCTAGGCAATCACATTACTCCACATAGAGAAAAAGTGCTTCTGCTATAGCACATCTCAGCTTATAGCTAGTGAGGATGTAGAATCAAAACTCCACTTGAGGGATAAGAAAACTGTGACCTAAAAGCTTTTTTCTACTTTAAATCTTGTCTCCCTAGTAAAGTATTACAACAAGCTTTCTTATAGAGGCCAATGCTCATTATGTCAAGTGACTGGCCGTCATAACAGTTTCTGCATCACGTTATAGCCAAGTCAACAAGGAGGCTTTGTCCTTCCCCAATGCAGTTGCAGTTTTATTCTGCAAAACAGTGACAAAATAGTACTTGTCTTACCAGGACAAGCTTTATAACCAATTTTTTACTGGAATGGATTTATTCCCCCCAAATCTAGATATAAAATTGCCATTCTGAGAGAGAAATACTAGAGAAAGGCAGCAGGCATCACTCAAGAGTCCCAGTCTGTAAGATTCAGGACACTGACACATGGAACATCAAAGAGGTGCAGAGTCTTAAAAGTGAAGAAACCTCTCAAGAAATCTAGATTAAAACAAAGTGCTCAAGTGACCGTGCATTTGAAGTTATTAAGTGGCAAATAAATGAAACCTCACTAAATGTTTATCTAAACCACCTGAAATAGATACACAATAATTACCTTTAAAAAACTGACCGCAATTCAAAATAAGCAACCCACGGAAAGAGTTATATATACTGACAAAATTGCAGCCCACCCCTAGTTTTGGTATGATTTACTTTGATCTGAAGGTACATAATTCCACAAAATCCACTTTGGATTTTAATTTGGACATGCAAAAAAAAAAAAAGAAAGTTCAGAAGCAATGATCTATAAATTACTCTTTGTAATTCCTGTGTTATAAAATCACTTCAAATTTCAAGTTTTCACCACATGATTCTATGTGGGATAAAACTCTATACAAAAACAACAGAAAAAGACAGAAAAGAAACACACTGTAAATCCTTAAGGACCATACAGATAAACTCACCTTCATACCAAATTGTCATGAGGTACCTTAGACTTCTCAGAAATCCACTCAAAACCATTCAGAATCATTTGGATGGGTCTTACATTGAGCCAGAGTTAACAAAACTTCAGCTTTCTCCATGAAAGGAAATGCTGAGCTCCACTTGCTTGAGAATTTCAATTATCAGAGGGAGCATGCAGGGAAATCTTGGGTAAGGTCTCCAATGGAACAAGCTGCCACCACTATTATTTTGAAAATGCAGTGGCCTCAGATCCCTTCGTGGAATGAGACATCAATAGTAGAGAACACCCTGTTTTCCCCTATCCTTCTCAGATCTGATGACTCAACCTCCTAGTCCTCTTCCAGTCAGCAGATATTCCCTACCAGTGAGAGGTTCACTACAAAAAAGAATGGAAAAACAGGAAAGGGGGAAAAAAATAAAGAGATCTTTTGGAAGCAGGCAAGAGATTAAAAAACAAAACCAAAAACACTGCAAACAGCCAGCAAACCAAGTCACATGTTAGCAATTATTAAAAGGGCTGTTCATTGCCCTTGCTCTCTTCCCTCCATTCCCCAACCTCTTTTCATTCTCAGATCTGACTCTATAAAGCTTTAAAGCACGTATAAAATAAGACTTAAAACACAATAGGGAAATATTTGATTGATAAAATCAATAAAGATAAGATCAGCATCAAATTGGAAGGACTGATGCTAAAGCTGAATCTCCAAAACTTTGGCCACCTGATGTGAAGAACTGACTCCTTGGAAAAGACCCTGATGCTGGGAAAGATTGAAGGCAGGAGAAGTGGACGACAGAGAACGAGATGGTTGGATGCCATCACCAACTCTATGGACATGAGTTTGAGCAAGCTCTGGGAGTTGGTGATGGATAGGGAGGCCTGGAGTGCTGCAGTCCATGGGGTAACAAAGAGTCAGACACGACTGAGAGAATGAACTGAACTGAACAGCATCAAAAGACATGAGGTTTTCCAAGTCCCAGCACTCCACTGAATACTGAATATTGATCATGCACGATACCTACTGATTAAAACAGAAAAGGCAAAATAAGTTATTTGGGTTGTATAAAATAAGCTAATGGGATAATAATTCTGTTTAACACATCCAATATACTTACGACTATAAGAGGATATAGCAGTGGTCAAAGCAATCTATTACAGAGCAGAAAGGTGCTTCACTCTGAATTTCACTACTAGCTGTCACTTCTGCTGTGTTCCAAACGTGTACTTTACAGCGGGGGAAGGGGATATTTTTACAATAATTTGGGAAGCTTTGTAAACCACTCATCCAGATGAAAGCCATTGGGTTGAAGAAATTCTTATTAAAAAAAAAAAAGCGTAGCAAGTTCAGTGATATTAAACAGCTCTACATTTATCGAGTTCTACATTTATTAAGATAAATATACTGTTCTGGTGTATTAAGGGATTATAAGAATGAGTTCTTCAAAATCGAACATGTGTGTGACATCAATAGTTTCTGAAGATAAGACCTAGAGCTATAAATAGCCAAGGTATATTTTACAAAACACATTATTGGCACTGCTATTTCTGGTAAGCAATTGTTTTAGGAGTACAGTAAAACTTTAGAGCTTTCAATGGGGTTTTTAGTGCTCAACAAACCTAAGCCTTATAATTATTTTCAAAAGTCAGTTTGTTATAATATGCTGGTGAGGTCTTCAAATATTTAACTGGATATTTCAAAAGTTACTGCAACTCTTACCCACTGTCCAAAAAAGTCATCATTTCTTGGTTTGTGATTTTTATAGCCAATGATAACCCTGGACCATTGTTATTGATCCACTGGCCAGATAGTAACTATACTGTCATCTTAAGAATTAAAAAAATAAATGCAGAAATGTTGATAATAGGCAGAGCTGCCTTTCCCTGTAGTAAGATGACAATACTACTCACAGTTTCCATTTGTTTTTACCATTTAAAGGCTGACAGAGAAGAGTCAACAACATGATTGCTTCCAGTAGCTTCATTCTGCACACTGCTCTGACAAAGCTGAGCTTTCTTCTCTACAGAGAAGCATCCAGAATTGTTCTGCAACTTTTACCTTTCCTTATTATTCAAAACAAAATGTAAGAAAGTACTCTCAGCTATTTTATTTACTTCTTCGTTGACTGGTGTAATATTTTGATTAAAACTCTCACTAAAATAGTTTGTCATATATATTTCTAAAACAAAATTTCCAGACAACAAAATGAGTACACTGTAGAACATTTAAGCAAAACCATTCAGAAATAAGCACAATTAACATTATAATGATTTTTCTGAATATATATCTCAGCATATATCTCAGCATATAACCTTAACCCTAACCATAATTGTAAAAATCCCCAAAATACTTTCCTCATACATGTTTTTTTTTTCCATACCACTAAATAGTCTTGTATAAAATTACTTAGAATAACAAGAGTATTCTAAACCTTGGAACATAACAGTTCACAGATTTCTTGCTATTGTAAAAAAAAAACTGCAGTGAATATAAGTGTAACTAAATCCCTGTCCTTTTTAAAATCATAATTTTCTTAGGATTAATGAAAATTATTAATGAGAAGCATAATTTCTAGGTCAAAGGGTACCAATATTTTAGTGTGGATCATTTATATCTTTTATTATGGAGTTGGTAAAGAAAGTATGCTGCTGTTAAGTCGCTTCAGTCGTGTCTGACTCTGTGCGACCCCAGAGATGGCAGCCCACCAGGCTCCTCCATCCCTGGGATTCTCCAGGCAAGAACACTGGAGTGGGTTGCCATTTCCTTCTCCAATGCATGAAAGTGAAGTCGTTCAGTCACATCCGACTCCTAGTGACCCCATGGACTGCAGCCTACCAGGCTCCTCCGTCCATGGGATTTGCCAGGCAAGAGTATTATGGTCCCTAGCTAATAAAAGGTGACATTAGGAGAGGGAATTAGACATCATACTGCTTGACTCTGAAGATAAACTTGATTCCTTTCTTTTATTCTGATATGAAGAGAGTCAGGAAAGACAGTCAACAATCTCCAGCTGTATCCTCTCTAGGGAAACATGGTCCCACAGGTAGGGCCATATTATAAGGGTGACTTATTCCTGCTTACAGATGCAGCCTTTCCTCAAATGTTTCTCTCAACTGGACTCCAGCTAGGGCCCAGAGGAAGCACCCTGCATTTTACTAAAGTCAGGGTTGCTGGTTTTTTTTTTTTTTTTAATCTTACTAAAAAATTTGCTTAAAAAAAAATTATTTCTGCCCTTGTCCCATTCTCTCAAGCCTGAAGACAATTCTGCAATACTTTCATTGATTGTTAGCCACTAACCAAGAGCAATTACCCCTTTCAACTGATCTAGAGTTATTATAAATAATTACTTAACACGAGTTAAATCACTGAGTTTGAGTGGCTGGTATAAACAATCTTGTGTTTATGACCAGTGGTAACTGGGGTCTAAGGACCAATTATGTACCAATGCCTAGAGCATTAGTTCTCGAAGTGTGGTCCTGGACCAGGAGCATCAGCATCACCTGAAAACTTGGCTAGAAATGCAAATCATTGGGCTCCCGTCCAAGACCTACTGAATCAGAAATTCTAGGGATGGGGCCCAGAGACCTGCATTTTAACAAGCAACCTGTTTTAACAGGTGATGCAATTTAAGAACCAAACGCCTACTGACCTGACACCACAAAATCTTCTAGTGAAATGCTTACATTGCTTTGGAGGATCCATTAAGGTGCAAGCAGGACATATAGTTTAAAAAATTAGACTAGAGAGGAAGGTGGGGAGAGCTTGCTGTGTCATAACAATGTTTGGATTAGAAAAGTAATTCAGTTTTTCTCTAAGAGTAGTTAGGACTAGAATCATCTAAAACTAAATCCACAAAAAGCCTGCTAGTGTAGAAAGCAAATGATATCTGTTTAAAGGTGAAATAAACACTGCATAAAATGCTGACAGTGTAAAGTCGTGTATTAAGCATACATAAAAATGAAAACGAACATCATGTACTATGCAACTCTGGGGAATGAGGCAAATTAGAGGTGCTGCACTGCCCCAATATGACGATCTAATGGTCTAAAGCTGGGCTTTTATAGTTTAAGGCCTTTATTCTCTTTAAGGCCAGACTGATGAAGATGATGGGTTGTTTCTATTAGGCATTAGGCTAGGAAGTTCATACACAATCTCTGACATAATTACCAGAAAATGTTCTATAAGCAAGGCAGTCTTATTATTAAGAAGAGAATCACAGTTTTAAACTCCTCCGAATGGGTCAGTGACAACTCAATCCATTACCATACTTCTGAAAATTACTTAACAGGCAGCAGCCTCATTTGGTGTCTCTACTGCTGTAGCTAAAGGTCTACCAACACCCACCTCCAGTACTGCTTCTGAGAGTCCAACAGTCTCTGATCACCATGGTTCCCCAAACCCAAAATATGATCAGTACTCTACTTTGTCAGAAAGACTATGCCTTTCAAGACCAGCAACAATAAATCCAGCTTTTAGATTCAGAGATTAAGTAATGACCTCCTTGACCAAAGGGTTACACAGAGGATTGGAAGCCAGGCAGGCCGATTCCAGAACCTTACCTTGGAGTCATTATACTTTCCTTGAACAAATATCCTAATATTTGGACTATAATGGAGAGAGCTCGACACCCTCTTTCCTTTCATGACCATAGAAATATTGTTATTTAAATACAACATATAGTGACTTATTATTGCTCCTTTCTATTTTTATTATCTTCTTATGGACACCGGGAATGGCAAAGTCCCTACTGAAGTTAGGCAGTACTAGTCATCAACATTTACAAGCAACAGTATCCATATTTTTAACTGAAACAAACTTAAAATAACAAGCTTTGAAGAGTTTCTAAATATGAATAATGGCATACTTTTGTAGTAATAAGACAAAATATATTTTTAAAAATAGACAATCATCTATATTGTTTACAAAACATTGAGAGATAATTCCATGGAACAAATTTTTCATGTCATTAAATGATGCTTTAATTAACTTATTAAGCTTTTTAATTAACTTATTAAGCTTTTAACATATTAGTGCAGAAAATAAATCACATGAAGTAATTTTTTCATAGATAAAAAATATTTAAGGCAAATACACAAAAAGGAAAAAAACCAAAAAAAAATTGAAACTAAAAATATTATCTGCCATGGGAACTTTAAGTCCAAAGTTCTCTTTTTAATGACAATATTCCCTATACTGTTCTCCCCTTGGCTTTCTTTCTGAGCTTTAATATAAAGCTGAAAATTCCTGGCCAGTAGCTTGACCATTTTACAATCCATAAACATGGGCAAGCAGTCTATACACATGGCTTAATAACAATCTTTTTAAATTCAATTGCTTTTTAAAAGATCTCAGTAATTTGGGAGACAGAACATTTAGAGAGATAAAATCTACTAAGGCCAGAAAACTAAAGGGGCAGATTGTAGGAAGGAGGAGAGTTATTAAATGCAGGCAGGCTGAAACCAAGCTCCGGGAGTCAGTGATGGACAGGGAAGCCTGGTGTGCTGCAGTCTATAGGGTTGCAAAGAGTCAGATACGACTGAGCAACTGAACTCAACTGAGGCTGAAAGCAGTGTACAGGATTCATTGTAGAGAAACATAATGATTAGAGAACACCAAATTCTACAGGAAATGAATACACCCTTGGTACTCATATGCTACAAGACCCTGAACAAAAGAATAAATGTTTAGTAGAGGATAAGACTCTATTACCACAGTGCTTAAAAAACTAAGTAGATTTTAAAAATGTTTATTGCCTTGGTATAAGTCAAAGGATGTTACCTAAAAATGAAATAACTTAATTTGGAACAAAGTGTAGTTCAGGTCACCTTGCTTTAAGAAAGTCTTTTATTACAGAATATTCAAGTAATAGCAAACACAATGACACAAAAGCTTTGACTAAAGGCTTTGATATTCAAGAGGATTAAACAAATGAGCACTGGTGTCTTTTAATGGAGAGCAGATTACGAAGAAACTCATAAAAACACAATTCTAAAGGGACCATGAAGGTTAAAGAATGTAAGGATTTGGGACCAAATGTTACTGGTAAAATTCATACAAGAAGCACAAAAATAAATTAGGGGAGAGGTTAACACTAGAAAATGAGATTTTTGTTTCCACCTTCAATACAAATTATCATTCTTTTCTCTCAGAAAAAGCATGAAATCAGGGTCCAAATGAAGTACAGTTGACCCTGGAACAAGGCAGGGGTGGGGAGCACCAAGCTCCTTGCAGCTGAAAATCCGCATTAACCTTACAGCAGGCACTCCTCTGTGGTTCCACAGCAACAGCAGCCACTGTGGATCATGCAGTACTACTGTATCTACGGGAAAAAACTCCAGGTGTAAATAGATTCTCCTTGTTCAAAACCCTGCTGTTCAAGGGTTAAATATAACCACCATTCTAGATCTGAAAAGTCAAAATTACAATAAAAAAGTAGACACAGCTAGGCATATAAAATGCCATTCATTAATTCTTTACGGAATTTACCAAATTTATTTAGCATCCTCTCATTTTTTTTTTTGTTTTTAATAAGCAGAAAACCTAACTGTTGGCTCTTAGGTAAAACAGACTTTGAAAGTAAAGTGAAAGTGAAAGTCACTCAGTCGTGTCTGACTCTGCGACCCCATGAACCGTAGCCCACCAGGCTCCTCTGTCCACAGAATTCTCCAGGACAGAATACTGGAGTGGGTGGTGGTGGTTTAGTCGCTAAGTCATCTCAGACTCTTGTGATCCCATGGACTGCAGCCTGCCAGGCTCCTCTGTTCATGGGATTCTCCAGGTTAGAATACTGGAGTGGGTTTCCATTTCCTTCTCCAGAGGATCTTCCCAGCCCAGGAATCGAACCAGGGTCTCCTGAATTGCAGGCAGATTCTTTACCGGCTGAGCTTTGAGGGAAACTGTTCGCTTCTCCAGGGGATCTCTGCAACCCAGGGATTCAATACTGGTCTCTGGGATTGCAGGTGGATTCTTTTTTTTTTTTTTCAATAATAGAACTATTTTATTAAATATATGAACATACTTATTTTGTACAACACACATTTCTTTCTTTCCTCTGCCCCAGGAAGCCAGTGTTCTAGAACCCCGTGTTTATAAAAACACACTTTGGCAGCTACTATGACAAGGTGAAAAAAGTGCAATTCCGAAAGTAACAACACATAACCAAAGTGGGGAACAAAAAAGGCAGAGGTGAGTGGGCCCAGTGCTGCTCATCTTCTCTCAAGAGGACTGAGCCACCAGGGAAGCCCAAAACAGACTTCATGAATTGTGAAATGAGATACAGTTGGTCTCCAGGTACATTATGACTACTTTTGAAGGAAAATGTCAAAGCTGAACCTTCATTCCAACCACCCAAGTACCTGGCTGAAGCAGACAACACCATAATATATATAGGGGAGGCCCAGCATGGAATTCAAAGACTCTAATGCTGTTCCCAGAAACACTCAAAATTCATGAAGCTACTTAATGCCTCAAGTTTTACACTGGTTGGAATTATCTCAATCTGCCTGAGCAACCTTCTACGTAGGAGAAACACTGAGGCAAGTTCTGTTTAGAGACTGTTATTAGGGGTTATGGCAGCCTACCATCATGAGGCCTAATCTATTTCTCACATACGCTTCCATGGTTGTATGTGAATGATATTAACAATCCTACCAAGTCCTTGGAAGAACAGTTAAAACTAAAAGAAAAATACCGCAAATCTGTAAGAAGTAAACCTCAGATGAAGAAAAAGGCAATCATCTATGCTCTAACTATTCATCACAGAGGTTGGGATGGTACAGCAACCAGAAGGCACAACTTTCTGTTTCATAACCTTTGCTCTCTGCCTAGCCAAACCTCCTGATTTCATTCTCTTCTTGCCCTAGTTTTTGAAAACTGTTTCATTCCTTACACTCTGAAATGTAATGTGAATATTAAAATTTAACCAGCACACAATGCTGTGAAAGTGCTGCACTCAACATGCCAGTAAATTTGGAAAACTCAGCAGTGGCCACAGGACTGGAAAAGGTCAGTTTTCATTCCAATCCCAAAGAAAGGCAATGCCAAAGAATGCTCAAACTACCGCACAATTGCACTCATCTCACAGGCTAGTAAAATAATGCTCAAAATTCTCCAAGCCAGGCTTCAGCAGTATGTGAACCGTGAATTTCCTGATGTTCAAGCTGGTTTTAAAAAAGGCAGAGGAGCCAGAGATCAAATTGCCAACATCCGCTGGATCATGGAAAAAGCAAGAGAGTTCCAGAAAAACATCTATTTCTGCTTATTGACTATGCCAAAGCCTTTGACTGTGTGGATCACAATCAACTGTGGAAAATTCTGAAAGAGACAGGAATACCAGATCACCTGACGTTCCTCTTGAGAAACCTATATGCAGGTCAGAAAGCAACAGTTAGAACTGCACATGGAACAACAGACTGGTTCCAAATTGGAAAAGGAGTTCGTCAAGGCTGTATATTGTCACCCTGCTTATTTAACTTACATGCAGAGTACATCATGAGAAACGTTGGGCTGGAAGAAACACAAGCTGGAATCAAGACTGCCGGGAGAAATATTAATAACCTCAGATATGCAGATGACACCACCCTTATGGCAGAAAGTGAAGAGAAACTAAAAAACCTCTGATTAAAGTGAAAGAGGAGAGTGAAAAAGTTGGCTTAAAGCTCAACATTCAGAAAATGAAGATTATGGCATCTGGTCCCATCACTTCATGGGAAATAGATGGGGAAACAGTGTCAGACTTTATTTTTTTGGGCTCCAAAATCACTGCAGATGGTGACTGCAGCCATGAAATTAAAAGATGCTTACTCCTTGGAAGGAAAGTTATGACCAACCTAGATAGCATATTCAAAAGCAGAGACATTACTTTGCCAACAAAGGTCTGTCGAGTCAAGGCTATGGTTTTTCCAGTAGTCATGTATGGATATGAGAGTTGGACTGTGAAGAAAGCTGAGTGCCACAAGAGTTGATGCTTTTAAACTGTGGTGTTGGAGAAGACTCTTGAGAGTCCCTTGGACTGCAAGGAGATCCAACCAGTCCATCCTAAAGGAGATCACTCCTGGGTGTTCTTTGGAAGGACTGATGCTGAAGCTGAAACTCTAATACTTTGGCCACCTCATGTGAAGAGTTGACTCATTGGAAAAGACCCTGATGCTGCGAGGGATTGGGGGCAGGAGGAGAAGGGGACAACAGAGGATGAGATGGCTGGATGGCATCACTGACTCCATGGATGTGAGTCTGAGTGAACTCCGGGAGTTGGTGATGGACAGGGAGGCCTGGCATGCTGCAATTCGTGGGGTCGCAAAGAGTCGGAGACGACTGAGCGACTAACTGAACTGAACTGAACTAAGGCTAACTGCTTCCTAGAAATAACAGCTGTGTAAAAGCAGGATTGGAAGGTTTACTAAAGAATACCTTTTGGTTTTAATGATAGGAAAAAAAAAAAAACCCTAATATCCAACAATAAGAGAATGACTAAATGAATTACAGAAACAAAGCAAGTCATCAAAAAATGTGTTTTGAGAGATTTAGTGGGATGGGGAAATACTCAGGAAAAAAACTGAACAAACCCATATTCATACTATGATTCTTAATTTTAAAAATATACATATTTTTAAACAAAAAGGACTACCAAACAAAAAATAGAAGCAAAGAAAGCTAAGCTAGAAGGGTGAAAGGAATTACTCTTGTCTTCTTCCTCTTTCTCTTTAACTACCATGCAAGCCTTTATGCCCCTATGTGCCCAAGACGAATGAATTTATCATTTGGTAATTTTTTTTAAGATTTTTTTTCCCCTAATATATTTATAATTTACCCTGTGTCTGAGTAATGCTTAACTCAAAGCATCTATAAAGAAAGCTGAGCACTGAACAATTGATGCTTTTGAACTGTGGTGTTGGAGAAGACTCTTGAGAGTCCCTTGGACTACAAGGAGATCCAACCAGTTCATCCTAAAGATCAGTCCTGGGTGTTCACTGGAAGGACTGATGTTGAAACTGAAACTCTAATACTTTGGCCACCTCATGGTGGCCAAAATGAGCCACCGTGAGCTGGCCATTTGAGCTGGCTCATTTGAAAAGACCCTGATGCTGGGAAAGACTGAGGGCAGGAGAAGGGGACGACAGAGGAAGTGATGGCTGGATGGTATCACGGACTCAATGGACATGGGTTTGGCTGAACTCCGGGAGTTGGTGATGGACAGGGAAACCTGGCGTGCTGCAGTTCATGGGGTCACAAGGAGTAGGACACGACTGAGCGACTGAACTGACTGATTGACTTGGTATCTGGGATACTGCATAGAATCCTTTAATTTCTTTTCTAGGAAGGGCATGCTAGAGGCTGAAGGCCCAAAGTGAGGACTGCTCGGTTTGTCTGAGCTCTAACTTTTGGGCATGCACTAACATATTCAAAACTTTCCCTGCCAATTTCTCTAATAAAAGCCCCGAACAACAAAATCTCTCCTAAAACGTTGTCTTTTCCTTTTTCTCTTTTTTAAAAATAAAAGTCTCAGTGGAGATTGCAAACAAAACTATGAAAAGCAAGCAATTAAAAAACTTCACTAGATAGTGTCTCCAGAATTATAGTCCTTAAGTAACTTTTTTAATGGTTAATAATTTAGAAGATACACCCCCTATCAAAGTACTGGGGGAAAAATAACTTTGGGATGTATCTCTGGCTTAGTTTCTTTTATACAGATTTGAGGGTCCAGATATTCTTTACTCCTCAACTTTACTCTTGTGCTAATTAGAGTTAGGTGAGTGTTTTTTAGAAGGAAACTGATTTTCCTTCTGATATTTGGAATACAATGAAAACAAAACTCCATCATTTAGTCCTTTATAATACATGATAGAATAACAAATCTTAATTTGGCTTAATTTAGGCAAAAGCAAAAAAATTCATTGTATTTTATTTTATTGTATTTGGGGACAATTAAACAAAACCAGAACATCTGCTGGCATGCTAAATGTCTTTCTAATTAAATCTAGCAGTTGAATGAATCAATTCATTAGCAACAAGCCTGGTTTATTATCTCATTAATACAGATGGTTAATATCACGAAGGGAAGAATAGGAGAATCTCAAAAAGTACAAAAGCACTGCAAAGTGATGTGGGCATCAGGGAGAATACTACTGAAGCAAAGTGCTCAGAACTTAGCTTTTCAAACATTAAAATAAAAATCATTGTGCTAACATGGAAAGGACATTTACAAAGATATAGCTTGTTTTTCTTTTTTTTTTTTTAAGGTCATAAAGGCAAGCTGGTAACATGGGGATAAAAATAGATAAAAATATTCACTGGAGCTACAGAAAGAATTACTATTTTTGTGCCAAAACAGTAAAACATTATAAAAAACATTTTTAGAAGTTTAAATATAACAGCTAAATAAGAAGGCTTCCCCATTAGACAGCCAGATTTAAAAACAATACAAAGAAACAAAAAAACCCCATTCCTATTTGAAGGTATGCCCAGCTTGCACTGAGTTATCATTTAATAAAAATTAAAAATTTAATTATTTAATTATTAATGAATAGGAAAAATGATTAAGTATTTCACCAATAGGTCATTTATCTGGCAAATTTAAATTCAAAACAGGAGACAGCAGTAAGAATAGGGTTGTCAGATAAAATACAGAATGCCCAGTTAAATTCAAATTTCAGATATACAATGAATACTGATTTAATATAAGTATGTTCCAAATACTGCATGATATTGCCAAGTATATGCTAAGTAATGTTTGGGGTACATAATAAAAATGTTATCAGTTGGTTATCTGAAATGAAAATAAAACTGGTCAGCAACTTTTATCTTCATTTGCTTAATCTGGTAATTCTAACAAGGAAGGGAGAAAAAAAGGCTGCTGTGTATTCAAATTAGATGTTAAAACTCATGCAGTTTATTCACAGGAAGCTCAGATTCTCAGAGTCTATACACTAACAGCCTCATGCCAAACCTACCCATCTGATATATTTTACTTGATATGTACAGTATTTTAGTATCAGTTAGCTACCACCATTAAAACTGAAAGAGTACATTACACATTAAATATAATAATTTCAGATTCTGACAACACTGGGAGTCCATTTCCACATGTCAGTAATTCAGATCTGGACGGTTGCTTCCTCAGGTAGGGGTGGCACGTTCCCACCTGCCATGATCTTCACCACTCCCTATTATTCCAAAATCATGCTGAAGACAGCAGTAATTTAGAGTGATATTTTCTACCCGCTTCTATCATTTCTGTTATCCGGCGGCCCCTTGAATTTCACTGAATTTGTGGCCTGGGTTCTGCTATACATACTTATTTTATACCCAGTTCTCTTCACCAAAGATCTGAAGCCACAAATTATGATATGGAGAGACGAAATGCCACTAAAGTCTATTTCTCCCACTTTAAAACTTTAAAATTGGTTCCATCCCCCAGCCCAGTGCCCAGCATACAGTAGATGCTAAGTGAGTATTCATTTGATTAATTGAACGATCATCAAAGAGGCTGAAGCAAGAATAACTATGGCAACAAAAAAACAAAACAAGGAAAGCTATTTAGAAATATCTGAATGGAATTAGTAGGTAAAAATATGAGTGTTTATTGTTGACAGCCATCAAGACATGATGTTTGCAGTCAGTGATATATGCAAGCCCTTTGGAAAAATACTCAACATAATAATCTTCAGAAATCTGGCAAAGATTCTTAAACAAAACATCATACTGTTTTCTGAGATGCTGTTGGTAAATTAAAGGGCACTACAATCTGTTACCCATGGAAAGAATCTGGAATTTCTTTTTATTTCTCAATTACAACCACATTCCCTTAGTACTTTGAATTTTGGAATAACATGGAAATGCAAAGACAGGAAAGAACAGAAGCGGTTTTCTATAAGGCTTGACCAATTCAGTCCAAGAATTACATTAATTAAACACCTCAAAAAAGCACAGAAGAAACATCCTATTCTAAATTCCCACTTTCAGATTTCACTAACAGACTGACTTCCCTGGAGATTTTCTTAAATGCCTAATATATACTTCCATTTCTCCCATCTTTCCAGATCCCTGGTATAATGTAATTTTATTTAAAGGATTTTTGTGATATCTGCATATAAGGCATTTAGGAGATAAATCTGGGGTCACTGAAACAGCTGGAGTTGGACTAGTTGAGAGAAAAGGACAAAAAAACTTCAAATTAGAATTATTTCAGAAAATCCAAAATCTGTTTGCCATGCCTATAGTAGGTAAAAATCTCTTATTCATTTCAAAAATATTTATTGAAAATCTACAGTCTAGGCACCAAGCCAAGAGAAAGGATTAGAGAGATGAAAGCATGGATCCAGCTACCAAAGTACAAGTAGAGACACAATTACAAAATGTTTGCATCTGTAATAAATAATGGTAAGTATAAGTACAGAGAAAAATACAGGGTACAAAGAGCACCTAAGTCTGTCAATCAAAGTTGAAGAAGTTCATTGTTTGAACTAAGAGCTTAAGGGCACATATGAGTAACTGAGAGAGAATATGGTGGCCATAGGCACTTCGAGGAGTAAGAAAGGCAGAGACAGGATATTCAGGGGACTATGAATATTACTATTTGTTGGATCACAGAAAAGGCAAGAGAATTTCAGAAAAACATCCATTTCTGCTTCATGGACTACACTAAAGCCTTTGATTGTGTGGATCACAACAACTGTGGAAAATTCTTAAAGAGATTGGAGTAGCAGACCACCTTACCTGCCTCCTGAGAAACGTTATGGAGGTCAAGAAGCAACAGTTAGAACCAGACATGGAACAATGGACTGGTTCAAAGTTGGGAAAGGAGTACGTCAAGGCTCTATATTGTTACCCTGTTTATTTAACTTATATGCAGATTACATCATGCAAAATGCCGGGCTGGATGAAGCATAAGCCAGAATCAAGATTGCTGGGGGAAATATAAATAACCTCAGATAATGCAGATGACACCGCCCTTATGGCAGAAAGTGAAGAAGAACTGAAGAGCCTCTTGATGAAAGTGAAAGAAGAGAGTGAAAAACCTGGCTTAAAACTCAACAGTCAAAAAATGAAGATCATGACATCCGGTCCCATCACTTCATGGCAAATAGATGGAAAAACAATGGAAACAGTGACAGATTTTATTTTCTTGGGCTCTAAAATCATTGCAGATGGTGACTTCAGCCATGAAATTAAAAGACGCTTGTTCCTTGGAAGAAAAGCTATGAGAAACTGAGACAGCATACTAACAAGCAGAGACATTACTTTACTGATAAAAGTTCGTCTAGTCAAAGCTATGGTTTTTCCAGTAGTCATTTATGGATGTGAGAGCTGGACCATAAAAAAGGCTGAGCACTGAAGAATTGATGTTTTTGATCTGTGGTGTTGGAGAAGAGTCTTGAGAGTCCCCTAGACTGCAAGATCAAACCAGTCAATCCTAAAGGAAATCAGTCCTGAATATTCATTCACTGGAAGGACTGATGCTGAAGCTCCAATACTTTGGCTACCTGATGTGAAGAACTGACTCACTGGAGAAGACCCTGATGCTGGGAAAGATTGAAGGCAGGAGAAGGGGCAGACAGAGGATGAGATGGTTGGATGGCATCACCAACTTGATGACCATGAATTTGAGCAAGCTCCAGGAGTTTGTGATGGACAGGGAAGCCTGGCGTGCTGCAGTTGCAAAGTATTGGATGCGACTGAGCAACTGAATTGACTAATGAATATGATGAATGAATTCTGATGAATATTATTAATACTCATGGATCTGACCCCAATATGGAAGCAATAGCAATAGTCTTGGTGAGATACAGAGAGGGTCTGAATTAGGACAGTGGTGATCAAGAGGAAGGAGCAAGTGCCACGTGCTGTTAAGAATCACTCTGTTTGTAATGTTTGGTTGGATCAACCTCTGGATTCCCAACCAGGGGAATCTTACTTATCCTGGTTTCTGAACCCTGTTTGGCTCATTTTTGTAATGCCTGACAGTCTGGCTTTTAGACTGGACCTAATCACCAACAAGTACAACTTCCTTAGGTCTCATTCCAACATCCTGGTATACAAATGGTTCAGCTCTGTGATAACCATCAGCTTAAAATACCTTAACTTTCAGAGTGCCTGTCTCCAGCTCAAATTTCTGCCTGGATATCTATATTTTGAGGTTTTTCTGCCTCTTAAAACTTTATATAACAAAATAAACTTGTTCTTTTTGCACTTCTCTGTTCCATCTGATTCCTACCTTTTGTTCTCTAAATCATGCCTCCCAAAGATTCTTGCTTTTACTGCCTGCTTTTGGTGTGTTTCTGCACATAAAGTTTGAATTAGTATAAGCAGAAAAGGCACTATTTAAGATACAGTTGACCCTGGAACAGCACGAGTTTGACCTGCACAGGTCCACTTATATGTAGATTTTTTCCATAGTAAATACTACAGCACTATGTAATCTGCAGTTGGTTGAATTTGCAGATGTAGAGTTGTGAATTTGGTTATATTCATATTTACAGCTGTGTGGAGGGTCAGAGTTCCTAACCATGGTGTTGTTCAAGGGTCAATTGTACTCCTTTCAAAAAGGCAGATATGTGTCAGCATCTTCGCATAAGGAACAGAAACAAAAAACAAAAACCACCACATGCTTTTATGGTCTGAGCCATTACCTATTGTCATAGACTTACTGGCAATTAATTAGCTTTTTAAAATGCCTGTTAATAATGGATAAATAAGGATCACAAAACATTTATTTTCAAGAGCTAAAATCAATTACACTCTCCACTGTCATATTTTATCTTAACAAAAATTGATATTCAGCCAATGTTTCATAGTATAAACAAATTTGGGTTCTATAAGAAACGAAAAGTAAAATAATTTGTAACTGTGTTAGCAAAATCCAGCAAACTGGATGTGATGCTGTTGCCTACTACAGTTCTATTTATCCTTTACACCAGTGGTTCTCAAACTTCAGTGTGCATGCAAATCACTTGGAGGACCGGTTAAAACAGTATTGGCTCAGTGGTAAAGAATCTACCTGCCGAAGCAGGAGACATGGGATCAATCCCTGTTCCAGGAAGATCCCACAAGCTGAGGAGCAATGAAGCCCATGTGCCACAAACTATTAAGCCTATGCTCTAGAGCCCAGGAACTGCAACTACTGAGCCCATGAGGCCCAGAACCTGTGTTCTGCAACAAGAGAAGCTGCAGCAATGAAAAGCCCCCAAACTGCAAGTAGAGTGAGGCCCTCACTTGTCACAACTAGAGACAAGCCCTCACAGCAATGAAGGTCCAGCACAGCCAAATAAATAGTAAATAAAATATTATATATAAAAACAGAGCACTGGGCTCCATCGTGAGTAGCTGATTCAAAAGGTATGGGATGTGGCAAGTGAATTTGCATTTCTAACACATGCCCAGATGCTGCTGCTGCTGGGGAAACACATTTTGAGAATTGCCGCCATACACCAACATGGGGCATGAATGTGGCAGGGAGGAAGCGGTATTCCAATTGTGGTTTATCACCTTCGAAAAATCTTCTCTAAATTAGAGGCTCCAATTCAAGCCAGAAAGTTTAGCAAGTTAAGCCTTGATCATGGGAAAGATTCCAAAATAGCAATTTCTTTTAAGCAAAGAAAATAATAAATGCAACCGTGTTTCATGGCTATTTTAACAGAGATGCTCTGTGGGAGAGAGCTTAAGATGTTGCAGTTTCATTAGCATTATCCAGTGTTGCTATGGGGACCAACTGGCGAGGAATCATCAGTACACAAGAAAATGAAAAGAGGGAATTGTTGAATTAAAAAAAAAAACATTTCTGAGAAAACAGTCAAGTCATATCGCCCATTTTCCTGCACTTATGTAAATTAAGGTATAAATTCTCCTTTAATAAGGAGATCTATAAAGATTCACATACAAATCTTTCCGATTTCAGAAGATGCAGAATTCAGGGAAGGAAATAAAATCTTAAGAGGAAAGGAAAGTGGCATTATGGGGTTTACTGGGCATCGGTTAGGCATGATGACCCCAAGGCTAGGCGCTATGTGGAAAGGATGCACATTCTGCTCATTTAGATTCACCTTTGCACAGAATGGGAAACAGAAGGCTCAGACAGGGACCACACATACTCTGTGGATGGAGAAGCGGGGAGGATAGGTGGATGGGCTGCTTGCAGTTTCTCAACTAATGAAACTAAGAGGAAGAGAGGAAGAAGAACTTGAGACAGAGAGGAAGGAATAACTTGAGAATAAGAATCAATTCGGTTTCTAAACCATCTTGCACCTGCTACTAATCTTCCCTCTTCAAGTCTGCTTTCATTTCATCAGTTCCTAAGATTAAGCCCTGCTGCTGCTGCTGCGTCACTTCAGTCGTGTCCGACTCTGTGCAATCCCCATAGACGGCAGCCCACTAAGCTCCTCTGTCCCAGGGATTCTCCAGGCAAGAACACTGGAGTGGGTTGCCATTTCCTTCTCCAATGCACGAAAGTGAAAAGTGAAAGTGAAGTCGCTCAGTCGTGCCCAACTCTTCGCGACCCCATGGACTGTAGCCCACCAGGCTCCTCCGTCCACGGGATTTTCCAGGCGAGAGTACTGAAGTGGGGTGCCATCGCCTTCTCTGAGATTAAGTCCTAGTGCCTCCGTATTTTCTTTCTCAACAAATCTCAACTTTTATGCCTGCCTTTTCAGCTTAGACCTAATGTCTACCTATTTACCTTAACCCAGTTTTTTCTCACTGTCCCTCATACTGACTATGTCTTTTTTTTTTACAACCACTTGAGGAGGAATTCCTACTTGGGATTTTCCGCTCCTTGTCAGACCCAGAGTGTATTTTCCCTTCTGTCAACTCACCCCATGTTTGTGTGCTAAATTTAATGATAAAAAAAAAAAAAACATTATTTATTTATTTTTGGCTGTGCTGGGTCTTCGTTGCTGCATGTACTTTTCTTTGGTTCTGGGCATCTGGGCCTACTCTCTAGCTGCAGTATGAGGCCTTCTGCAGCAGTGGCTTCTCTTGCTGCAGAGCATGGGGTCGAGGGCGCAAGGGCTTCAGTAGTTGTGGCGCATGAGCTCAGCAGTTGTGGCTCTGGGCTCTAGAGCACAGGCTCAATAGTTGTGGTGTACAGGCTTAGATGCTCTGTGGCATGTGGGATCTTTCCAAATCAGGGATCGACCCCATGTTTCCTGCACTGGCAGGCAGATTCTTCACCACTGAGCCACCAGGGAAGTCCTAAATTTAATGACTTTTAATTGTGATCCCAAATGCCTTAGATGCCAAGGAATCCCTTCAGGGATGAAAGACACCTGGAGCAGATGGCTCTTTTGGCTTCCTCCCTCTCTCTCTAACTAAAGAAGCCCAACTTTCAGAGGTTTTATATATTGGGATTTTGTGTAAGATAATTTGGAAAATAGTGCTACTGCTTAAGGATAAAGTTTGAGAAACACATCTCTCTAATGTACCAAATCATTTGTTATTCAATAAAATATTGTTACTGGCATTTTTGTTTCATGTATATATGTTTTGTCTCATAAATTATACTGGAAGCTCCTTACAATAAGCTTTTTTCCCCAGTGTGCTCAGCTCAGCAATGAGGAAAAGGAGTCCATTTTGTTGACTGACTCATTTTAAAATTCATTTTGTAAATGAACTGGTAAAATTCATACTGAGCTGACCTCTACTGAGGTGAGTGACACGATGTTTTGCCTCTCTGCAATGAATATGTCAGATTTTTAAAATCAACGCTTCACAGAAGGTAGGGTATAATGCAAAGCAAAGGACTGATAAAGACATGTTTTAAATATCAGCAGAAAAGAAGAGAGATTTTTGTGGAATGGAGGTTTTTCAATGTCTATTAAATCAAGCCACCTAAATTAGCAATTTGTGGCACTGGATCAGTTTTGGGACATATACTTACTAACTCTATTCATGCCTTTTGGGTTTACAAAAATTTTTGTACACTGATGCACAAAAATACAAATTACTACATTTTCCTAAACTACATGCACTGCTAAGACCCGTTACTTATGTTTCTCTTACCTCATTAGTTAAGGAATGTACAACAAAACATTCACTTTGGTTATTTCCTTTGGATTACGACGATATTTGAGATGCAAGAGGTTAGCTTATTGCAATTAAGGAGAAGAAAGACAAGGCTGCCAAGTGGAACACTGAGCTGAGAATAAAGTGTCTTTGTCACCATAGGGCCCTGCTGTTCTTTAAGCATTTCCTAAAAGGGAATGAAGAGAGCAGGACAGCATGGTAATACTGTTCCTGTGTCCAGTACAGGAGTAGAGCTGTGGTTTTGAGTCACTGAGAAGAGAAAAAACTCTTTCTTGGCAAAAGAGTACATTATACATACCTAAGGGCTTCCCAAGTGGCTCAGTGGTAAAGAATCCGCCTGCCAGTGCAGGAGGCACAAGAGAAACAGGTTTGATCCCTGGGTCAGGAAGATTCCCTGGAGGAGGAAATGGCAATCCACTCCAGTATTCTTGCCTGGGAAATCTCACGGACAGAGGAGCCTGGAGGGCTACAGTCCATGGGGTCACAAAGAGTCAGACATGACTGAGCACGCACACACTCTCATATGTATATATATGCCCAGAGTGTCTCTAACTGCCTGTTTCCTGAAGTCAGGTGGGATAGCAAGCCTAGAGTCTAGGGACCTGCAATGTTCTCTGCCAATGACCTCAGACAAAACATTTGATACTTTCCAGCTCTGTTTCTTATCTGAAAAGTAATGATGAAGCATACTCCTCAAAAGTGTTTAGGCCTTTTCATTTAAGTACAGTGTCAATATGAATAACATCCTGACCATGAGATCCAGTAAGACACTAAAGATATTCAGCATTTCAGGTTTGCAGAATTGGTGAGTGAGTGCACAGAGAAGCAAATCAACTAAAGAGTACTTCTGAAGCACCTACACAGAATGTTTCAGGAACTGGGCTAGTTACTGGGAACAGAACAATGAATGAACATTGATTTTGTCCTTGAGGAAGTTAGAGAGGAGAGCAGGACTCTAAACAGGTAAAGCCCAAGATGGTCTACTGAGTGGTGTCTTGTGAAGGGAGGTGACAGGCAGGTATTTTGACAAGGAATGTTCACGGAGGTGAATATGATATCTTGAAGTCTTCACATGAGATGCTGTAATAGAGAAGTTCCAAGAGGAGGTTTATTTGAAGTCTGTATTACTAGGCATTCAACATCAAATTTGAGATATGATAAATCTTGGTTCTTTGTTGTACAAACATAATTAAGAATTTAGTAGTCTAAATTCGTTTCTAAAATCAAAGAACTAAAATTTGAAACAGAAAACGGGGGAGAAACTTCCATGGAGACTGGCATTTTTGTTTGCTAAAACTGAGTGAAGCCTAACATTCTACTGTAAATGTCCTTTTAAACCACAGACAAACTATGATGCATAAACAACAGGGGCCACTAATTTTATTTTTTGGCTGTGCTGGGTCTTCGCTGTGGTGTTTGGGCTTCTCTAATTGTAGCACATGGGTCTAGTTGCCCCACAGCATATGGGATCTTAGTTCCCCCACTAGGGATCAAACCAACATCCCCAGCCTGAGGGTGGATTCCTAACCACTGGACCACCAGGGAAATCCCAAGGGTCACTGATTTCCTAATGATACTTGCCCTGAACCTCCTTCCATTGTGGAAACTGCTTATCAAAGAAGGTGAGTGACTTGATGTAGGATGTTCTGGGCATGGAATTTATAAGATGTCCAAAGTTATGGGTTGAATTGTGTTCTCTCAAAAAGACATATTTAAGTCCTAGTCCCTAGTATAGTTCAGAATCTGACCTTATTTGAAAAGAGTCTTTTCAGAATTAAGTTCAAATGAGTCATTAGAGGTCATAATCCTAACATGGCAGGTATCCTTATAGAAATGGGATATTTGGACACAGAGAAAGCCACACACAAACAGAGAATACAATGTGAAGGTGATGGTACAGATGATGTACCTACAAGCAAAGGAATGAAAAGATGGCCAGTAAGACCCCATGGGCTGCAGCATGCCAGGCTTCCCTGTCCATCACCAACTCCTGGAGCTTGCTCAAACTCTTGTCCATCGAGCTGGTGATGCCATCCAACCATCTCATCCTCTGTTGTCCCTTTCTCCTCCCGCCTTCAATCTTTCCCAGCATCAGGGACTTTTTCAATGAGTCAGTTCTTCACATCAGCTGGCTAAAGTATTGGAGCTTCAGAATCAGTCCTTTCAATGAATGAATATTCAGGACTGATTTCTTTACGATTGACTGGTTGGATCTCCTTGCAGTCCAAGGGACACTCAAGACTCTTCTCCAACACCACAGGTCAAAAGCATCAACTCTTCAGTGCTCAGCTTTCTTTATGATCCAACTCTCACACCCATAAGTGACTTTGGAAAAAACATATCTTTGACTAGAAGAACCTTTGTCAGTAAAGTAATGTCTCTTCTTTTTACTATGCTGTCGAGGTTGGTCATAGCTTTTCTTTCAAAGGGACAGAGCCTCTTAATTTGATGGCTGCAATCACTATCTGCAGTGATTTTGGAGCCCAAGAAAATAGTCTGTCATTGTTTCCATTGTTTCCCCATCTATTTGCCATGAAGTGATGGGACTGGATGCCATGACCTTAGTTTTAAGCCACCTTTTCCACTCCCCCCTTTCACTATCATCAAGAGACTCTTTAGTTCTTCTTATAGCTTTCTGTCATAAGGGTGGTGTCACATGCGTATCTGAGGTTATTGATATTTCTACCTGCAACCTTGATTCTGGCTTGTGCTTCAACCAGCCCAGCATTTTATATGATGTACTCTGCATGTAAGTTAAATAAGCAGGGTGACAATATACAGCCCTGACATATTCCTTTCCCAACTTGGAACCAGTCCGTTGTTCCATGTCTGGTTCTAATGTTGCTTCTTGACCTGCATAGAAATTTCTCAGGAGGCAGGTAAGGTGGTCTGGTATTCCATTCTCCTGAAAAAATTTCCCAATTGTTGTGATCTGCACAGTCAAAGGTTTTGGCGTAGTCAATAATGCAAAAGTAGATATTTTTCTGGAACTCTCTTGCTTTTCCTATGATCCAGCGGATGTTGGCAATTTGATCTCTGGTTCCTCTGCCTTTTCTAAATTCACCTTGAACATCTGGAAGTTCACAGTTCACATACTGCTGAAGCTTCACCTGGAGAATTTTCAGCATTACTTTGCTAGCGTGTGAGACGAGTGCAACAGTTTGAGCATTCTTTGGGATTGCCTCCCTTTGGGATTGGAATGAAAACTGACCTTTCCCAGTCCTGTGGCCACTGCTGAGTTTTCCAAATTTGCTGGCATATTGAGTGTAGCACTTTCACAGCATCATCTTTTGGGATTTGAAATAGCTCAACTGGAATTCCATCACCTCCACTAGCTTTGTTCATAGTGATGCTTCCTAAGGCCTACTTGACTTGGCATTCCAGGATGTCTGGCTAAAGGTGAGTGACCACACCTTCGTGATTATCTGGGTCATGAAGATCTTTTTTGTATAGTTCTTCTGTGTATTCTTGCCACCTCTTCTTAATATCTTCTGCTTCTCTTAGGTCCATACCATTTCTGTCCTTTATTGTACCCATCTTTGCATGAAATGTTCCCTTGGTATCTCTAATTTTCTTGAAGAGATCTCTAGTCTTTCCCATTCTATTGTTTTCCTCTATTTCTTTGCACTGATTACTGAGAAAGGCTTTCTTATCTCTTTGCTATTCTTTGGAACTCTGAATTCAGATGGGTATATCTTTCCTTTTCTCCTTCGCCTTTTGCTTCTCTTCTTTTCTCAGCTATTTGTAAGTCCTCTTCAGACAACCATTTTGCCTTGCTGCATTTCTTTTTCTTGGGTATGGTCTTGATCACTGCCTCCTGTACCATGTTAGAAACCTCCATCTATAGTTCTTAAGGAACTCTATCTATCAGATATAACCCACTGAATCTATTTCTCACTTCCACTGTATAATCGTAAGGGATTTGATTTAGGTCATACATGAGTGGTCTAGTGGTTTTCCCTACTTTCTTAAATTTTAGTCTGAATTTGGCATTAAGGAGTTCATGGTCTGAGCCACAGTCAGCTCCTGGTCTTATTTTTGCTGACTGTGTAGAGCTTCTCCATCTTTGGCTGCAAAGAATAGAATCAATCTGATTTCAGTATTGACCATCTGGTGACGTCCATGTGTAGAGTCATCTCTTGTATTGTTAGAAGAGGGTGTTTGCTATAACCACTGCATTCTCTTGGCAAACTCTGTTAACCTTTGCTCTGCTTCATTTTGTACTCCAAGGCCAAAGTTACCTGTTTTTCCAGGTACCTCTTGACTTCCTACTTATGCATTCCTGTCCACTATGATAAGAATGACATCTTTTTTGGTGTTAGTTGTAGCAGGTCTTGTAGGTCATCATAGAACCATTCAACTTCAGCTTCTTCGGCACTAGTGGTTGGGGCACAGACTTGGATTACTGTGATACTGAATAGTTTACCTAGGAAACGAACAGAGGTCATTCTGTCATTTTTGAGATTGTGCCCAAGTTCTGCATTTTGGACTCTTGTTCACCATGATGGCTACTCCATTTCTTCTAAGGGATCCTTGCCCACAGTAGTAGATAAAATGGTCATCTGAGTTAAATTTGCCCATTCTGGTCCAGTTTAGTTCACTGCTTCCTAAAATGTTGATGTTCCCTCTTTCCATCTGCTT
This sequence comes from Bison bison bison, assembly GCF_000754665.1. Taxonomy (NCBI): domain Eukaryota; kingdom Metazoa; phylum Chordata; class Mammalia; order Artiodactyla; family Bovidae; genus Bison; species Bison bison. The sequence continues at coordinate 7,548,221 of NW_011495076.1, read as the reverse complement.
GACCACTTCCAATTTACCTTGATTCATGGACTAAACATTCTAGGTACCTATGCATTATTGTTCTTCACAGCATTAGACTTTACTTCCATCACCAGTCACATCCACCACTGAGTGTTGTTTTTGCTTTGGCTCCATCTCATTATTCTTTCTGGAGTTATTTCTCCACTCTTCTCCCACAGCATATTATGCACCAACCGACCTGGGGAGTTCATCTTTTAGTGTCATATCTTTTTGCCTTTTCTTACTGTTCATGGGGTTCTGAAAGAAAGGGTACTGAAGTGGTTTGCCATTCCCTTCTCCAGTGGACCACGTTTTGTCAGAACTCTCCACCATGACCCGTCTGTCTTGGGTGGCCCTACACGGCATGGCTCATAGTTTCATTGAGTTAGGCAAGGTTGTGATCCATGTGATCAGTCTGGTTACTTCTCTGTGACTGTGGTTTTCATTCTGTCTGCCCTCTGATGGAGAAGGATAATAGGCTTATGGAAGTTTCCTGATGGGAGAGAGTGACTGTGGGGGAATCTGGGTTTGTTTCTGAGGTGGGGGGAGGGGAGGGGAGAGGGCAGGGATGCTCAGTAAATCTTTAATCCAATTTTCTGTTGATGTGTGTGGCTGTGTTCCCTTCCTGTTGTTTGGCCAGGGGCCAAACTATGGTAGGTGTAATGACAGTAATGGAGATCTCCTTGAAAAGGATTTATGACTGCACTGTTGTATTCAGTGTCCTGACCCTGCAGCAGGCCACTGTCGACCCACACCTTCGCTGGAGACTCTTGGATAGACACAGGCAAGTCTGGCTCAGTCTCTTGTGGGGATACTGCTCCTTTCTCCCGGCTTCTGGTGCACACAAGGTTTTGTTTGTGCCCTCCAAGAGTCTGTTTCCCCAGTTCTGTGGAAGTTCGGTAATCAAATCCACTGCCCTCCAAAGTCAAATTCCCTGGGGGTTCTCAGTCCCTCTGCTGGATCACCAGGTTGGGAAATCTGTTGTGGGTCCTAGAACCTTCCAGAACTTTGAGATGACAAATTTCTCCTGTTTAAGGTATCCAGTTGGTACTGTATTATGGCAATCATAGCAAACCAACTGTGAATGGAGCATCTCCCTTGGAATGGTGTGGAAAGAACATCAGGACAAAGTCTAAGAGGTCACAACCACAAAGAGCCCAAGTTGTTCTTCACTTCCTTTCCTCTGCCTGTTCTTCCTTCTTTACTTTTCCTTCTTTCACTTTCAACCCGTGTGAAAAGGGTGGTTGAAACTTTAGCTCACAGTCTTTCTCATCTTCACCCAGCTGCACTAGCCCTCAGAGCTGTGGATCCCAAAGCAATGTATGAGTTAACAGCTGTTAGTGGCTTGAGGTGGAGGGGAAGGGACAACTGAAAAGAGAAAATGAGGACCTGAAGAAACTATGAGGAAAAATGACTGGGAGAAAAGTAGCCACAAACCCATCAGAAAGCTAAGAAGAGGAGTTAAGTTCCTGAACAGAAAGTTAGTTAAAAAGAACATGATTGAGAAAAAGAATTTTTTTAAACATTGTAAACAGAAATAAATGTTCATTGGACATAATCTGAGCTCCTGTATGCCAGTAACCAGGTATTCAAAGTGAAATAAAATAACAGAATTTGTGCTTCTTTTCTTAGATTAGCAGTGTGTACAACACATTACAGTTCAACTGGTCATAACTGCCTTTTGAAAATTTTTTCTAATCACACAAATAATTATAAAATCACACACTAAATTATAAAAATTATATTTAATGCATGGAGAAAATGTAAATTAATGTTTTAAGAAACATATCAACTGATGACAAGACCATAAATTTTAATCTAGATAGTTAATACAATTAGGCATCTAACTGACTTCATAAACAAAGACATTGTCAGGTATCTTATCAGAAAGATATATTACAGAATATTTAATATTTACTTTTAAAAACCATCTGGTTAAATAAAATGTACCTCTCTATATATAAAAATTCATATCTAATAAGTTTTCTGTTTTAATTCTAAAGAAGTTAAAGTCACCTGTACCAGAATATACCAACCTGATGAAGAGAGGTATATCGTGATCTAAAATCACAATAGAAAAAAACTACTTCAAACCTCAATAGGTTACAATGAGCCTAGAAGAATGCCTGTTATGAGAAATATAGGTAACAAAGAAATATATGTTTTAATCAGGTTTAATAATGCATTCACTGTCATAGGAACTATATCTTATTTGCACAGACAGACCTTCTTTTATAGTATACACACACACACAGAAGTCGCTCAGTCATGTCTGACTCTTTGTGATCCCATGGATTATAGCCTACCAGGCTCCTTGGTCCATGGGATTTTCCAGGCATGAATACTGGAGTGGGTTGCCATTTCCTTCTCCAGGGGATCTTCCTGACCCAGGGATCGAACCCGGGTCTCCCACATTATAGGGAGATGCTGCTTTACCATCTGAGCTACCAGGGTTTTATAGTATAAATGTTTCTAAAAGTGTCATTTGGGTTCTAGTTTAAACTATTAGACTGTGCTTAATTTTCAACATGGAAAGTGAGTGATTGTTAGTGAAAAGATATGTAGAATTTTAAGGATCAAAAAAGCTATTTACCAAAGCACTCAAACCATTTAAGCTTTTCATTCTAATATTTACTTACTTCAATTGTACAACCTGGGTGCTCCAATAATACTGACTCCCAGGAAATCCTCTTTCTTATCTATATTTTATTTACCTATTCACTACAGAAGGAAATAAGAAATTATTGACCCTACATTTTGAAAGACTAGCAGGGGGATGCAAGACTGTCTAACGGACTCAATATCTAATCAGAAGAAACTAAAGCCCAGAAAGGCTCAGACATCATCTACCCCAAATTATTACCTGGGTCTAGTGTAATTAAAGAACAGCACCTGAAAATAGCCCATTAGGAAGAGATTTCAAGAGACTGCTGCTGCTGCTGCTAAGTCGCTTCAGTCATGTCCGACTCTGTGTGACCCCATAGATGGCAGCTCACCAGGCTCCTCTGTCCCTGGGATTCTCCAGGCAAGAACACTGGAGTGG
>NW_011495076.1:7528319-7545078 GCF_000754665.1 Bison bison bison | reverse complement strand
TCTGTCCCTGGGATTCTCCAGGCAAGAACACTGGAGTGGGTTGCCATTTCCTTCTCCAATGCATGAAAGTGAAAGTGAAAGGGAAGTCACTCAGTCGTGTCTTGGCGACCCCATGGACTGCAGCCTTCCAGGCTCCTCCGTCCATGGGATTTTCCAGGCAAGAGTACTGGTTCAAGAGATTATTTTATGGTAAAACAAAGGGTTACCACTGCTGGTATCTGTCATTCTTTTGATCTCAAATGCTAAAAAATCAACAGGTAAGTTAAAAAAAAATCTTGAAACAGAAAAACAAAGTTGAGTGTCTCACACTTAACTGATTTCAAAACTTTCTAAAAGGCCACAGTAATTAAGACAGGGTGGTACTAGCATAAAAAAAGATCAATACAGGTCAATGGAAGAGAACTGAGAGTTCATAAATTTATCCTCAGAATTTATAATCAACTGATTTTTGACAAGGATGCCAAGATAATTCAGTTGAGGAAACAACAGTCTTTTCAACAAATGGTGCTGGAAAGCCTGGATGTCCACATGCAAAAGGAAAAAGCTGGGCCACTTCTTTGTACCATACACGGAAATTACCTAAAAATGCTATCCATTCAAACAGAGATATTAAAATGATAACATGAAAGAATATATGTTTTGGTATAATGGGTGAACTCCAGGAGTTGGTGATGGACAGGGAGGCCTGGCGAGCTGCAATTCATGGGGTCGTGAAGAGTCGGACGCGACTGAGCGACTGAACTGAACTGAACTGAATGGTAATGCACTAAGAGTAAACAGATTTGGGGGTTCCAATGACAGCAATGCTTGCTAAAAGTATGACTTGCAATTTTTATTCAGTAACTTGCTTATCTTCTAAATGTAGCTGAAGTGATACAACGAAATCAAGCATGGAATGATGTTCCAGAAAATATGACCTGCTAACAACATGGGGAGGACTGTGGAGGACACTCAGTGCCCTGACTCTGGAAGGACAGTAGCTTCCAATAGTAAAAGGCAGGAGAAAGAAGATGAATCCAACGGTGCCTCAGCTTCAGACCTGGACATACAGGAGACACATGTCTAATCCCATCCAAGTGGCCAGTGTAATGTCAGGTGTAATGCTGATATCACTGACTGAGCATCTGAACATAAAATACTGGAGCAAAATGTATTGAAGTCACAATCCCAAAATGGGAGCTGAAATCGGAAACTGATGCTGGAAATAAAACACTAAGAAGAGAAAATGCTGGGTTACCTTTTGCGCAGTGGCAAGCAGTCAACAGAACATTTCATTGAAAAGGTGAAGGTGCTATTTAAACTGGCCTTGAGGAATAAGTAGGGTTATAAAGTAGAAAGGGATTCTCAGGTGGCTCAGCAGTAAAGAATCCACCTGCAAGGTAGGAGACTTGGGTTTGATTCCTGGGTTGGGAAGATCCCCTGGAGGAGGAAATGTCAACCTACTCCAGTATTTTTGCCTGGAAAATCCCATGGACAGAGGAGCTTGGTGGGCTATAGTCCATAGGGTCGCAAAAGACTCAGACACAACTTATCGACTACACAACATAAAGTAGAATGTCAGGGAAAAGAGATTCTAGGCAAAGAGACTATGAGTTAAGGTTAGACTGGTAAGAAGATGACAAAATTTCTCAAAATATGCAGCGATAACGGAAGGGAAAAGTAACCTTAGGTTTTGGAACCACCCGCCATCACTCTCAAGATTACATGGTACTCCAATGGCTACAGCCAAAAATTCAGTGTTGTGAGGATGATGGGGTAAGAAATGCATCACTAGACTCTTGCTTTGGACACTGCATAAAGCATATGATACACACCTCTCTAACAACAAAACTGCTATTAAATTATTACTCAGATTCAGGACTCAAGGGGATCTTGAGGAGAGGATACGCCAGACAGCAAGCAGTTTCAACTCTTACCCATCCCTTACAATGCCTAGACTATCATCAACTAGCTGTGGATCATTTATGCACACATATGTCTACACTTACAGTAACTTTAGAGAAGTGTGCTCAATTCTCAATACTTTATTTGTAATCTGGCTTTCAAATTAATTCAAAGAAGGCAAATCAACTTAAAGTAGGTACTGCAGAGGAACACTTGAAAATTCAGAACATCATCCTGCATGAATTTAAGTGTTAATCTACAAACTATTTCAGACAGGATGCTTTGTTCTTATTCTCCAAAGAAACATATCTTATTTGATTTCACAAAGTTTCTTCTATTGTCTAGTTGATACCTTGTTCCTTTTTCCTTCAGTTCATGTTGTCTTCCCCTGAGACTTTAATTCCAATTATATTGACTTGAAATCTCTATCTTGATTCCCCAGACCTCATTATTCACTTCTAAAATTATCTAGTCTTTAATATACTACATTTATGGGACAAAGGCTTTGAAAACACTGTAGTTTAAGGGGAAAAAAACCCTTTTTTTGGTGAAGGGGGTGTCAGTCCCTGGATACTACTCCATTTTCACTAAGAGAACTAGAGAAAATAGCAGAATATTTTAAATTGATACCAATCTTCTCTCTTAATGAAGTGGAAACTACTATCTTGTCTGTTTTTCTGAAATAGAAGATTAAACTCCTCTCCCACAAATTACTGATTTCGAGCAAATGCAACTGATATTAAGAAGGAATACATAAGATAAGCCATACACTGATCAACCAAAAGATTCTTTTAATTAGTAAAGTCTTACAGGTGACTTGATCCTAATACACGATATAAAACAGTACCATGCTGATGTTTCCTCACTTTAGAAATTTAAAAAGATGTCATTCATGTTAAACAGTAAAGAGTAAACATTAAAAACAGTAAAGAGCATTTATGGGCAGTGAAGTAATCTCTACTTCATTTAATTTGATTAATACTTCATTCATAATTTGATAATCTCAAATTATCAAAATGGAAAAACAGGGGAATGTGGAAATGGAAGCACAAAAAAGCAATATGAAAAATTGCAGTCTATCTTTAGGAACAGATGGCATTCATTAGACACTTCAGAAGTAACTGGATTTCTCTCTCTCTCTCACACACACACACACACACACAAAATGCAGCTTATCACTAAAAAGAAGTATTACAGTAGAAGACTAAATACCTCTGAAAGGATGACTTTGGACTTATTGGCTGTGCTAAATCAGACCTAAGGATTTGCATTAGATATGTATGTAAGTTTTCAATAAGAGAAAATTTACAGCAACAAAGTAGCATTTCCCCATTCGGGTTAATCAGACTAAACTTCACTCCAATTAACACATCAACATTTTTTTTTTTTTTTACATACACACACACAGGCACAATTTTAAAGATATATAATCATCTTCTCTCTCAAATGATGTGAGGTCTTGGTTGAAAATTCTTAGACAATCTGTATAAAACTCTGGAGCTTAATTAGGAATATCTGGCAAAACTTGACATGGATCAAAGCAAAAATTTCAGGGGTATATGCTTATTTTTAATTATGGAAAATATATCTACTTTTCTGAGAAAAGAAAAAATTCATATAAATAATAAAAACACAACTTCAAAAATATAATTTTATCTAGAAAATGCAATTTAAAAGTGTAGATTTCCATACGACAGAGTCTAGTGAGCGCTTCATGAGCAGGCTTTACTCTTCCATCTCTGCCTCTTAATCATCTAATGTGGGACTCACACCTGAAATGTGGTTACAAACAAGGGAGAAAAAGAAAACTCACAGCTATCCCCATGGTTGAGAAGCAGCATATTAAATTAGTGGGGCCAGGCAATGAGGAGTCCTGAATAAAAATATTCTTTCATTTTGGGATTTTTCCTATAGGCAGAGAGAAATTATAGCTGGTTTGTGACTGGAAGGTTATATGATGGTTTCAGTTCAGTCGCTCAGTTGTGTTCGACTCTGCGACCCCATGAATCACTGCACGCCAGGCCTCCCTGTCCATCACTAACTTCTGGAGTCCACCCAAACCCATGTCCATTGAGTTGGTGATGCCATCCAGCCATCTCATCCTCTGTCGTCCTCTTCTCCTCCTGCCCCCAATCCCTCCCAGCATCAGGGTCTTTTCCAATGAGTCAAGTGTTCTCATGAGGTGGCCAAAGTATTGGAGTTTCGGCCTCAGCATCAGTCCTTCCAATGAACACCCAGGACCGGTCTCCTTTAGGATGGACTGGGTGGATCTCCTTGCAGTCCAAGGGACTCTCAAGAGTCTTCTCCAACACCACAGTTCAAAAGCATCAATTCTTCAGCGCTCAGCTTTCTTCACAGTCCAACTCTCACATCCATACATGACCACTGGAAAAACCATAGCCTTGACTAGACGGACCTCTGTTGGCAAAGTAATATCTCTGCTTTTTAATATGCTATCTAGGTTGGTCATAACTTTCCTTCCAAGGAGTATGCGTCTTTTAATTTCATGGCTGCATTCACCATCTGCAGTGATTTTGGAGCCCCCAAAAATAAAGTCTGACACTGTTTCCACTGTTTTTCCATCTATTTCCCATGAAGTGATGGGACCAGATGCCATGATCTTCGTTTTCTGAATGCTGAGCTTTAAGCCAACTTTTTCACTCTCCTCTTTCACTTTCATCAAGAGGCTTTTTAGTTCCTCTTCACTTTCTGCCATAAGGGTGGTGTCATCTGCATATATGAGGTTATTGATATTTCTCCCTGCAATCCTGATGGTTTAGAGAGACTTATTTGGTGGCTCAGTGGTAAAGAATCCGCCTGCCCACGTAGGAAATGCAGGGTCAATCCTTGGATAGGGAAGATCTTCTGGAGAAGTAAATGGCAACCCACTCCAATATTCTTGCTTGAGAAATCCCAAGGACAGAGGAGCCTGGAGGGCTACAGTCTGTGGAGTCACAACGACTAGGACACAACTGAGCAGCATGCACAAGCACATTTAGCTTGGCACCCAGTATGGACTACACGAGGAATGTGCTAGTCTCACAAGAGCCTCTGAAGTCTGTATTCATCTTTGCATTAGAACTGTTCCAAGGCTATTCCTCTCCAGAAAATCTGATTCATGTTTGTCACCCTTAAAGTACTCCTCATCATGTAGGAGTTAAATCAAGTTCTTTTGCATGGCCCAGAAACTCCTTTTCAATACAGCCATTGTACCCTTTCTAGCCTTGTCTCCTCCTCTACCGTGTTATCTCAGGCTTTGATAAATATGCAGGTGTATGGGTTCTCCATGCCTTTTCTCATGCAGCTTCCACTATTAAGAAGACCCACCCCACCCGGCAAAGACCCCTGCCTATGTCACACCTCCTCGTGAAGCCTACCTGACCTCTCAGACAGGCTAAAGACGGAGGCAGGCACTGCAGCTATGCTGCCACAAGTCGAGGAATGCCCTGTGCCATCAGAGGCTGAGAGAGGCAAGGAATGGCTTCTCCTCTAGAGAAGAGGGAGTGTGACACTGCTGACATTTTGATTTTTGCCTTCTGGCCTTCAGAATTGAGACAGAATCAACTTCTGCTGCTTTAAACCACCCTGTTTGTGTGATCTGTTACAGGCAGCCCTTGAAAATGAACATAATATATATCAATGGAACTATTAGCATTAAAATTTTTCTCTCTACAAGCAGGTAATGGGATTCTCCTAGATAATTATAAAGTATAATATGATTAAAGCTACAAAGACGTGTGTAACTAATTCACACTATGGTTCAAGAAAAGCTTCACATAAAAAGTGACACTTAAGCTAAGATTTGAAAAATGAGTATGAATAGCCCAGAAAGAGAAACTGAGGAGGTATATATTTATAATAAGGATTATAATATTTATGAAGTGTAACTTATGAAGGATATAACATAAAAAATGTTGCCCATAAGTATATGAAAATGTGTTTGAGTTTCCACAAGTATGTGTGTATTTCACAGAAGGGTCCAAGGATCAGCAAATATTGATAACATTCTAATAATTTTGATATCTATAAATAAGGTGAATTCAGAATCTGATTAATATACTACCAAAAAGGCCAGCAAACACATAATTTTTAGAAAAGGTGACAAAAGAGCAATCCAGTTGTTTCACTTACACACTGCTTGCCTAAATCAGTTTACTTTGAAACCACATTTAATTTAATAGTGAGAATCCTGAGGAAATGGAGACTTGCCAGTTGGCTCTGAATACTGCTAACTAGAAGTGAATAACAATGGCCCCATGAATCATTTCTAAGCTGTTAAAAAACTTTCAATAAAAAATTCCTCTGCATCACACTAGCTGTGGATTTTTACATCAAAGAGATGTCTGGATTCATCATTTCATTTATAAACAGTAATTCAGAAACTCTGACATTTCTGACAATGATGCCAAACACAGGCAATGAAGAAAACTGCAACTAACCTACATTCTTGAAGTTGATGAAACTTGATAGGAGAATGTAAATTAAAATTTTATAACCTTAAATAATGCATTAAATAGCTATGGTTACCTGGTTTAATAAAAAGCATAGGCTTGAGTGCTCTGGAACAGTAGATCAGAGATTGGTTACTTAGGAACAATTTCCTTTAATATCACTCAATATTCAAATCTTAATTCAAATATACTAAGAGCAGGACACTAAAATAAACAAAAGAAAATTTGAAGAGTTCTCATATTGTGCTAAAGTGGGTAGGTTTTGTTTATACAAATATTTATTTCAATGCTTCCTGGAACGTTTTCAAAGAATTTTGGCTTTCTGAATATGGGGGTGGGGTGGGGTGGCGGGGAGGGCAGGGAGGAATGCTCCTTAGAGGATGTCAACATCTCTCTGAGATAGAACAAATAGCTGTATTTACTGTTTTTACCCTGTGTTTAACACTCTACACTTATTTTCTTCTCCACTAAGGGCCTGAAGTAAAACAAGAAAGCTATAAAATGAACAACAATGGTTATAGCTGTTATTATAGAAACAGGGTGAACAATCTCTTCTTGAAGATGTTTACAGATGGAACTACTGAGGGTGTCTAAGCTCTCAATAAATATGATCAGTTTATGGAGGAGATGACCCCGATTAGCATTTGCCAAATCAAATTCCACGGAACACTGGGGTCTCATTAAATGTTAATAGGTGCTATTTGAGAAAAAGATAGTGCAGTTAAATATTTGGGAAACTGTAATGTAACATTTATCTCTTTAACAGCCACAAAAATTTGTAGGCTAAAAAGTCCTGAAGAATGCTTTGACGTTCTATTTAACTCAGTATTTGCACATGAAAGTCTCTTTGGTTAAAATACTTTTTCCACCTTAGAAATCAATGGAGTCCTGAAATATTATCCCTAAAAACATAGATAGCATACTAAATTCACATCAGTCCTACCTACTTCTATCACGCAGATGAACCAAAACAAGAACACAATTTTCTATGAATGTATCTCAAAGTATGATGTCAAAGAAATGAAGTTCTTTTCTGTCCATTACTTACAGGTTTAATTCATTTTAAAATTCATTTAGACTCTAAGAACATGTAAATCTATATGGTTGGATGTACTCTTGAGTTTCATTAAATGAAAGTAAAACCAAACTGTGCTCTATATATGGAAACAACAATAACAACTGATACTTAAAAATACCTTATTAACAAGTGGGAAATAGAATTTTCATCTGTTTTGTCAAAAAACTCTTAAGATGTTTCAAAAGGAAAAAGATCCAAAACAGGAATCTTTCTCTGTGGCATCAAATACCCATGTACTCTAGGGGTCATGAAAAAGAAAGGCTATTATCACCTTATACTTGAGAATTATATTACAACTGGCTGATTATTCAGGATTAATGAGCGCAGGGTTAGGAGTTCAGTGGCCAGATGGGCAACTGTAATGAGCTGCCTGGAGCTAGGGCCCCGCCGGCACTGCCAGTCAGCATGGCAGGGGCCCTACACCAACAGTTTGGCTCTGCTCCAGCAGGGACCACCTTGAGCCAGTGGCTCGAAACCAACTCAGTCTTCTTGGCTTCATCTCCATCTGGGTCTGGAATGCTAGTCACTGGGCATGTGACTAATTTCTTAGAAGGAAGCCTCAACTTGTATATCTTTTTTAGTAACTGAGCCTTCAACCTGCTGTCCTGATTCTGTAAACTGCTGATTTGATACCTCACCCAGAATAAGTGTCCCTCTATACCTGTTTCTCTAAGGCTTTTTAACTGACTTGAATCCTGTCTCTCAAATCCAGTTTTCTTGTGGGTGTGTTCCTGTTACTGGCAAAGACTCTCTTCTTGACCAAACTTTACAGTCAGGTTCCTTTGAATCTTTGTCTTGATCAGGCCACGCTAGACCTGCATAGACAGGTTTTAGCAAGAATCCTGGTAAGTCAGTCTGGACAGAATCCCCCATTCTCCATATCTGATGGGGTTCCTCTGTCTCTACTATCCTCCAGGTGATACCTTACTACCCTGGCAGGCCCGTGGCCAAGAGTCTTGTTGAGTCTGTATAACCGGTGAAACTGTGTCCTCCTAAAATGCAGTTGCCCTGCTGAGTTTATGATTAACCTCTCTATCTGAAAATTGATTCCCTTTTGTGTCCCCTCTGACCTCAATCCTGTGCTAACTGAACACTGAACAACCAGAGTCAGGTGACTAAAATTGCTGTTGTTGATATTATCATTAACATAAAAACTCAGGTTCTTTCTCCAGGGCAAGATGAGCTAATAGACCCCCTGAGCCATGAATCACCTGGCCAGAGAACTGTAAACCAGAGACATCCTAACTCCCAAAACTGTGATTAATAAATGTCACAGAAATGTCACAACCAGCTTCTTTTTTCTTCCCCTTTAAAAAACTCCTAACTCCAAGACCAAGTTGGAGCGTTTCTGAGGCTTGTTTCTCTTGCTTGGAGCCTGGAGATAAATCCTGACTTTGCTGCAAACTCCTGCTGTTAAAGAGTTTGGTTTTTTGCACCACAGGCGCATGGACCCTTTGCTCCATTACACCAGAATGGCCCTAATGTTTCCTATTAGGAATTTTCTATCACCTAACCTACCCAACCTGTTCTTTGTCTAAAAATCCCTACCTTTCTTTAAACTAAGAATTGAGTCCAGTTCTATACTGTGGTCTCTTCCCTTCCATTCCAATAGCTGCTGAATAAAATCTGTTTTTTACTACTTTACTGTCCAGCTCTGGTTTTCTTTAACACCACCAGATACCAGACTTTCTACCTGTCTGTACTCTGATGCCTGTTTTGTCATCATTATGGAGTTCTCTGCCTATCCTCTCTGGAACTTCCTTATGATAGAGCCCAAGCAAACCCCAACCTATCAAAGAAAGAATCTCCATACACAGCCTGCTTTGTCCTGGAATGTTTTTCAAATCTCAGGAATTTCCTTACAGGACTGATGGATCACCTGACTTTATTAAAGAGAGCATATAATTAAAGTCTAGTAATGGCAACCCATTCCAGTATTCTTGTCTGGAAAATTCCATGGACACAGGAACCTGGCAGGTTATAGTCCATGGGGTTGCAAAGAGCCAGACACGACTGAACACACACCCTTGAGTCTTCAGTATCTCTTTCTCTGGCACATACCAATGCCTCCTGACTCAACTTTCCCTCTTCAGTACATTGTTATCTGATTAAAGTTTGATCTTATCATTTCCTTTCCTCAAGTCTGCTGAGTAAGGATCTAACATTTGAAACCACATCATCTGCTTCAAACTGTTCAAAACTCTTTTCATTGTTCCATTTACCTAACACTTTCTCCGGGCAAAATGAAATGAGTTGTTACCTGATGCAGATGCCTTTAGTTTTTCACTGTTCCCTCCCTTTGCCTAAGCCTAGGATGCATTGCCTTATTTCTGCATGTTCAAATCCTACTCAACTTCAAGGCCCAGCACCACCTGCTGGGTACAATCTCTTTCTTGCTCAACTCTATCCTGATCACTCTGATGGTCCTTAACACTTTCTACTTTGTAATACAGGTACTAATGCCTCATTATCTTCCCTATTAGGCCATAAAACCCTGGACTGCAAGACTTATATCTTCTTTTTATCTTTGTATTCTACAGCATCTAAAATACAGAAGCTTGCACAAAGTAGATGCTTAATACAATTTTTTGAATGAACTAATTCTCAGTTCTATCAAAGCCCTTTCAGATTTGCATCATTTATTAAAATATGGAAAGGAGAAGGGATGGGGTAAAATGAGACATGTCATAATGATCTATCCGTAATCTCTTGGATTAAGAGACTCTAGAAGTTATCTGTTGCCTGTGGCTCTGCACCAATTTTCTAACTTGATACACTCGATTAGTAACATTAACATGTGCAACTAATGTGTATCTAATTCCTAAGGGAAAATCCAGATATATATTCTTTCTACACAGACTCTAGAATTAATGTATAATTAGGCTCCCTAGATGTTAAGTCTACCTTCTCTTTCTTTTGTGGATGTACGGATGATAAGTTCGAAGAATGCTAACATAAAGAATTCCCCCCTTTACATACCAGGAAATTTTAAATATGAGTGCAAATAACTTCTCTAAAACCACAGAACCAGTCAGAAGCAGAAGAGGGATTAAAACCCAGATCTTTTGACTCCTTGTGAACTCGCCACCAAACAATATAGTCTATGATCACTGATGCTGGAAAAATAACTCAAAGTCCCAGTAGATTACAGCATTACTTTCCTTCATGAGGATACATATTTATAAAGCTTTCAAAAGTCATCCATCAACTAGTATGTAAGCAATTCCAATAAGCTTTCAGACTCTTTTTCACTTTCCTCTTCCCTCCTCCATTTGTGAAAATTAGTTGTATGGTGCTTTAGCAAAGATAGCTTGATTGATGTTATGTTACTGTTCAGCAACAGTTCCTGCTATTAATTGCTTTATAATGGTAATTACGATTTGTGGTACAAGATTATTTTCTTTTCTAATTGGCTATTACTGGTGAATAGCAGCTTGTTACATAACAGAAAGACTGTGTTAAATAAATAATCACAATTACAATTCTGAAGTCCTTCTCTTAAAAAACAAATTGAAGTTTTGAATAAAACCACTAAAAAAATTGTTAAAGGCAGGGCCTCAGTAATTACTTGGGGGAGGGTTCATCTTTCAGTTTAGGAAAAAAAACCACGAAATAAGGACAGTGTTAGGGAAACCAGGAGATGGAGCATGCATTTCCTTTCTTTTAAAAATAACCGAGTTCAAAAGCTTTATTCTGCTCAGCTCCTCAGTCAAGGAATACAAATTGCAGATTCAAATGTTTCCAATTCTTCCCAGAGTACAATATGGAAACAGAAAGGACTTTCCAATTAGCTCTGGTAAAATATGAATGTGGAGCCCCACCTACCGCACTGAAACATCCTCAAGGATAAGGCCAGGGGTTCTTCTTCATTTGTGCCCCCATACAGCACCCAACATGGAGCTGACCAACAGTCACAACCCATTCAACAGCAAATGCCATCACACCACAGCACTGTCCCAAAAGATGAGGTGATTCAAAGCTATACGTGACAGTCCCTGTCCTCAAAGGCATTATAATAAAATCAGGGATATATCTTGATTCAAACTCTAATGTTAATTAGCCTGTAATCATTTTAAAGTTCTACCTCCAGACTGCTGCAGTAGTAGCAGCAGTTGTGATAACAGGGAGGTCACATGACTTGTTAAAGGTCACACAGGTTTTAATTCACAAATACTTTGGAATCCAGCTTGTCCAATTCCAAAGACTCACAATTGCCTCTTGTGACATATCTTCATCAACATCATTCATCTCTATCTTCATAGTCTATCAAAGCTTATAGAGTGCATTCACATATAATGCCTCACTCAACCTTCCAATAATATCAGTAAGGTAATTAACCTGCAGCATTTTTATGAGATTGAGGCTCAGAGAGGTTAAATGATTTTTTCCCAAGTTCACATTGTGACAAAGCAGCAAATTCAGGATCAAAGCCCAGATTTCTAACTCTTAATCCAGGTTTTCCTTCCACATATTTTTACTCAATGTATTAATTTAAATATATTACATATAAAGAAAGCCCCGAATTATCCCATATTAGATTATATTATTAATACTTAAAATATTCTACCATTTATTGTTGAACCCCCCTAATCTCCCTCTGTACTCTTGATGAAGCAAAGGTTTAAGTCCTGTTTAATACTAGAAACTTTACTTGGTTCCTGAAGATAGCACCCAATTCCAGTTGGCTATTTTACAAATAAATGACACTGGTCACAAAGACCATTGGCTGAGATGTAAAGAAAGGCAGAAGACTGATCAGTCAAATCCATCACTTCTGGAAAAAGCTGCCCTGCTCACCCTTGGGTCAATGAAGTCAATACAACACACTTGTTTCAGCAAGAGATGGCAATTCTTCAAGGCACTGTCAGTGAAATGACAATCCATTAGGTCTCATAAGTTTATTAAATAAATCCAGCAAAACTGAACCCCAGTTTGTGGCAAAGTTCCCCATGAACAGTTAATAGAGGTATTTAAAGATTCAATGGCTGGAAGGACAGTTTAGGTACACTTCTTATTAAATGCTCATGAATTTATGTATAGAACAAAGTATGATTTTTATTTTTCTATTTTATTTTTTACAGAATCAGTTTTATTTTATAGTTTTTGGCATACATTAACTGATTCTCTTTACCTCTGCTCGCTTCCCTTTTAAATGAACTCTTTGAACCCTGGCAGAAAGTCCTTTAGGGGAAGACTTTTCCTTCAGCTCATCTTTCCGACTGGAGAGGAAAGAGTTTTCAGGTATCAAACGGTGATGAGCATCAAGAAAGTATTAATATGATTTTTATTATCAGTCTGGTCAATATCATCTTCAGTGTTTCAAGCTGGGTTGTATATGTGTATGTGTTGTGAAGGCTGGAGCTATTCTTCTGCATGAATGCAGTATCTATGTCAGTATAATAAGAAGTGTAGATTAACTCAGTGTCTGATACTACAAGGACTGACCAAATTCCTTAATAGAAACCTGGTCATAAAATGAAAAAGAGACATTAAAATTGTAGCACTCAAAATCAGCACCGGTACCACCACTGGCACACATGCTGGAGGTGTTCCTGAACCTACGACTGAAATAAAAGTCACCATTTATTGAAGACCAGGAATTATACCCATCATTTCATTAATTGTTTTACTATTCTAGCAAGACAGACATGATTAGCACCCATTGTTCATACATGAGAAACTGAAGATCAGAGGCTGTTTAACTTGCCTGTGGCTGGTTAAGTAACCAGGATTTGATCCTAAGTTGTTATGACCAACCTAGACAGCATATTAAAAAGCAGAGACATTACTCTGCCAACAAAGGTCCGTCTAGTCAAGGCTATGGTTTTTCCAGTGGTCATGTATGGATGTGAGAATTGAACTATAAAGAAAGCTGAGTGCCAAAGAATTGATGCTTTTGAACTGTGGTGTTAGAGAAAAGTCCCTTGGATTGCAAGGAGATCCAACCAGTCTATCCTAAAGGAGATCAGTCCTGAGTGTTCATTGGAAGGACTGATGTTGAAGCTGAAACGCCAATACTTCGGCCACCTGATGCAAAGAACTGACTCATTTGAAAAGACCCTAATGCTGGGAAAGATTGAGGGCAGGATGAGAAGGGGACGACAGAGGATAATATGGTTAGATGGCATTACCGACTTGATGGATGTGGGTTTGGGTGGACTCCGGGAGTTGGTGATGGACACGAAGGCCTGGCGTGCTGCGGTTCGTGGGGTTGCAGAGAGTCGGACAGGACTGGACTGAACTGAACTGAACTGGCCTGATCTCTTTCCTCATACTATGTTGCCTTTCTATAGTAACATAAGCTTTAGAACAAATTTATGTTTCAGGAAAGTCTGTTTCAGACCTCATCCAGTGGAATTCAGTTACTATGAGACATCTTTCTAATAGTAATTGGACTAAAAGTTCTCTTTCAGTTACTGTGTGACCTTGTGCCAGTTGCTCTTTGCACCAGTTTCCTCCTTTGTAAATAAAAAGGGGATAATATGAATATCTATCCCAGGGATGCTGTGAGACAAAATAAGATCTCCAAAAGCATTTGAAACAGTACTTGGCACAATGACTGCTCAACAAATGTTAGCTACCATCAGCATCATCATTATTATAATATCTCCTCTTAATATCCTACAAGTTGGGTCCTATGTACATTTTAAAGGAAAACAAAGGATGTTCTAAAGAAGGCCCCTTCAGAACCTTACATCAAACCTAGCAGCTATAATTCTTTTTCTTCCTTCACACCCTCTGGCCTGTACTTTCCAGGCCATCTGTGTATGTAAGGTTATTTGAGCGTCTTGCCCATGAGTCTAAATGTGGGTGGTGTATGTGTGAAGAGCTGGGAGCTGGGTATGAGGGGGCAGCACTGGGTAGAGCTGAGAAAGGGTATAGAAGATAATACAAAAGGCCTTTAGAGCACAGAGTTGCAATACCAGTACAGAGCACCAACAGACACTCTGACAAGCCCTAAGAATGCATGAGCAGCCTAAGCAGTTATCACCACTACATTCCTAGGCTTCCCCTTGGTTACACCATAATGTGGATTGCTTCTAAGTGAATCAGAATAGGCAGTTTTACAGTTCAATTAGGCATATCTTTAAATTCAACTAATGTTTACTGATTTCCAACTTTATAAAAGGAAGTATATCAGTCTTTCATAAATATAAAATTCAATGAAATAATCACAAACTCTGCAAGGTAGGTATTAGAGCTATGTTTTCATAAATGTAGCAAATGTGCAATAAATCTACCACACAGCTACTAAATGTCAGAATTGAAATTTAAATACAGTTTTTCCAAGATAGGCTCTAGTCTTCCTTCCACTGTCATGTCAAATATATGAGACTGGACTTAGGCTGTAATTCTGAAAGATGACAACCTGTGGAAAACTGGGTAACAGCCACACAGATAATGGAAGACAGATTTCAAGGTCTGTGTAGTAGTTCACTCAGTTATGAGTTCAAGGTTATAAAGGACAGATCCGAAGCATTCTTTCAAAAATTTAATCATTATCTAAAAACTAACCCTTCACTTAAAAAAAGACTGAAAAACTATGCTAAAATGCTAACTGTGATTATCTCTGACCAAGTTGACACTTCATGATGATATTCTACATTTTCCCATTAGTATGTATAACTTTCACAAGCACACAACATCTACACAGTTTTTTATTCTTCTTCAATTCCTCTGCTTAAAACAGCAGTCATTTTAAGCACTTTGGATGAATTTCAAACAGATTCTAATCATCAAATTACTATAGAATGTTTACTACACACAGTTCTGATAAGCACTGGATGTATAAAAATAAAATAAGACACCTCTTACCCTCAAGAAGTTCACAGTCTACTGGTGTAGACAAAATTGCCAACAAATAATTATATGTTAAGTGTGATAATGGAGATTTGGGAAGGGAAGAAGGGTGTCTGACAATGAGGCTGGAAACGTGGATTAAGAACCCTAAATGGCAATGCGTTAGAGTTACACTGAAGATGTGAAGTGAAGATCCATGAATACATCTGAGTTTTGGAAGATGGATTAAGAACATCAAAATCAAGAATCAGTGATATCAATATGAAGGTTTTGCAATCATCCAGGCTAGAATTCAGTTTTGGTCAAACATTTATTAAACACTGACAAGATGACAAGAACAGGGTCAAGCAGACAAAAACAAAAGACATGGTTTTGGTCCCAAAAGCAAAGTTTGGAGCTTGGGGGATATGCATCGTAGGTCCAAAGAAGCATTATCCTGATCATCATCTCCTGGGCATGCATTTGTAGGGAAAAAAGTTGACTCTATCAGAATGCTACAGTATGAAAGCACAGATTAACTGTCAGAAGAAATCACCTCCATCAGAAAAATTTCCCCAGTAACCTCCCCAAATGTGAGAAATGTTGAGTCTATTTATTATCTGTTCCCAGTTTCCCGGAAAAACATGAAGTCCCAGTCACTGTTCGAATGTTTGGAAGGTGGTGGTGTGCACAATCAGAGGATTCCCTGAAGGAAGATGGAGTCTGGCACACAGAAGGTGTGGAAGGTGTCACACCTGCCTGCACACCACAAAGCGACTCATTCCAGCAGAAATCTTGCACAATTGCTAGGGTTTCTATAAAAAGACTCCACAGTCCCTTCTGCCCCAGAATATTAAACACACAGATGGACATTTTAATTAGAATTAGAGGGAAACCTCTTAAAAGAGACAGTTTTCAAGAAATTAAAGATTTTTACAGGGAAAGACATAATTGATAACCGAACTGGCTGCTTAACAAAAAATATGAATATGCATACTTTTAACATCTGTAGTTTCACCCAAAATTTGTATCACACTTCATAGACTTTGAAAAGAATGTGGATAAAGTCACATGATACATGGGTTATCAAAGGAATTTTTAATGACAGCTTTACCTTATGACCTAAAAACCAACCATTAGTGAGACTACTGGACAGTTCTGAATCAGGGTGAAGAATTCTTTTCTGGTTCAGATAGCAAATTCACTGCTCAATACTTTCGTTGAAAATAAACTGGAATCTAAAATCTGTATGCAGGTCAGGAAGCAACAGTTAGAACTGGACATGGAACAACAGACTGGTTCCAAATAGGGAAAGGAGTACATCAAGGCTGTATATTGTCACCCTGCTTATTTAACTTATATGCAGAGTACATCATGAGAAACGCTGGACTGGAAGAAACACAAGCTGGAATCAAGATTGCTGGGAGAAATATCAATAACCTCAGACATGCAGATGACACCACCCTTATGGCAGAAAGTGAAGAGGAACTCAAAAGCCTCTTGATGCAAGTGAAAGTGGAGAGTGAAAAAGTTGGCTTAAAGCTCAACATTCAGAAAATGAAGATTA
>NW_011495076.1:7527577-7528156 GCF_000754665.1 Bison bison bison | reverse complement strand
CAGTGGAAACAGTGTCAGACTTTATTTTTGGGGGCTCCCAAATCACTGCAGATGGTGATTGCAGCCATGAAATTAAAAGACACATACTCCTTGGAAGGAAAGTTATGACCAACCTAGATAGCATATTCAAAAGCAGAGACATTACTTTGCCAACAAAGGTCCATTTAGTTAAGGCTATGGTTTTTCCTGTGGTCATGTATGGATGTGAGAGTTGGACTGTGAAGAAGGCTGAGCACCAAAGAATTGATGCTTTTGAACTGTGGTGTTGGAGAAGACTCTTGAGAGTCCCTTGGACTGCAAGGAGATCCAACCAGTCCATTCTGAAGGAGATCAGCCCTGGGATTTCTTTGGAAGGAATGATGCTAAAGCTGAAACTCCAGTACTTTGGCCACCTCGTGTGAAGAGTTGACTCACTGGAAAAGACTCTGATGCTGGGAGGGACTGGGGGCAGGAGGAGAAGGGGTCGATGGAGGATGAGATGGCTAGATGGCATCACTGACTCGATGGACGTGAGTTTGAGTGAACTCCGGGAGTTGGTGATGGACAGGGAGGCCTGGCATGCTTCGATTCATGGGGTCG
>NW_011495076.1:7507312-7526688 GCF_000754665.1 Bison bison bison | reverse complement strand
CAGAGACTGCAGCCCACCAGGCTCCCCCATTCCTGGGATTCTCCAGGCAAGAACACTGGAGTGGGTTGCTATTTCCTTCTCCAATGCATGAAAGTGGAAAGTGAAAGTGAAGCCACTCAGTCATGTCTGACCCTCAGTGACCCCATGGACCGCAGCCTACCAGGCTCCTCTGTCCATGGGATTCTCCAGGCAAGAGTACTGGAGTGGGGTGCCACTGCCTTCTCCAAAAATAAGAGTTGACTATGTGGCATATCCCCAAATGAACTGTTTAGGGTATGAATATAACACAATATTTAAGAATGGAGCTTACTAAAAATTTCTCCAAAGAGGTACTGAAATAATTTCAGAACTAGGGGTTTCATTGAAGTGAGAAGAAGTAGCACTAACTCTGTGTTGAGACAAAAATTTAAGACTAAATGTCAATTTAACTATGAAAGCACAAAGCAAGAAATTAACAAAAAAAAGAACCAATGACAAGGATGAAGAACCAAATTTAAGCCTGAAACCACATTTGTTATGTTAGGAAGTTAGACATGAGCAACAAGGGAGGCCTGGCTGAAAGGGATGCAAGCTGGAGCTCATAGATACACTACAAAATAATCAGAGACTTTTCAACTCTTGCTCATGTGCCCTAGGCACACAGAGAGTGGATACAAAATAAACAAGGGGCTTCTCCAAGTAACCTTAGGCACTTAGAATTAGGAGCCCAGTAAGGGCTCATGAACATTCTACATCTAATCATAACAGACTGAATTGTGAGAAGACATAAACAACATAGCCTGCTGTTACATAACTTAAAATTGTCAATCAGCCTTGAGTATATGCCCATTTGTATTCCCCTTCATGGACTGGTGGTGGGTACAAGTTCTACTTTGCACACACCATAGGCAAAAGGAAGAGCATGGAAGTATGAAAGTGGGACATCAAACAGGATCAACAGGAAGGAAGAGGAGAGCTCCCTTGGAGTCAGTCTGCTCCCATGTTTTAGGAGTGTCTGTCTAATAAAAGATCTGTCTGCTTGAGCCAAACTGAACTGTAACTTGTCTGTTATTCTGTACCCTTTAGTCTATCACTCTAAGTTTTCGGTGTGACAAGACAAGAAACTAGGAAGAGAAATAAACTGACCTAACTGAAAAAACATCAACAGACTTCCCTGGCAGTCCAGTGGATAAGACTCTGCAGAGGGCAGTTTCCACTGCAGCAGACCTAGACTGGGTCCCTGGTCAAGGAACTAAGCCCCTGCAAGCTGCACGGTGTGGCCAAACAAAAAAAAATCAAAAGGAAAAAGACAACTAGCTATGTTAAAAATTATGTATCAGACCAAAAGAGAAGGGAGTAATGTTGGTGATACACAGGCTATAAGGATACAACTATGACACACTAGACAGTGTATTAAAAAGCAGAGACATCACTTTACTGACAAAGGTCTGTCTGTGGTTTTTCCAGTAGTCATGTATGGATGTGAGCATAAAGAAGGCTGAGGGTCAAAGAATTGATACTTTCAAACTGTGGAACTGGAGAAGACCCTTGAGAGTCCCTTGGACTGCAAGCAGATCAAACCAGTCAATCCTAAAGGAAATCAACCCAAAATATTCATTGGAAGGACTGATGCTGAAGTTCCAATACTTTGGCCACCTGATGCAAAGAGCTGACTCACTGGAAAAGCCCCTAATGCTGGGAAAGACCGAGGGCATGAGGAGAAGAGGGCGACAAAGTATGAGATGGTTGGATGGCATCAATGACTCAATGGACATGTGTTTGAGCAAACTCAGGGAAACAGTTAAAGACAG
This sequence comes from Bison bison bison, assembly GCF_000754665.1. Classification (NCBI taxonomy): domain Eukaryota; kingdom Metazoa; phylum Chordata; class Mammalia; order Artiodactyla; family Bovidae; genus Bison; species Bison bison. The sequence continues at coordinate 7,524,898 of NW_011495076.1, read as the reverse complement.
GGAAGCCCCGAGTGCTGCAGTCCATGGGGATGCAAAGAGTCAGATAGGACTCATTGATAAATGGATAGATGATAGATGAATAGAACAACAACAAAAGAAAGGGGCTAGGGATTCTAAAGATAACCTCTTCCGCAGCTTTCAAAGTTTTATTTTCGCTCTCTATACTGGGTCAGAAGACAACCGGAAAGTCAAGCAAAGCCAAAGTAGCTGTGATGACTTTCTTTGAAGCCATGACTACAAATTACCATTTCCTTTCCTATTGCTCTAAGGACCCAGAGTTTGGGAAGATCTTCCAGGCTCTACGTTCAATCCTAGAGAACGCCCGGGGCAGTTGACAGGGGAAGAAGCTGTGAGAGTCATGCAGACTTTCCCTTCAGAGGCTGCTCCAGACAACAACTGTGAAAAATCTGTAGAGTGACCAACCAGTCTGCAAATGATAATCCGCCCGAACCCAAATAAAACCTATCTCTCGAGGCCAAACCAAGCAAACCGAGGCGAGGGTAGACTACTGGCGACGAAAGAGGTCAGCTAATTTCAGAGTTACAATCACACACGCGCAAACCTTGCCCCACGCCCACTCGGCAGCGAGAGTAAAGGTGGGAGCTCCAAACGTAGGACAGAACCCAGGGAACTTCCCTGGCTGCGGATAAGGCCATTTCATCCCATTTTCTCTTCCCTCCCAGACAGTCTCCAGTAAGTAGCTTCCTCTCACCCCCTCCTGTCCCGCGGGGCTCCACCCGTGGCCCCTTCGCGCTCAAGTGGCTGGACGGAGCTGAGGTCTGTCCAGCAGTCAGCTGTATTCCAGGTTGGAAAGAAACGAAGACAAAAAACCATTTGCACCTCAGAGGCACCGTACTCACCCTCATAACTGACACCTCCGGCTCCACCACGGTTGCCATCACTGTCCTCCTCCCCTTGGGTAGCAGCCCCCTGGGTCTTGGGAGCAGCCATTACTCGGCTGAGGAAAAAAAAAAAAAGAGGGCCGTAGAACAGGCGCGGGACCAATGGAAACGCGATTGGAAACGAATTCCCCACTGACGCGGCTTTTCCTCCACGCCCACTCCGCGCCGTCACGATCTGGACCAATAGAACGTGGCGAGCGGGACGTAGTCCCGCCCCTAGCCGCTAACTCCCCTCCCCCTTCCGGGATGGAGCTGTTGCAGAACTACAGTTCCCAGCGTGCTGCGGGGCGCTCGGCAGGGAGGGCTAGAAGAGGCGCTGACGGGCGGGGGTGCGCCGGAGAGTGCCCCGGCGTGTTCGCTTAGTTCAGTGAATCAGAACAATGACTGCGCCTCCGGGTTCCCGGGAGCGCGTCGGAGGACTCTGAGCAGCCACCGCTGGGAGAGCGGCGGGCGGCGCAGCCTCGGCCGCGCAGTGTCAACGCTGGGCTCGGGAGCCTCCAGCGCAGACCCTGCCCAGCGACCGCAGCCCGCGCGGAGCCGCGGGGCTCCAGCGCTGCAGCCACTACTCGGGAGCTGTGCATTGTTGTGAGCCGGAGAAGGGGCGCGGGGATTACAAAGCCTGAAGACCCCGGACCCCTGTTTAGCCATGTGGATACCTACGGAGCACGAGAAATACGGCGTGGGTGAGTCTCCGCGGGGCGAACTTTTATTCTGCTCTTGTCCTAGTCCGAGCGAGTGCGAATTTCGCGTCCTTGCCCCCGTGCCCCTCTCTCTCAGCCCGGCTGCAAATGCCTAATTCTGGTATCGCGCTGCGGGTTAGGGGCTTTGCTCAGCCACCTCCTGGAAGAGGGTTGCGCGTCGGGGTCTCGCCCCTCAACGCCGGATGGGAGCTCTCGGCACGGGCTCCTGGAGGGAGCGCCGGGACGGCTGCGGGGAGCGCGCGGCCAGCCCGCCTGCTGCGGGCTCTGCCTGCGGAGTTTGGAGTGGCTACCGGGCGTGTGTGTCAAGTTGGAAGAGGAGAACGGACGGCTTTCCTCTCCCTCCTTCTCCTTTACCTTAAAGATGGCAAGGGCTGCAACGACTTCCCAGGGTGGAGAGGGAGACAACAGTCGCGGAGAGAGAACATCCCCAAAACAGAAGGGAGGCGCAGAACATTCCCTCTGCCTTCCACATTCCCGGAGTGCGGAATGTGGCACCGTCCTCAGAAGAGCCGCTCTGACAGTCTGGCCCGAGCCTTCCTCCTCCCTCCCATCCCGGGTTACCCGGTGTGTGTGCGCGCTCGGAGAGGCGGTGGGGCGGGGGTTAGTAAATTTCAACATCTGCGCCGCTCTGCTCTTTGGTCTTTGGAGGGGAACGGGTATTTCAGCAATGTTTTTACTTCTGACCACCCTCTCTGCTCATGGTGGGGGTGGTGCTGGAGGACAGCTGTGGAGTGTTAATGGGGAGAGAGACTCCGAAAGCTTGGGTCTTCGAGGCAACGAGACAGCTTTTAGGAAAGACTACCCTGACACTAATCCTTTTCCTTTAGGAGGAAAAGGAGCAGGGTAGCGCTCGGTGTTCTGTGTAAAGGTGAACAACAAAGGACATTAATATTGACGGATGAATACAGGAGTCTCCCTTCCTTTCCCTCCTCCCATTTCAGGCGGATTACAGTTCCCGTTTTTGTTGTTTGATTTCAGCTGGGTCGCCCCTTGACAGTTACTCCTTTTAGGTTGCGACTATTAAAAAGGAAGGCTCTCTGACAAGCCTGAAGCAGCCAAATGCAATTATAACCTCTCAAAAGGTTTGACAGAGAAAGTATTATGATATAATACTTAATATATAGTATTAAGGAAACATAATATATAGTTTCCTATAATGCCCTGTCCTGGTTATTGGTTTACTTTTAAAAAAATTGGGTGTAGATCTAGTGATTTAGATGATATGTAGGTATCTGCTTGTGTTCATTTTCCTGTAATTTAAAAAATCTGGAAAGCCTTTCGAGGGAGTCATAATTACAGGGGATTTCCCCCCCCCAACTTCACCTGGGGATAGGACTTTGGAGTGTCCTGAAAGGGCTGTATGATTAAACAAAGTCATTCCCCTGTATTATATGAGCTTTCATTTTGGATTTTGACTGATCAGCAAGACAATAGTTTGCCCAGGACCCACCTTTGGGAAGGAGTTCCAGTTTTCCCTTTCTTTGAAATGTAAGGGGAGCCTTTATCAGGTGCTCAACCGGCAAGGAGAAGATGTTTCTTTCTCTTCACCTGCCTCATTTTTGGGTGTAGATTACTTATTAGGAAGAGACATTGTTTTTGCTGAAGTGTTGAGGACGTGGAGTGTCCCCTTGTCACCGGCTTAGCACTCAGTGCAGGAAGCACAGACATGGCCAGCAGCACTGTCCCGCTTGGAGTTGATCCCAGATGTTGCTTTCTTCCAAGTGTTAAATTATACAGATTATGGATGGGATTTATTTTCTTGATTTCTTTATGTGCCAGGTCACAGCTGGGGTGCTGGTATCGATTAGATCCTCTCTCGTTTTTCTTTTGCAAGCTGTGGGCAGAGGATTAAAACACACTCTGGGATTTCCTGGAATGGCAAACCGGATGTTATCAGTCAAGTGTTTTGGGCTGCAGCAGACACCTCGCCTTTGGGTAGTTGTGATTTGGTTGCAGAGTAGGGGATGTAGATGGGTGAGCACACATTTGGAGAAAGGTGGGATGAGATGAGAGGTGAAAGAAGAGGGCGGGGATCTGTTGTGCTCATGTATGCAATATAATACAGGATTGTTACCATATTATATTATTAATTTTTGAGCATTTGGCTTATGAAATGCTTAGCTGTTGTTTAGACTCCATCTGTTACATGTGTGTGTGTGGTGAAAATTTTGCAGGGATTCTTATGTGGACTTTATTTCTCACCACAGAAAGGACTATTTGTAGTTGCTTATACTGAACAACTAAAACACACATGCTCTACGTTTTTTTTTTTTTTTTTAATAAACTTGGTTACTGTATGTGCTTTTCTTTCTAGTTTTTTATAAAAACTCAAATTTATTTTATGGGCACAGATGTTTTGCTGATATCAGGTGTAGTAATAAATCAATTTACTTATTCTTTGATATAAATCTGTCTTTGTAAGTTTGAATGCTTGAAGTTTCCATGCACATTGTATATTTCTAACATACTTATCTCTCATTATTTATGAGAGAATTATGTATCTTTATATATTATTGTTTCAGTCTCAAGCAACATACTATAAATATGGATAAAATTACTTAAATTTCATACCTGTAGTAAAATGTATCAGAGATAGGAATTCCTTTTCAAACCTGATGTGTGGGCACTGTCCCATCCATTTAATTGATGAATGGTCTTAAAACAATGCATACTTAGTCATATATCTAAGTGTTCTAGGGTAGTGGACAGGTATAGTGATTAAACTAAAGTTCTGAGTAGTAAGGAACCTTTTCTCTTTGAAAGCGTGTTAATAGGCACAAATGTAGACATATTTTATCTTGGGAGAGCCTGTTTAGCTCTTGGTCTTAGTCAAGACAGTGCTTGCTGCCAGTTGTGTGACCTAAGGTAAGTCACTTAACACAGGGTCTCAACACACAGTCGAAGAATAGCCAAGGTTCTTCTCAGTATTAATTCTGTGGAGTTCTTCCAAACGAGTGTGTCCTTTGGTTAGGAAGATATTTCCATTGTGTTGAGATTGTAATGAGAAAGGCACTTTTGCTATGACACATCCCACATGGTTTTCAACTAAGATCACAGGTAAGCAAAAGCTACCTGGCAGGCTGCCAGAACCAAGCTGATTCAGGCTGTTTGATTCTCTCTCTCTAGGAGGAACTCCATGGGCAGTGACTAAAACATTCTTGATCACCCCCTGACAACTTTCCTCACACTATCTGCCTTCTATACATCCTCATCTGTCACAGTCCCCGTCCCCTCCTCCCTTAAAGTGATGGGAATTAGTCACACAGAAAGTTAGGGCCATTGCAGATCTGTTTCTACATTCATTTGCTCAGCAGGCATGCGTGCAGCATTCCCAGGTGAGCCCGTGAGCCTTTGTGAGCTACAAACTGAGCCTCTCAACCGGGCCAGATGTTTTACATTTGTGAACCCGGTTAGGCTTAGAGGGGTAATGTGGGCTGGATTGATCAGTGCAAAAAAATCCCTAAGGCTTACAGAAAACAAACTGATCTGAAGGTCACAGATATCATTTAAAAAATGAAGTGTCATCATATCCATATCACTGAGTCTTCACAAACATTCCTGTCTTCAACTTATCCTAAAGTGGTTTTTAAAATCATCTAAGTAGGAATTCAGGCTTCCTAGTTGGCTCAGTGGTAAAGAATCTACCTGCCAAGCAGGAGATGTGGGTTTGATCCCTGGGTTGGGAAGATCCCCTGGAGAAGAAAATGGCAACCCACTCCAATATTCTTGCCTGGAAGTCCCATGGACAGAGGAGCCTGGTTGGCTACAGTCCATGGGGTCAAAAAGAATTGGCCATGACTTAGTAACTAAACAACAGCAAAGTAGGAATTCTGTTGGTTTTAAAAGTCCTTTGTATTTTTATGGGGAGAGGTACCATCTCTTATTTACTCAGGATCTTTAGAATGTCTTTTCCTTCAGAAGCGTGCTTTATTGGTAGCCTGTGTGGAAGAGTTATGAGGGAGTGTACCTTTCGTCTTAGCTGTTTTCAATTTTGTTAGCTGGCAGTCTTGAGAGATGTTTCTTATCTTGTGGTACCATGATGTGTGCAGATAACATGTGTAGCTAGATAAAGATGTGCTGCCTGGAATTGTTTGTGGCATTTAGAGACTGGCACAGGATTCTAAACTTTCAGTGGGAAGCAAAGAGCAGTGATTTATACCTGCAAGTAAAGTATCACTGAAGGGCTGTGCAGACAGTGAGATGGCAGCTTACATTCATGATCTGGCCTCCTCTGGGAATAGCCTGTAAACATATCCCCCTTTTGGTCAGTCTCATAAGTGATGATTCTTTCATAAGGCCCCACAGTGACACTGAGATACTGCCTTTCTTCTTTAGTCTTATTTTTTTCCCCAGAGGCTGTATAGTCAGAATTACAATGGAGATTATAACAATTTCAAAAAACTTAAGAATTTCCTGTCTCTAGCTCCATTTTTTCAGCAGACTACATTTGCAGAATTATCTTTGATACAGTATGTCCAAGTTCTAGCATAGTGATTTTATGTTGTGAACTTATACAGCAGAGAAACATTAAACTAAGGAACCCAGCCATAATGCTGTAACCTTAACATATTAATGCAATGTTTTATAGTTAAAAAGATGTGAAATTATTTTATTTGAATCTACTCTCTGAAGTACAATACTTTCCATTTAAGAGATGAGGAAACAACTTCACAGAGATTAAATGACTTACAGGCATGCGTTCGAGATATTGCAGTTTTGGTTCTAGACCATTGCAATGAAGCAAATTATCACGATAGAGTGACTCACACAAATTTTTTGGTTTCCTAGTGCAAATAGGTTATGTTTACACTATATTGTAGTCTTTAAGAGTGAAATAGTGTTACATTTTAAAAACTAGGTATATGCCCTAATTTAAAAAGAAAAACAGCAAATAAATAAATAAAAAGAGAAATCGCAAGCCATCATCTGACAATGCAAGGTTGTTGCTACACACTTTCCATTTGTAACAAATGCAGTATCTGTGAAGCATAGTAAAATGAGGTACTCTTGAATTTTGATATTGTTTAACTGTCATCCATAATAGGAAATTCATTTCATTTCCTGACACCAGCACCACCCAGGACCACCCTACACATATAAGTGAAACAGTATTTACTCATACTTTCTGTGACCTCCTGTTCTTTTTCATTTAAAAAATACATACATACAGCACCCAAATCATTATGTTGTACACCTGAAACTAATAGAATGTTGTATGTCAGGTATGCCACAATAAAATAAATTTATTTATAAACTTAAAAAGATTGTCACTAACTTTACTTAATGACTCAGTGGGTCCTCACTGATAGTTTGAATAGCACTGCCCTAGATACCTCATTTGTGATACAGGAAGCACTGGAATTTAGGCCTTGTTGGGTTTCTAGTTAAGTTCATTCATTATGTTGTTGTTTTTTGACAAATATGTATTTGTATTTAAACTTAGACTTTAATCATACTTTTTTCTTCTAATATAAGTCAAAGTTTGTCTTTTTATATAATATTTCTCATTAACTATGGAACAAGTATCCAAAACCATCACATGCATTGCATAAATTGTTTCTTTCAGGTTATGTGTGTCTTTCTGCTAGGGTCTTTTTGACAAGGGCTGGGATCAACTGCATAATGACCAATTTTGGATTTTTATATATATATAATTTCCTTTGACAATGATCTCTGGCCACTATAGCAGAAGAATGAATCTAATGAGCTATTAATTTCTTGCCAATTGAAGGGTTACCCACACCATTCTTTTCCATCCTTTTATCTATTGCTGATCATTATTAGAAGAAACAAGGCAACTCATGTAACTTGTTTTCTTAAAAACATAAACTGGTAAGCTTATTTGGTCAGAGTACTAAAGAATAAATAAGTAATGTCCCCCAAGCTATTTTTATTTAAGCACTATAAATGTACTTAAGGAACAACTGTTTTACTCTTTGGCATTTAAAAAAAAATGTGTGCTAAGATACACTGGATATTTACTAAGTAAGAATTACCAAAAATAGTGTTAATGCCTTTTGGTGACAGAGTTGCAGTAAAACTGATATGCAGTATCCTACTGGTTATGTTAAATATTAACGTAATCCTTTTGGAAATGAAGGTGTATGTATGTGTGTGTGTGTGTATAAATATGTAAAATAGGCTTTGTGGAGCACTTGCTTTTCACCAAGCTTTGTTCTGAGAGCTTGTCATGTGTTTTCTGTCTAATCCTCGTGACAGCTCCATAAGGGAAGGTTCAGTTTTCATTCATTTTACAGGAAACTGAGTCATAGAGAGGTTAAGTAAGTTGTCTAAGATCATGCAGGAAGTGGTGGAACTAGGATTGGAACCTCAAAAGTCTTAGAGTGTGCTTTCTTAGCCACTCTGCTGTGTTGCCTAACATGATGGTCAAAAACAGGAGTTTGAATCAGTAATTCCACCCCTCAAAGTCTGCATGAAAAAAAAATCAATAGTGGCAAAACACTTTATGCACAGTTATTCTTTGCCATGTGGTCTGTGAAACAACATCAGTTCCAGTATAGGAATAGTTGAATCACGTTTGATTATCAGCACAGCAGAATACTTATAGTCATAAAATGAAAGACTTCCATAAATCATGCTATTTCTAAAATACATTCCAGGAGACCTCTCAGGCAGTGCAGGGGTTAAGACCTAGCCTTCCTATCCTGGGGATACAGGTTCCATCCCTGGTCAGGGAGCTAAGATCCCACATGCCTTGCAGCCAAAACATAAAACAAACAATATTGCAACAAGTTCAGTACTAATTTTCAAAATGGTCCATGTTTAAGAAAAAAAAAAAGTAAAAAAAAAAAAAATACATTCCATGTACCTAGTGTCAGGTGACAAAATAAATGAAACATGGATAGTGATTGAAATTCCATAAAATGCATAGCATTATAGAGAAGATGGTAGTTAATGTGTAGCATATAGAGAAGATGTAGTCAACAATTAAGCACAGGTGAGAATTGTTAGAATATAACGATTACCAGCAAATTCTTTTTTGAAAAATTCCTCCTGGTTGGAAATATGAGCATTATGCACCTTTAAAGCATGCACATTGTTGCTTCTGGATGATGGAGGTGACATAAAGGTGATCTAAGAAAGATTATTGCAGTAGATGAGGTTAAGAGATAAGTTCCTGAACCAGGTGAGCAGTCCTGCATGGTGGAATGTGGATAAATCTAAGATGTTTGGAAGATGGAAAAATAGGGCGTATCATTGAATGTGAGGAGTTAGGGGAAGGAAGAAGTTTCGGATATCTTCCTGATTTCTGGCTTGGACAAGTTGGGGAACATAGATTGTTGTTGTTTAGTTGCCAAGTTGTGTCCAACTCTCTTGCAACCCCATGAACCATAACCCGCCAGGCTCCTGGGTCCATCGAGTTTCCCAGGCAAGAATACTGAAGTGGGCAACTTACTATTTCTTTCTCCAGGGTATCTTCCCGACCCAGGCAACTTACCATTTCTTTCTCCAGGGTATCTTCCCGACCCAATGAGTCTCCTGCATTGGCAGATGAGTTCTTTACCACTGATCCACCAGGGAAGCCCCAGGTGAACATAGGTGCCATTCAACAAAGATGTTTTTGCAGATGGGGCTGGTTTATAGCATAGGATTAAGAATTTTGTTTGGCTTCCTAGAGTTGGCTATCCCCATCAAACATTCAGGTGGCTATATCTGCATAGACAGGAATAGGAGAGAGGTTATAGACTAAAGAGCATGATTAGAGAGTCATTTGATTTAGGTGTGGTAACTGAAGCATTCCACTTTATTGATTGTACTGATTTTGGTTAAGTAGTCTGCTTGTCTAAGTTTTAAAGTGATAGAGCCTGAATTTTCCAAGAGCAGTCATCTCGAAGCACTTTATTAATACGGATATCTGGGGACTATAAAATAAGAACTATTAGCTGTCATGTCGAGTTGGTAGGAAGCTAGATTTCATGGTTTTTTCTTGCTTCCCATTGGTGCATTGCCTGGTTAAGGCATAAGTTACTTCTGTTTCTCTGACAATTCTTTCTGAAGCAAATGTCTCATGCCAGATTTTGCATGTTTGTGAGATTTCCCCAGCAGGATGTTGAAAAACAGAAACCACAAACAGTATTTCAACAAACATGATTTATATATCCCTCAAACAGCATCTAAGTGTATACACACATCTGGAAATGGGACAATGCTCAGATACCCAAAGCACTGTATTTGTGCCTACAGACTGTGTGTGTAATACATCTTAGGAACCACAAGGTCAGATTTAGAATTCTTAAAGTTACACCACTGTACTCCTGAAAAAAATATGTGATTTGAAGTGAGGGATTCCAGCTTAAGATAGCTTTATGTTCCTTTTTCCTAATGTAGCCTGTCATAACCTCCCACTGAAATACTGATAGATGTACACAAAGAGGCAGACATTAATGATATTAGAAATGAAGTCTGATAGAAAACCAACTGCCAAATTCAGGAGCAGTTTCTCCAAGGCAGGTGCAACTACATTGTGAAAACCAGTTGGTGGCTTCCCTCTGCTTTCCCTCCTTAACAGAGAAGCTTCAGGGACCTCAGTGACCTGGGCAGGAAGACCCATTGCCCCTCTCTACCATCACCAAGTTTGAGGCCAGGTCAATACCTTCAACATGGAGTGTGTCCTTCACCACCTGAGGTATCTCTAGTTCCTCTCATTCCATCTCATCTTTGTATGAGAGATGACCATGTGTAGAAACAGCTGGGACAGGAAGGTGGGTGGGTGGAAAGAGTCTTTGAGGACATCGTTCTGGCTTTGACAGGTGTACTGTGGCCTTCATACAAAGTGTGATTTCATGGGCACCTATGAAGTACTGCAGCAACAAGGCATGCTGGATACTATATTGATAGTTTTGCTTGCAGTCTGTTGGGTACAGAGGAAGAAGTAATGGGATAAGAGATAATCTCATCTTAATTGCTGTAAACCATGGTGCAATTTCCTTGGTGGCTCAGACCATAAAGAATCCACTTACAATGCATGAGACCTGGGTTCAATCCCTGGGTCAGGAAGATCCTCTGGAGAAGGGAATGGCTACCCACTCCAGTACTCTTGCCCGGAGAATTCCATGGACAGAGGAGCCTGGTGGGCTACAGTCCATAGGGTTGCAAAGAGTCAGCCATGGCTGAACGACTGTACTTTCATACTTTCACACATGGTACAGGATGGAGGGCTTCCCTGATGGCTCAGAGGGTAAAGAATTTGCCTGCAATACCTGGAGAATTCCAGGGACAGAGGAACCTGGCAGGCTACAGTCTGTGGAGTTGCAAAGAGTTGGACACGACTTAGCAACCAACAGTTTTTCATGGTACAGGATGGCTTATCACTGAGAACTTGGATTGGAGCTGTGCACCTCTTCCAGGAAGGAAGACTTGTAAGTGGGCCTGAACATACTCCTTTATGTTTAGCCCTGGCTTTGGTATCGCAGGAAGGTTCAAGACTCAGGTTGCATCAGTCAGGATCACATTTGTGTTCCTATCGATGAAGAAAAGCAACTAAATCCAGAAACAGGCATCTGTCACTCTGTAATGAACTAAAACATGGCTGCTTCTCAGCTGGGGAAGAAGAGAGAAAGCATAACATTGACATAGAAGGCTTTGGGAAATTGCCAGTCACACATGTGTATTTGTTTTCCACCCCCATTCATGACCCCTGTGTGTGTGCCAGAAAGGGGAAGTTTGTGGGATCGAGGCTGGTGAGAACCCTTCTGGTTATGAAATTTGCATGTCTTCTTGGGTGATTTTGATAACCATTCCTCCCCCAAGTTGTGAACTGTTTTCTTAAACCAAGCAATTTATTGTTCCATTTTATGTTAGTGTTAATTGGGTATTTTTAAAATAAAGGTAATCTATTATTGTTTTGTTTTTTTTGGCTGTGCTGCACAGCATTTGGGATCTTAGTTTCCTGACGAGGATTCAAACTTGTTCCCCCTGCTTTGGAAGTGTGGAATCTTAACCACTGGACTACAGGAAAGTTATTTCTCTAAACATGTCTCCCTGAAATCTTTAAGCAGAAATGCAGAGATTAGGTGTTTTTTTCCTCCAGAATGAAAAAGATCATCTCTGCCTTGGTGACCAGGGGTGAACGTGTTCGGGCCGTGGGCATATATTTGTATGTTGTTGTTATTTAGTCGCTCAGTAGTGCCCTACTGTTTTGCCACCCACAGACTATAGCCTGCCAGGCTCCTCTGTCCTTGGGATTTCCCAGGCAAGAGTACTGGAGTGGGTTCCTGTTTCTTCCTCCAGGGGATCTTCCTCACCCAGGGATGGAACCTGTGTCTTCCTGTGTCTTTTGCACTGCAGGTGGATTCTTTACCGCTGAGCCACCTGAGAAGCCTGAATTTGTGTGAGGCAACTAAAAATAGCCCTAACGCAGGTCCTGGAGAAAACAGTACTTACTATCCTGGGAAGAGGAGGAAGCCTTGGCCTTTCTCGAAGGATGTCCAGAATGGGTTGAAGATCTGGGGGGCTTCCATAATAAGCTTAGGGTTTAGCCAGGCTCTCAACGAAATAAGAAAATCCAAACATGCATAAGCAGTTCTGTAAAGAGCCAAAAGAAGAAAAATGTCTGAGAGTTTTCTCCAGAAATGTGGATAATAAACACTAAAAACAAGGTATGAGGGTTCCTATAAAAGCTTCGCATAAGGGTAAAAGTTAGCCCTTAGCCCCTTCCTCAATTTTTTCCCCCAGGAAAATCATATTTGTATTAATTGCATCCTATATTTCATTTAATATTCCCATTCATAGTTTATATAAATTGATTCAGAAAACCAACCATTTACGTTCTTGGCCCCAAGTTAGAAGAGGAAATATTATGTATAAATTATGTAAAAGTATGCTAATTAGTTTTAAAATGAGAAAATTCAAGAAGTGAAGAATTGGGATACAAAGTTACATATTGCAGTGTTGTTACAACCAATTGTTACCATTGAGGGGTGGCATTTTTTTTTTAGACTTTCTACTTTTTAATAATTTAAAAGTTAACATGAATTTCTTTTGTAATCAGAAATAATTATATAAACTCTTTTATAAGCTGAGCATTATTTCCTATATAGAGTTTTCCTCTCAGGATTAAAGGTTAGATTGGTGGAAATTGAGTCTGGAAGGCCTGAATTTAGTTTGTCACTTATGTCTGAAAATTTTTCTGTTTCAAAGTGGGAAAAAAAAAAGTTTCCAAGTGGCTTTCCTTGCTATAACCTGCTTGATTACTTGTGATGTCGCCACTTTGTTCATTTCCCAGTAGTCACTGAAGGGTGTTATCAGATGGCTGTGGGATACAAATTTTGGAAAAGAGCCCCAATTCCTCTTTGAGAAAGAGCTTCAAACAAATTCGTCCAAGATAAAAAATACTGTTCTTTCCAAGAAGTGTTTGTTTAGAAGATGAATGTTGATGTCACTGCTCACTTACCATTGTCCTATAAACTCTCTCCAGTGAGAATGTGAGTCCTAGGATAATTTATGCAAGAGAAATTGATCAATGTAGAGGGTCAAGAACTTGAAGAGGTTTTATTTAGCCATTATGGGGGATAATTGCTTCTTTATGGGTGTTATGGACTAGATGTTTGTTATTGTTCAATTGCTCAGTCGTGTCCGACTCTTTGTGACCCCATGGACTGCAGCGTGCCAGGCTTCCTGTCCTTCACTGTCTCCTAGAGTTTGCTCAAACTCATGTCCATTGAGTTGGTGATGCCATCCAGCCATCCCGTCCTCTGCCATCCCCTTCTTCTCCTGCCCTCAATCTTTCCTAGCATCAGGGTCTTTTCCAGTGAGTTGGCTCTTTGCATCAGGTGGCCAAAGTATTGGAGCTTCAACTTCAGCATCAGTCCTTCCAATAAATATTCAGGATTAATTTCCTTTAGGATTGACTGGTTTGATCTCCTTGCAGTCCAAGGGACTCTCAATAGTCTTCTCCAGCATCGCAGTTTGAAGGCATCAGTTCTTCGGCCCTCAGCCTTTTTTATTGTCCAGCTCTCACATCCATACATGACTGCTGGAAAACCATAGCTTTGACTATACGGACCTTTGTAGGCAAAGTAATGTCTCTGCTTTTTAATATGCTGTCTAGGTTTGAATATTTGTGTCTCTCCAAAATTCTTATGTTGAAACTCTAACACCCAGACTGGTTGTATTTGAAGAAAGGATGTAATTAAGGTTGAATGAATCATGAGGGTGGAGCCCTGTTCTAATTGGATCACTGTCATTATAAAAAGAGACCCTAGAGAGCTTGCTAGCTCTCTCCAGGAATTCAAGCATGCATGTACCTAAGAAAAAGCATGTGAGGATATAGTAAGAAGGAGACTATCTGTAAACCAGAGAAAGAGCCCTCACCAGAAATTGACCAGGCTGGACCTTGATCTAGGACTTACAGCCTCCATAACTGCGAGAAAATAAATTTCTGCTGTTGAGCCACCCAGGTTATGGTATCTTACTATGGCAGCCTGAGCTAATAGAATGGCTTAGAGCAGTTTTAGGCACTGTAGGAAGAGGGAACAAAGAAAATAGAAGCAGAATCCTGGAACTCTGTATAAGACATGTCATCACCGTAGCCCTTTTCTGTGGTCTGAGATCTAACTCCCTCAGTCTGCCCTTGCAAGCACAGAGTTAATTGAGTCACTGTTTGATGATGTTTATCTGCCAGTAACTCCAGGAATGTGTTTATTTGAATAATGGCATTTATGTAGAGTTGCTCATAGCATCTTAAGTCATTAAATCACCTTGGGTTCTTTCAAAGAAACCAGGAAAAGTAGGGTCTTGAAATGAGTCATTTCTCCCTGCTATAATTATTTATGAAAAACTCAGGTCAGTAAGTTTAACTGTCTGGGTTAGCACTTAGAACAGGTTGTTGAAGTTTTACTATATTGAAATTTGGTTGGAGACATGACTTCAAGTGTACTTTGTTTTTGAAAGGCCTGCCTGGATATAGTACATACCAAGTCCCTAAAGGGAATAAATAATATTAGGTAATTTTTTTTTTCCATTTTCTGTCCTTAAGTATGTGTTTCCTGATTGCAGATACTACATCCTGTTAAGAGTTTGTCACATTTTTTTTCTTTAGTGATGATAAATATAAAGGCATATCCTGTGACACATTGATGGACAAATTTATTGTGTGTGCCTGCTGTTTATGAGGCATTGTGCTAACTTTATGGGGCATATGAATAGGTATAGAACTGAGTCCCTGGACAAATGACGAAGCGAGAAATATTTCTTGGTTTTCTATTTAGTTTTCATAAAACATTTTTTTCAAGGTAGGTGTTATCTTTTTTTTTTTTTTTTTGTTTACTTGGTAATGCTCCATGCTCAGTCACTCATTCGTGTCCGACTCTTTGTGACCCCATGGACTATAGCCCAGCAGGCTCCTCTGTCCATGGAATTTTCCATGCATGAATACTTGAGTGCCTTGCCATTTCCTATTCCAGGGGATCTTCTCAACTCAGGGATTGATCCCACGTCTCTTGCATCTTTTGCACTGGCAGGTCGATTCTTTATCACTAGGACCACCTGGGAAGCCCCAGGTGGGCTTAGTAAGGCAGTGTATAAATATATCAGAGAGAAATTAGTGTGAAGCTTAAGAGATATTTTCCCTCAAGCTTTAAAAGGAAGATAAGGACTCAAAATGGTGATGCTATTCACTTGTGAGCCTTAGGAAATAGCCCCAAGGAGGGAGTGTCTCATATCCTGGATAACTCAGAACTTATCCAGAAGAATAGAAGGTTCATTTTAAGATACTCCCTACACAGTGAGTCACCAGCTGCTCAGACTGTCCAGTATAAACACCTGAGTGGAGCTGTACTTTAAATAGCTGGAAAACCTTCTTCCTCTTCCTACTGGGTAATTTCCACTTTCCCCTCCCCCCAACCTTGGACTCATTCTTGTCACCTAAACAATGTTAAGTATATTGGACAATGGGTTGTCTTTTTTTGTGATTTCCTCCTAAGACTGGGCAGAGGAAGGAAGATGGATTCAGTATTAACTAAGAGTGGGTACTGTGTCCAGCTTAGTCACTCAGTCTTGTCCGATGCTTTGTGACCCCATGGGCTGTAGCCTGCCAGGCTCCTCTGTCCATGGGATTCTCCAGGCCAGAATACCGGAGTGGGTTGCCATGTTCTTCTCCAGGGGATCTTCCCAACCCAGGGATCAAACCCAGGTCTCCTGCATTGCAGGTGGATTCTGTATCACCTGCGTTACCAGGAAGAGTGGGTAGGCAAAGGAAAATCCAGCCTCAAGATGCATGTTTTCCAGTGGTTAGGCCTGTGTGATTGGTGCCATGTATGCACACTGAAGCCTTAGCAAACCTAGAGGGGCAAGTATTTGTTCAAGGTAACTGACTGAAATTTGGGTACATAGTCCAAGTCTGAAGCCTGTGGCCTCTCTCAGAGAGGCCTGTGGTCAGAATCTGGAGGCCTAGCCCCTGGCTTTGGGTTCTGTGGACAGTGATGAAGAAATTGCTCACTATACCTTACTTGTATAAGATGCTGGCTTCCAGTATTATGTGAAGTTAGTATCTGCATTGTCTTTTCACTTCAGCCTTAGCCTCTGGTGGTCATGGTCAGCCCCTGATGTACTGCTGTGCTGCCTGCCTGTGGGTGGGGCATGTGGAGCCCAGTTGTGCTGGAGGGGCCTTGCGGTGGGTCAGGAAATGGCTGGGTACCAGAAGGTTTGGGGAAAATATGGGGCCCAAGAGCCAAGCACCAAACAAGGCTGCATGATAGGAAGGAAGTAAAAGTGTGCATCTGTGAGTGAGGATGGACCTTGGCCAAATGTAACCAGGACCAAGGAAGAACCCTGGAGTAAAATGCAAGTTCTCAGTGATGGTGGGACTCGAAGAAAGAGAGCTAGCTGGGAGGGAGGGCTGATCAGCATTGATTGGAACAGCCATGGAAACCCTAGTCTTTGAGGCTGGTGGTTCTGATATTGGAAGCTCTTGCCTTGCATGGACCTGGGCCCCATCCATGCTCAGAGAAGCCTCGTCCTGCTGGGCTGAGGATCAAATGCCATGAGTAAGCTGGGTGTGCTGGGTAGGCACCCCTTGTGTGGACTACTGCCATAGCCTCCTCATTTGTCGCCTACTTGTAGTCCCTTCTTTCTCTAGCACATGCCTTGCATTTTAACTGCTAACGATCTTTTCTCTAGGCCAAATTTGTTGTACTTCATTTGGAAACACAAAAACAAATACCTCTAATGTTTCCTGTGCAGTCAGGATAGAGTCCAAAGTCAAATGCACGTCAGGCCCTTCCTGAACTGACCCCCAGCCGCTGTCCAGTCCTGTACTGGGCATTTCTTTTTCCTGCACCCTGAGCTCGATGCTAGGGAACTAGGTAGAGATTTTCGGAGGTGCCGAGCTGCGTCTGGATTCTTGGTCTCTGCAGTTGGCTTGCACTCAGCCTGGCTGGTCCATCCTCCTTCGGATCTTTACCTGGAAAACCTAACTGGGGTGTCTCTTCTCTAAAAGCTCCTACATCTGATTCCTTCTGGCAGAAATGAAAACCGTTCTTTATTCCACATCTGTGAGCCCTCTCCCAGGGCTCTTGTTACTATCGTTTGAAGCCACCTACCCCTGCTACAGGCTGGGGAAGCCCTCGGTGCTGTTCTGTCCATTTGATTCCCTGGGGGGTAGCACAGAGCCACTCCAATGTTCTTGCCTGGAGAATCCCAGGGACGGCGGGGCCTGGTGGGCTGCCGTCTATGGGGTCGCACAGAGTCGGACACAACTGAAGTGACTTAGCAGCAGCAGCAGCAGCTTTTAGCAGGCTCAGTAAGTGGTGAATCAATGAATAAATGGTTTCCTAGTCCATTCAGGCTGCTCCAGCAAAATACTGCTGACTGGGTGGCTTATAAACACCAGCAATTGATTTTTCATAGTTCTCAAGCCTGGGAATCTACAGTCAGGGTGCTCACCTGGCCGGGTTCTGGCGAAGGCCCTCTTTGGGCTTGCGGACTTCTCAATGTCTCCTCACATGGTGGAAGGGACCAGGGGG
>NW_011495076.1:7469512-7507212 GCF_000754665.1 Bison bison bison | reverse complement strand
TGTGGGTCTCTTTTACAAGAGCACTAATCCCATTCACGAGGACAGGGTCTTCATGACCTAAGCACCTCCCAAAGGCCTTGCCTTCTAATACCATCACATTGGGCATTAGGATTTCAACCTGTGAATGTAATGGGGACACAGTCCTTGAGACCGTAGCCAGTGAGTTCCTTGGAGGAGGGAGAAAACTAAGCTCAGTTTGTTGTAGTTTCTTGTTGAGTTTATCTGTCAGGTTGTCCAGAGTGTATAAACAAGGCTCTGAGGAAAAGAGGTCAAGTAGACTAATCACGGCCTGCCCCCTACATCCTACAGGGCTGATCCAGAGGAGACAAGTAACTCCCAGAGAAGTGACAGAATTTGTCAAAGTACTTAAAATTACCTACAGAAATTCTGAAGCATGGGGCCGGCATAGTTCTGTTTGTTCTGTGACCATATGAAATTGCCATCCAAAAATCCAGATGGAGAATAAAAACCAGAAAGTTGTGAGTGCTATTTCATAAAGAAACCTACTGCTAACCACTGAACTCCATTGAAGATAGGACTGGATTTTTCCTCCTGTTGTATTTTCTGTTCTTAGTGTAATAAATTGTAATTTATGATAAATTATAAAAATAAATTTGAGTCACTATGTGAGTGATAATTGCTCAGTCATGCCTGATTCTTTGCAACCCCATGGACTGTAGCCTTCCAGGCTCCTTTGTCAATGGAATTCTCCAGGCAAGATTACTGGAGTGGGTTGCCATTTCCTTCTCCAGGGCATCTTCCTAACCCAGGGATCCTGCATTGCAGGGGAGTCTTTACCATCTGAGCCATCAGAGAAACCTTTGAGTCAGTATGGACAAGTCTAAATTTTTAAGAGTGTTTATAAGTCAAGTTGTCACGGTAACATGGCTTGGATTACACTTAAATACCAGAAGATGCTCAGGCATATCTGTTTTTTACATGCTCTGGTCACCATGTTCCAGTCAATTGTAGACAATTCTCTGGTGAACTGTGTATCTTAGACATTCTTAGTGCTTCTTCCAAGTTTGGGGTGCTTTTCTAACTGCTAAGTGATTCAACTTTGCAACAAAAATTTCCTACCTCTGCTTTTTCAGAATAAGAGCATCCTGAGATGCAAGGTGCAAGGCAAGCTACTATCAAAAGACAGAAACAAAACTGCTATCAAATATGCAACTAGCCATTGGCAAGAAACATCATTTTTCACTCTACTGTGCAACAGAAACAAAATATAGAGATATGTGGCATGTTGAAGAGAGAGACTACAGTTATCATTTATAACTTCCTATTTAAAATTTTTGTTTTCATGGGAACAGCCTTATTCATTAGAACTTTTTATTAGAAGCTATCTATCATGTCCCATGTGTTGTATTGCAGGATGTGCTCTGTACAAGGTGTCTGGGTTTGGGAAAGTCTCGGCTGGGAAGGAGCGACGTCCTCTTTCTGATCTGCATAGTGGAGTGATATGGGCTCATAGGAACCCTGATCAGTGTCCTCACTGACTGATTTGATGTGTGTTTGTGCATGTGTGCTCAGTCACGTCCAACCCTTTGTGGTCCCATCGACTGTAGCCCACCAGGTTCCTCTGTCTATGAAATTTTCCAAGCAGGAACACTGGAGGGGGTTGCTGTTTCCTACTCCAGGGTATCTTCCTGACCCAGGGATCAAATCTGTGTCTCTTGTGTCTCCTGCATTGGCAGGTGGATTCATTACCAACTGCGCCACCTGGGGAGCCCTGCTGAGCAGATAAATATTTGAAAATATAAACTTATTAGGATAAAATGCTGATTTTATTGATGTTAGCTTCTGAGGTTCTATTTAAGAGCTCATTTAAAGAAAAAAAAAACAAACAGGAAAACTTTATTCTGAAAACCAAAATTTGAAAACCATTGACATAGCAGAATGCCTTGACATGAGACTGGAGTATTACAGGTAAATTTCAGTTACAACAGGCTTCATAACTCCTGTCAGAATTCTCCTGATGAGCTCACATCTTTCTGCTTTGATTGGTGGTAGAGAGAAATCTGGTTTGGGGTTAGGAATTGTCATGGAATTATTGCATTTTCCAGAGCACTTTTGCCATGTGGCACAGTTTGCACCATTTATATTGATGTAATAAAGCTCTTCGTGTCTGAAAAACCATTTGATACCATCACACTATAAATTATGTACTTATAAGTTTGTCTTATGGAAGTAAGAGCTTAGGGTTCTAATTTTGGTTCCTTCATAATAATTGTCTGAGCTGTAGGAAAGCATTTCTCTCTTAGGGCCTCTAATATTATAGAATTGGATGAGGTGGTTTTCAAGTTTGCTTGAAATTCATTGTAAGTTAATTTCCTTGGCCCGTCATTGGATGAGATATCAGTGGAACTGTCTGGAATATTCTGTATCTGAAATGTTTTGGTTTGTGTTTAGGTAACTGAAGGTGAAGTATATGAGATACTTACTCTTTGTAGTGGTCTCTTCTGCCAGACAATTTACTGTCTGTGCAGCCTTGTGGTTTTTTTATGCTCTTGGGCAGTTCTCTATGGAATTTGGTCCTGTGAATTTGGCAAGTGTTTATAAGTATCATATAAAAGCACTCTATTCCCCTAAGTCTTTCTGTCCCTACTAAAGCATTGCCAGGTTTATTAACATAATCATTTGAATATACTAAACTCCATACTCCCTTTTTGAATTGCAGTGTACCAATTCATAGAGAGCAGATTGGTGAAGGAGGTCAGATTTGGAAATAATTTATTGCTGAAAAGCTTCTTTTCTTTTTTAGATATGAAAAAGGAACTCGGGGATGGAAATACAATATTACACTTAGCTGTCAAAAGGAAAAGAATCATCTTAGATCTTATTCCACATTGAAATTATAGCACTCACAGATCACACTATATAAAATTGGTCAGATTCCACCGACTGGTTGCGATTACTTCCCTAATTGGAAAAAATTAGGACTATTAATCATTGTGACACAAGGCAAAATGTCATTGTGGCATGACAGTCTTATTTTCCACCTGAGAAATGGTGGCTTCTGAGGGCAGAACCAAACCCTCCTTCCCCCACTTTCTCTTCCCATTTCCTTTCTGGCCGTAGCTCTCTGCAGTAGATCAGACAAAGACTTACAAAAAGGCAGAGGGCACAGAAACAGAAGAAGAAAGCGTTCCTTTGTTTTGTATTCCACGGAAACATCTGTGAAAATGAAAATGGGGGAGGGGAGGGAAGACCTCCCAAACCAAGGAAATGTGACTGTTACAACACACAGACATTTAAAATTACTGCATGTAGCTAATTGACATATAGACAAAGTCTTCTTAGGCATGGGGACATCTAAATGACTGAATTCTGAATTTTCCTTTTATTCCTCCTAGATGCACTCAGAAGGGCAATGTTTGAAGCAATTCGCCAGAATTTTCTTATGAGGATAATAATTTTCTTAGTATAGAAGTAATTATGGTTGTAACACATGAATTATTTTGGTATTGAGTTTTGTAATTTCTTAATGTTTTGGCATACTTAAAATTTACTTGGGCAATTGCACACTGCACATTTTAAACAGGATTTAAAAGAAAAGGGTAATTGACAAATGCTAGTTTGTCTCATGTTTAGCTTTTAAAAATATAACTTTTTTCTTTAGGCATCAATATTAACTTGTATTAGCTTTTTTAAAAAAGAGAAACAAACATAAGTATCTGTTAAAAAAAAGTGTAATTAGAGACCCTCTGCCTTCCTCCCCGCCCCCCCCTCCTTTTTAATACAGTAATAGCATTTTTGCTGGAAGATTTCTGTTTCTCTAATGTAAGCAGCTTCTTTTATATGTCCCTGGAGTTTCTCTCCCCCTTCACAGAATTCTTGCTGTACTTTAAAGAAGGTACTAACCATTTTGGTGTCTTTAATCTCTCCAAGAGGGAAAATTATTATGACATATTTGGTGAACATCATGTTCAAATACTGCAAACTTCCTTTTTTTTTTTTGAGTGTCTCATTAAGCACCATGGGACGTTTCTTATATTTATATTTCCTCCTCAAATACTAATGTTAATTTGGTGTCAAATTGTTGATGCAACAACATTTTGTGATGATATAGTTGATTACAGGCGGTACCTTGCTGTTATAATAATAGTGAACATTGTGTCAGGCACCCTGCCCAGGTTGTCTGCATGATATTTCATTTCATGCTCCTGACAAGTGCATGATGTGGATGCTGTTATTATTGTTTGTATTTTTATAAATGAGAAACTGAGGCACAGAAATGTGACAGAACCAGCCCCCGATCTCAAAAGAGGGATGGAACTGTAATATGCTGTCATGCCTTTCCCATAGTGTTAGTGTCTCTCCAGTCAGGTCTTTTTGCTCATTTGTTTTGTTTTGTGTTGGTGGTGGAAGTGTGGGACTGGAGGGTGTCAATTACCCTCAAGTTAAACTGTTGACAAAAGGCGTAGTTATTATGGCAGCATTTAATTGTTTTTTTTTTTTTTTTGCAACAGGCAGGTCCCTTGGGATAAAGGGGTGTAGGTAGCTACTGACACAGAGCTAAGGCTAATGGTTGGACAGCTTGTGACTTTGAAATCTTTGCATTGGGTTGGGTCCTTGACCATCAGTTCCCCTTGAGAGCTCCCTTGATGTCCTAGAGAGGTTCTCCAGCCCAACTCAGCCCATCACTGTCACAGGGCTCAACAGAAGTGTGGACTGAGACTCAGACACTTGGGGAGTGTTTGCAGGAGCCTGGGGTTGGAGCGTCCCTAAGTGCGCAGGTGAGATGGCCCCTGCATCAAAGTGACCCCTTCCCTCAACTGCTGCCAATGGTGGCAGGTAATCTCCTACCTTGTGGTAGTCACCATTTGCCAGGGGATGTGTAAAAGACTAGGTACCACCTAGGAAAGGCAGTTTAGGACTGTGCTGTCATAATGCGGGAAAGGCAGATTAGGAAAGTAGAAGTGCATAACAGTGGAGACCTGCTGGACCTTTGGGTTGGGTCAGGGGGATCTGGGCAGTATGAGGGGAAACTAATTATAAATCATTGTGCAAGTATTGCGGTCAGGCTGAGTGTCTCTTTCATTTCAAGTGACTTTTACCCCAGATAGCTGTCTGAGGGTGACCCATGTTTGGATTCCCTTGTGAATTCTTTGGGCCTGATAGAATGTGACTTGACTGCTTACATCCTAACTTCCCTGTGTATAAAATAGTAATAGCCTGTTTCATTTTTGTGGGGCTTTTAACTATTTACAGTGCTTTCTGACTTGTCCTTTTAGATCCTTTTAGCCTCCTATAAGGCAGCTAGGAGAGAGCTACTTCTTTTTTAAGAATGAGATGGTGAAGGCACAGCAGATGAAGTGACCAGTGGAGCATAAATCAAATTTCATTGGTCAAGACAGCCCAGATCTACTTACTGTTCATTTGAAGAACTATCTCAGTTTATTTCTCTGAATACTTACTTTCCGCCTCTGTGTAATTTTGACCATCTACCACATGCTTTGTGCATATATGTGTCCAGACAGTAGATCCAACCAGATCTTGATGGGTGGCCACCATCTTTAGATGAAAACACCAGCGTGAAGCCTGTACTTTGCTGCTGCATCCACAGACCAACCTCAGCACCATGCTGCAAGTGATGTATATCCTGCCTGCTCTGTAGTACAGTATTACTGGTGACCTGTTTTGGAGAAGGCAATGGCAACCCACTCCAGTACTCTTGCCTGGAAAATCCCATGGACGGAGGACCCTAGTGGGCTGCAGTCCATGGGGTCGCAAAGAGTCGGGCACGACTGAGCGACTTTACTTTCACTTTTCACTTTCATGCACTGGAGAAGGAAATGGCAACCCACTCCAGTATTCTTGCCTGGAGAATTCCACAGACAGCAGAGCCCTAGTGGGCTGCAGTCCATGGGGTCGCAAAGAGTCGGGCACGACTGAGCGACTTTACTTTCACTTTTCACTTTCATGCACTGGAGAAGGAAATGGCAACCCACTCCAGTATTCTTGCCTGGAGAATTCCACAGACAGCAGAGCCCTAGTGGGCTGCAGTCCATGGGGTCGCAAAGAGTCGGGCACGACTGAGCGACTTTACTTTCACTTTTCACTTTCATGCACTGGAGAAGGAAATGGCAACCCACTCCAGTATTCTTGCCTGGAGAATCCCAGGGACAAAGGAGCCTAGTGGGCTGCTGTCTAGGGGGTCACACAGAGTTGGACATGACTGAAGTGACTTAGCAGTAGCAGTCATAGATTCTTTGGGCTTGCTAGGTGGCTCAGTGGTAAAGAATCCGCCTGCCCAGGTGGAAGATGCAGGAGACAGATTCGATCCCTGAGTTGGGAAGATCCCCTGGAGGAGGAGATGGCAACCCACTCCAGTATTCTTGCCTGAAAAGTCTCATGGACAGAGGAGCCTGGTGGGCTACAGTCCATGGAATTGCAAAGTGCTGGACATGACTGAGTATGCAAATGGATTCTTTATTATTTTTAAGGTCCATGTCATTTTTTTTTTTTTTTTAAAGCATGTTAAGGGTCCTTTTAAGGGAAACTAATGGGAAGGTTTAGCGTCTTGCTCTGTAAACACGGGTAGTAATACCATCCTTGCTTATTCATGGGGTAATTATCATGATCAGGTGAGATCATTCTTGTGAAGCTGTGTACATCATAAAGGGCTTTACAAACATTATTATGGACGAATGACCCTGTGTTCAAGATGGAAGTCCGCACTAGTTAAAGCAATTGCTTATGATACCATCCATATCTGCTTCTCTCAAGACCCTCCACAAGGCCCAAGGGGGACGTGCAGGGGTCACCCAGGTGTTTCTGAAGAAGAAAGACTTCTAAGGTCCCTTGGGAAAGACCTGGCTCACAGTTCCAGGAGCCAGTGTCCAAGGCATGTGACCATAGGAACAGAGATCTACTATCAGGAAGGAATCACCAGCTAATCTCCAGGAATCAGCTGGGTATTGATAAGAAGGGTCAGTGACATATTGCCTGGAATGAGCCAAAACAAAGATAGTAGCTTGCACCTTTTGTCTCCAAAATAAAAGAAAAAAAAAAAAGAAGAAAAAGGGAGAAATGAGAGACAAGCTGGAGCACATGCTTTATTAAACCTCGAATCAGTTGGCGTTAGCCCAGATGCTAGTGTTTCCTGCATAATGCTCCTGTATGAGGCTGTGGTGGAGAGTACATTGCACTGTGAAGAAATTGCCTCGAGCAGCACCCACAGAAAGTGTCCACTGATGATGCAGGGAGGGAGGGGGGGAAGGAAGGTTTGAAATAGCCTGATCCTGCCCCCAGTGTATTAGCAAGTGATGGTTACCCAATTAACTATATTCTTGGGATAGTCACTGATTTACAAGGTCTTCTTTTGCCAGGTGCTGTGCTGGTGCTGTATTAACATGGGAGAGGGGAGGGATTTTGGACCTCAGGAAATTTACTCCTCCATTCAATATGTGTTAGGTACACGCACTAGGCATGTGCACTGTGCTGTGATTCCAGAGATGAACAGCGAACTCCAAGGGGCTCAAATCTGCATGGACAAGGCAGAGAAGTGATCACTGATTGTGGTCCTGGGAGAGGCAGGTATGTCCAGAGGAAGGGCCGCTTCTGTCAGGGCAGGCAGGTGTCCTGGAGAAGGTGGTATCTGAATAGAGTTGAAGGAATTGTAGGAGGTAACGAGGAAGAAATATGGGAAGACTTCCCTAAATAAGGAAATGGTATAAGTAAAGGCAAGGAAGCTAAAGGTGTGTGTGGAATGACTGGGGAGCTACACATAGGCAACTTCTATATAAATTATCATCATCTTAAAACTGCAACATGTAGCTGACATGTTGCCTTATTCCAGTTTAGATCAGTGACTCTCACCTCAGCTGAATCACTCACCCACTACCCCTACTCCCAAGGGTGTTTGGAAATGTGTTGTTTTTGACAAGTATTTGAGAAGTCCTGGTGACTTTCACTGGACAGGGCCAGGGATGGTACAAGCCTTTAGAAGAAAGAACAAAGCCCTCATAGGCTTCATCTCATGAGGTCACAAGTCAGTGAATATGTCTACTGTTTCTTAAGATACAAAAGTCAAAGTCCACAGCTTGTAGGTTATTAGTAGGGTCTGGAATGCTTGTTCCATTACTCTTTTATGTTTGAAATTTCTTATGCTGTATCTAGTTTCCATGTTTAATTGCTATTCTGATTTATAAAATTCTAATACCTTATGTTGCCAGTATCTTTGTTAAGAGCAAGCACTTATTTTCTTCCTGTTCCCAAGTGGAGAACTCCACTAATATAACAGTCTGTTCCTTCTCTGCCCCTTCTCTCCTTCCTTTCCTGCCTGGTTTGATTGGCAGTTGGTCGGCCAATGTGAGCCTGGGGACCAGGATGCCCTGGCTCAATCCTTCCTGTCCCTGGGGGATCTGCCTTCTGGTTTGTGAGCTTAGTGATGATGCTGGAGGCCTGCATGTTCCTGACCTAAACTCAATCTAGGGGAGTGTCAGCCGGGTCCTGTGTAGAGTAAGGTGGTTTGTGTACTGCATAATGGGGGCAAGTGGCATTTGGAAGCCAGCCAGTGCTCCGCTGGGCCCCGCCGGCTGTGCTGGGACCCAGGCAGTTCCTTTTGCTCATTTGAACGAGGCCATTGTGTAGTCCAGTGGTGGTCCTGTTGCACAACCCCAGAGGGCACAGTTGTGTTCTCATTGTGGTCTGTGTCTGCTGTTCTAGGTCTTGTTTGCACTGCCTTGGTAGTGAGCCAAAGGTCTACACACTCAATTGTATCCTTCCCTGTGGTCGTAAATGTCAAAAGCTGACATTTTGGTCTCCATTGGTTTGACCTGCTTCCTCTGTTTCTCCAGTGGATGAAAGGGATACTGTGAGTGTGTATACATACATATACATATATCTGCTCCTTTATCTGGTCCTTTAGTTGCCTTAATGGAATGAGGTTTTGATGCTCTGTGAGATCTAAATTTTGTTTCTCTCACCTGCTTATGATTACAAGTTTAATAGTACTGAAGAATGTAAATTATGAAGCTGAAGTCTCCCTTGACCTTTTTCTCTGCTTTCCTTTTTAGAAGCTATCATTGCTAATGGTTTGGGGTGGAACATCAGATCCTTTTCTGTTCTGTTGGTGTGTATATTTTTAAAAATGTGATCACATTATTTTCTGTGGCTTAAAAAAGATCATCTCTGTTCATGTAAGTATACATTATAAATCTAGCTGTTTTATAAACTAATATATTTTAAAATTTATAATAATCATAACTATAATCCTTAAATTTGAGGCTTTATAAACATTTTTTGTGTGTGAGAACAACCTTATGGGATGTGTGCTGTTCGTAACATTTTTTAGCTCAAGAAACTGAGGCACAGAGATCAGGTAACTTGTCTAAGATTATGCAGAACAAGGGTATAAAATTGGTATTTGAAGCCAAGTGACATGGCTCCATAATGCATGCTCTTAAATATATTTGACAACATATGGTATCAAATTCAAAAAGTGCCAAACGTTGGTGATACAAAGGTAGAGGTTCCCATTCATTTCAACCCGGTAATCATGCTTCCTGTTACCCCATTCTTTCTTTTGTTTAGTCCCTGGAAACCACCATTCTACTCTTTGCTCTATGTGTTTGAATATTTTAGATCCAAAATATAAATGAAATCATGCAGGTATTTCTTTCTGTGTCTGACATTTCATTTAGCATAATGTCTTCTAGGTCTGTCCATATTACAGTTACAAATGGCAGGGATTTCTTCCTTTTTTAAGACTGAATGTTCATTGTATGCATATACTACTTTTCCTTTCCATTCATCGCTCAATGTACATTTTAGTTGTTTTCATACCTTGGTTATTGGGAATAATTAATTCACAATAATAATAATAGTTAATTGTGAATCTTTTTAATAGTTGCATACTGTTCCATACTGGGCTTCCCTGGTGGTTCAGACAGTAAAGAATTTGTCTGCAGTGCAGGAGACCTGGGTTTGATCCCTGGGTTGGGAAGATCCCCTGGAAAAGGGAATGGCTACCCACTCCAATATTCTTGCCTGGAGAATTCCTTGCACAAAGCAGCCTGGCAGGCTACAGTCCATGGGGTTGCAAAGATCTGGACACGACTGAGCAATTAACACTTTCACTCCACATTCAGATTGTGTGATAATTTAAACCTCTTTTTGTGGTTTCCTGGACTATGTTCTTCTAAATACTACTGCCTCAAAGAGTCTGCTTTTATATTAATATGCAACTATATGCACTCATGTAGTTATACATATATGAATATCTCTGTAGAAAATATTCTTGGAAGTGTAATTGCTTTGTCAAAAGGGATGCTCATTTAAAACTTTTTATAATTTATCTTGACAAATTATATTCCCCCCAACCTCTACCATTTATATTTCCACCAACCTGCTTTGCTTTTCCCATGCTGACATTGGATATTATCACTAGTATTATATTAGTCTATAAAAGTGATGTCAGTACACCAGGTGAGCAAAATCAGGAATGTTTGACTTTGGTGATCTTTTAGCTTATCCTGTCATGTAGGATTCACTTGCTCAAGAAGAGTTAAGTGTAAGTTATACAGAAACTCCCTGTGTTATTAAGAAATATCTTCCATTCTTTTAAAGTGCAGCTATTACATATCATTTTCACCTACTTTAGGAAAACCACCTTTGCAGCTTCACAGCCAGGGAATGCTTCCTAGACTAGGGCAAGGCAGTTATCGATTAGGGAGTCTGTACTTCAGCCCCCTTTGCCAGCCCCTCCCTTGAAAGCAGAGAAGCAGTGAGAAGCCACAAAGTCCTGGGTGGCACTGTGGGGACCCCAGCTACTTTAAAGAAGGCTGTCATCATTGAGGCAGTGTCTCACACAAACTGGCAGGAAGCTTATGCTGTCATCATGGAATTGAGAAAGCTCCGTATCTCTCCAGCTTGTGTTTTTATCTCCGTCTCTTTTCTTCTCTGAGCGTTTTCTAAGGAAAGACCAGCACCTTTAACTACATGCCCTCAGATTCCCTTTTGGAAATCTTTGGCTTCACAGGATCAGCTCACTTTAACTCTCAAGCCTGGAAGAGCAGAATTTTTGTCTGATCTGCTGGACGGATCCCAGATTGTGTTCTATGGGGTAGTAGATTGTTTGCTGAAGAAAGAAGGGGATTTTGTGTATCAGAGTGTGCTGTGCCTCTAGGTCTCTGATCCTTTGAGTTGATTTGAGAAGGAAGAGGTTTGGTAGCCACCAGGGGGTTCAGGGTTGGCTAAGCTGAGTCCTTCCTTGCTGTGTTCTGTGCTGCCCAGCCTTGGGCTCAGTGGATGCTGTTTCTCGTCTGGTCCATTTTCTGCCTAATGAACTCCGGGTCTATCATGCTGACAGCCGCTCAGGTTGACCTTGAAGTTCTCAAATTTTAGTTTTCACTTTGAAATTTTGTTTGCTAGTCATGTTCTTTTAAATTTAGACTTTTGAACTTGCTACAGAACAAGAAACTGATACTGTGCTCCTCCCCTTTCCCTTTAAAACTGAATTGACAGCTTGTCAGTTTCCTAACTACTTACCAGAAGTACATATAATAGGAAGAGTCTAAATTGAAAGTGTTTATGCTTAAGCTAAAGTGATACCAGTGTAAGTTTAATATTCATCACACATTTCAGATACCTCTTTCATTGGCACATTCCTGATTTTGAGGCTTTTCAATAAAGCTGTCCTAATCTCCTAAATCTAGACAGTAGAACTGCCAGTTTTGTTTCCATATTTCTAATTAAGCTAGGTATCTGTAAGATGGGGAAGAAAGGGTTTCAAGGTTCCCTTGTTTGTGTCAGTTAAAAATCAAGTAGTGATTCTAGAAAAATTTCCTTGTGAAGCAGTTGTGTTCTTGAAGGGATTCTTTGAGTGCCAAGCATCTTCATTTCAGGTTTTTTATGTTTGTATCTTGGTTTAAAAGAAAGCTCTTTGTGTTGGGTGTTTTGCTGAAACTCTGTAATGAATAATGGCACATTAACACTGTATTGCTCAATATCTATAAGGGAGGGTTTTTAGAGAGTTCACATAGAATCTCTTCTCTTGTGGTCACCTCTGTGTCTATTTCTATTCCTAAATAAGCATTCTAACTTTTTGGGTACTTTTCACTTTTGAGAAGTTGGCTACAGGCACACACAATTCAATTTTTTTTTTTTTTTATCATCATAGGTTCATTTTATGTCTGAAGTTGCTGCATCTTACAGGTAACCTTTATAATAAATATTGTCCTGATTTCTTGTGAATTGGTATGTGTAGTGAGATCTTAAACCCCTAGTTTAGTAGCCTACAGTCCTTTGCACATATATTCTGTGTTCGAACTCTTCTGTGCTTCTGAACTGAGAATGAAAGGGACCATTGAAGGGAAGTGTGATGGATAGAAATATTATTTTTATTCTTTGCCTCACTTTTTTTCAAAGCATGCAAACCAGTCATTTCCACATGACTAGCTGCTAGCAGCAACAAAATGATGGCTCTGTCTTTGTAGTTCAGGCAGCTGCTTTGTAGGCTGGGACTCGTGTGTGGTGTGTGTGTCTGGTGCTTGCAGACTGATAGGAGGAGAAGGTATATTCCCAATTCAGCTCTTTTCCTAGTGTTTCTCTGCACTTCCTTCTGGTAGATGTTTCTGTTTCTGGCTAAATTGTGGAGGCTAGAAGCAGAGAAATTGAAAAGTTTTGTTATGTGCATCTTTTGGCTGGGAGATCAGGGCACTGAGGCTGCTGAATTGTCTCACAGCGCCCTCATTCCCTTGCTAATATCTCGTCTTCTCCCCTCCTTAACTGTCTTCTGGGAAAGCTCTTTATTTATTTATATTCTAGAATGACTTAGGACCATTCACAGTTAAGTAAGCAGAAAGGTACACCTTACGCTTCACTTCGTAAGTACATAGGCAAGTGGTGTGGCCAGACTCCTCCTCACAGCTTACAGCAAAAACACCACAAGTTTTAGTACTAGCACCACTATAACAC
The DNA here is from genome assembly GCF_000754665.1 of Bison bison bison. Classification (NCBI taxonomy): domain Eukaryota; kingdom Metazoa; phylum Chordata; class Mammalia; order Artiodactyla; family Bovidae; genus Bison; species Bison bison. Next base: position 7,494,288 of record NW_011495076.1, on the reverse strand, counting down.
TGTGTTGATTTCATCTGTAGCTATGATAAAGAAGAAGGAGACCAGAAACAGCCTTCAGGAAGATCTTAGGAAGAGAGAATGCTTCTGGTATCAATAAGGATTTTGAGATTGTCCTAATCCTGATAGAGGTCATTGAAAACAGTTTGTTTGTTGGGTTGACCATGGTCCCACAGCTGTTTTACCATGATTGAAAGTCCCAGGGGATGCATGTCATAGGATGTGTTGTGTACAGCTTGTGCTAAGCAGGTGACGGCTGGTGGCCAGTCATGCCCAAGAGACTGCCCATGGTGCCCCTACAGCATGAAGAACAGCATTTCTGCAAAGCAGGTGTTTTTTATTTTAAGCATACCTCATGTCATGGGCTTCCCTGGTGGCTCAGATGGTAAAGCGTCTGCCTGCAATGCAGGGGACCTGGGTTCAATCCCTGGGTCAGGAAGATCCCCTGGAGAAGGAAATGGCAACCCACTCCAGTATTCTTGCCTGGAAAATTCCATGGACGGAGGAGCCTGGTAGGCTATAGTCCACGGGGTCACAAAGAGTCGGACATGACTGAGTGACTTCACTTCACTTCACATGTCATGTTGATTTGGATTTCCCCCAAAGGGCAATCTTTTTTTTTTTTTTAACCTTATGAAAAGGCTTATTTCAAATTTCTGTGGGAAAAAATCAGTATTCCCATATTGTACTTGACATATCATCTAGGAATTGATTTTAAGAGAAATTGGTTTGCACATGTGTAGGAGTATTTTCATTAATAACAATAGCTACTGGTATAAGGAACAATTCCATTTGTCATGTACTGGGTTAAGTGCTTTTAAGTGGATTATTAGCTTGTCTACTTCTCACAATAACCTTGTGAAGTAGGTGCTGTTAATATCATTGCTATATTTCAGGAGGGGGAGCCCCGGTGCTCAGTGATAAAGAATATGCCTGTAGTGCAGGAGATGTGGGTTCATTCCCTGGGTGGGGAAGATCCCCTGGAGGAGGAAATGGCAACCCACTCCAGTATTGCCTGGAGAATCCCATGGACAGAGGAGCCTGGTGGGCTGCAGTCCATGGGGTCACAGAGTTGGATTTAATTTAATAACTGAACACACAGACACATATTTCAGGAGAGCTGTATAAGATTTGGAATGGTTGCTTGACCAAGGACACACAGGTACAGAAATTTGCACCCTGGGTTGTGTGATAACTGAGCATAAACTCATGACAAATTCCCCAGTGTGTCCTGATTGTGGCCGATGTCTATAACTGCAAGACAGGCACCACGTTTTAGGGACAACACAGATTCCCAGTTTCTCTGCCTAACTACTTGGTCTGACTGTAATTGTGTGCCCTGGAGCTTAATTGTCTGGCTGTGAATCGTCTGACTGGAATTAGAAGTTGGTTGGCAAGAAAATTATTTTCCCTTCCACCCTTACCCTACCTCACTGTTTCTATAACCTAGGTCCCAAAAGGATGACCTTATGGTCTTGATGCAGAGTGGTATATCACGCTTCTCACACTTAGATGATCAGCATCTGTGCAGTAATTTCATTAAACACAAACAAGTCACTAAACTTGCTTTTGTCTTAAGTGCAGCATCAGCAGTGAGCACTGTGCTTTCAGAGCAAATGCACTTGGTTAAAGAAGTAGATACTCAGGAGACAGCTTACTATAATGAGGCAGCTACAACATTGTTACTGAGCAGGACTTGGTGGTTAGAAGACTCCAAGGGGGTAAAAAGGGCTATAATTAAAATACAGTAATTGGCAGGTTTGTGCACAATACAGATTTTTCTGTTTTGATTCTGAAAAAGCCAAATCTTTCTTTGTTTGTAAGAGACTGATTTTGCATTGTTTGTATGAGGTTTTTTTCCCCTAATAAACGGAAATTGAAATTTTTGTATTGTTAGTAATGGGAGGGTAAAATGAGAGGTGAGACAGACAGAATTGGATTACTGTAGGAGGGAAGGACAAGACTCCCAACCCTGTGTTATCCATGAAATCAGAACAAAACAGAACATAGCAGGGTCAGAGGAGATCTTCAGACAGGGGTTCATGGACCTATAGACTTGTGATGAGTATGATGTGGTGCTGAGTATGAGTGGACTTCAGGGAATCTGTTTTTAGATCTCACCTTTCATAAATGTTCTTGTAGTACTTGTAGTCTCCTTTTCCTCCCACTCCCTTCTCAAATAAGTCTTCTGTGTCTGGCCAGTCTCTCACATCTCTAGTCTTACCAGGCAGTCCTCTGACTCTGAGTTCTAGACTCCTGAATTCCAGACAAAGGGATGATTGAAGAAGTAGTGGTGTTGGTGTTGATGAAAATTAATGACTCTAATGACAGGATAACAAATACTTTTGCAATTCAGGTGGTGTCCAATCCTTTATTTTCCATAAATTGAAAAAGGACTTAATTGAGTTGTCAGTTGATCATTAAAAAAAATTTTGATGATAGATCACCCTGAGATTATTTTTGGCGTATGTCCCAGAAGCAATTCAAACTATTGAGGAAAATTATCATGACAGATTTGAATTTCCATGAAGTTATTTGTGTAAACAAGTTTTCTCAGCTTTTATATTAAAAAAGAGGAAGAGGCAGATAGGAATAAAATTTATGCTGAATTTTGTCTCATGTTAGCCATATTCGTCTATGCTATGCTATGCTAAGTCACTTCAGTCGTGTCTGACTCTGTGCGACCCCAGAGATGGCAGCCCACCAGGCTCCCCAGTCCCTGGGATTCTCCAGGCAAGAACACTGGAGTGGGTTGCCACTCCAATGCATGAAAGTGAAGTCGCTCCGACTCTTAGCGACCCCATGGATTGCAGCCTAACAGGCTCCTCCATCCATGGGATTTTCCAAGCAAGAGTTCTGGAGTGGGGTGCCATTGCCTTCTCCGATATTCGTCTATAGATGCTTAATTTAACTGGAAAAAGTAACTCATCTCATTAACTGATGCATTTCTAATAACTGATTTGTATTTTAATAATCATTTATAAAATTATAATGTTTATGGTATTAGTTGTATATAACTAATAAATAATGCACATCAATTCAGGTGAAAAATGAGCCTCTTATGGTTACAGGAAATTTAGATACTCATGTTTACATTTTTATGTATGGAAATTTAAAGATCCTGTGACCATAAAATATTTATATGTAAATTTTTAAAGTTTCTTGAGATCATAAGATTTACATATATATGACATTTTCTGTAAATTATGCATATACATATTATGCATATACATATTATACATCCTTAATTTGCAGAGATATTTGATAGAATGACTAATAAAATCTTCAAATGTTAGAAATATTTTATGTTAAGATAAAATTCTTTGGGGATACTGGAATGGACATATAAATTCAAAGGGAATAAGGAACAATGAAAAGTTTTGTTATACAAGAGCTTTTCAGTTTGTATATGAATAATAATAGACATCAAATGGCTCTGGTGTTTTAAGTTGGATACATTTTAAAGAATCATACTTAATTTTCAGATGCATTGTATGATGCATTGGAAATTTAATTCTTTCAAACTGTTGAAATTTCAGACGGAAAAACTTAGGTGTCAATTTAAATGTGTGCAAGGGGAAACGTTGTTATAGTTCTTTTAGCAGACAGGCAAGCAAAAACTTTCTGGAAAACACTGAGATCTAGTAAGAACTAGGTGCCTGTCATCCTAGAATATTAATACAATATGAAAGTGACAGAGCCTTAAAATCAGGAGATGTTACACATCTCTGAAGCCCTCTGAGGTCACATGAAGAAAGGTACTGGGAGAAGCATTGTTTACTATCCTGAAGAGGTGGTGAGAACTTTAAATTAAACTAGTAATGATAATTATTATTATTGTATTATTTAAGAGCCTACCTTTATTCCTTAAAATCAAGCTGTCTTTCGTATATATATGGATATGTCTGTATGTGTCTGTGTGTGTGATTATATGGTGTGATGGTAAAGAGAAGGTTTTGGGGGTTCTTATACTAGAAGTAAAAGTCGGTGAGTTTGTGATTGTGTGCAAGGCAGCACACATGTACCTTTCTGTGATGGAATGCCCACAGCTGACCTTTAAGCAGTGATTTGGAAGAGTTTCTGTGTCTTTAAGGTCACTGGGGGAGAACAGATCAAGCTAGGAAAGGCAGAGTGTGATTCAAGGGCCATCACAGTCTCTTCCATTCAATGTGTGCACATGTGGCAGTTTCTGTTCTTAGACGATAGGGACCATCTCGGGCCATATACTAACGTCTGATGGGATCTCACAGTCTCTCCCAGCCAACTGAAAAGTGGAGGGACTTCTGATGGTCAAGATTGAGAGTCTGCAGATGACATGGTCCTGGCCATGCTCCACACCATACCTGGCAGGCCAGAGCAGAGCAGAACAGAGTTGACGAATGGGGAGGGAATTGGTGTAGAGGAGGGGAGGTGGGGAAAGGCACAGAGGAGGGGATAGCCTGTGCTGGGAAGGCCAGAGCCGTCCTCTCTGAGATGTCCTGTGAGTTACCTGCCGTTCTTGCTCCTGGAGGCCCAGTCCCCCTGCTGTCAGCTTGCACAGATACCTGCTTGCTCTCTTCTAGACTCACTTTGGTCACGGTATTATTGGATGTAACATTTGCTTAGGTAACTTTCTTGGAGGCCATTTTCCACTTGGAATTTCTAGTGAAAATGTCTTGCTGTGGCATTGTGCTGGGCCAGCGCCTGTCCTCAGGCATTTCCAGGCTTTCTCTTGGCTGATACAGCCATGACCTGGGTCTCTGGCAGGTCTTTGTAGTGTATTCAGTGTGTGTGATAGCTTTTGGGAGCTGGTGATTCCTAAATATTGCCCAACTAATAACTATCTGGAAAGCCAGACTGGATCCCAGTGGAACCCTTTTGAACTAAGTGCTGCCTGTCTTTAAAAGAGCAGTGCAGGCTTCATAGCCTCTTCTGGCTGGCTCTGTTATTAATCTCTTTAGGAGATGATTCCTTAGGGAACCAGGATAAGAGGACCTGCTGCCTACAAAACAGCTGTCTTTAGAAAGAGACCATGGAAAATAATCTAGTACAACAAGGGCTATTGTCCAGAAGTGACATTTTCCTCCTTTCCTTGACTTGAAACCGTTGTGTGGAAACATGGAAAAGTAATTATAAATTGAGGAGGGGGGACATCATGCCTTTGACTGTTTCTTTCTTACCCAGTGCGCAAGGGAGATAATGCTTTTTAGCGGTTTGTTGCCTCCCTGGTTTTTGAACAGAAATCCCATACAAATCTGACACTAAATTAATCAGGCAAATGTATAGAATGTCAGAGGGATTACATTGGATTCTGGGTAATCATTGGTTGGCCTTTGAGCTGTTGACATGCCAGATGTCTTTGGTATGGTGAAATGATAAATATCCATATGATCAGACTTGTTGTCATGAAACAGTCACAGGAGGTGATTAAGCTTCTTCTAGTTCCTTCTTTCTCGATTTTGTTTGGATCTGAGACTGTGGCTAAGGTCTGCCCATGAGAGTCCTTCAGGACAATAGGCTGTCACTTTTACCAGCACATTCATAGCAAAAAATAAGATTTTATACTTTCTGGTTGAAAATGTGGAGCTATCAAAAAGTAAAGAAAAGGAATTAAAATTTATATATATTCTCACTACCAGGACTAACTTACTGTTATTTTTTAAGGTCTATCCTTCATGTATTTTATATTTTTTATTTTTGTATTTGATATAGTCTTTCTAGTAACAGGATTGTGTAATATGTACTTTTTGGTAGTATGGTTCTTCCACTTAACAATAGAGTGCAAGCTAATGAATTTATCTCTGTTGCAGAAAATAAACACTTGAAAATGTGAATTACTGTAATTTTAGTTGATTAGTATAGTCTGGCTTTGGAAGGAGCAATTGTCCTGATTTTTACCTCTAACACTAACAGTAACTAAAAGTCACTTGTTCTCTTCATGTGCTGGAAATGGCATTATCTGGCTTTTATTCGAGATTGTATGCTTCTAAAGGTTTGTTTCTGTCAGAGATAGAGGATAGATCTCAAGCGATTTTGTCAAAATTCTCTTCTTACAGGGAACTACTATAGGACAAGAAGAGAGAGGCTGGCACACTACAGTAAGCCCACAAAGAAGAGATACATTTTTCTTATTCTGGAAGTGTTTCTCTTGTTTTTGAGGACCTTTCTTGTGGCTAAATGAATATTGGCTTTCTAGATGGAATATTTCCTTACACGGCTACGAAGAATCCTGAGATACACAGCACCAGAAACTTATTGGAATATTTGCTTTGAATTTCATTTGGTCAGTGATAACAGGAATGAAGGAGGAGGAAAAAGGCATGACAGAGGATGAGATGGTTAGATATAGCATCACCTACTCAATGAATGTGAGTTTGAGCAAACTCTGGGAAACAGTGAAGGACAGGCAAGCCTGGCATGCTGCAGCCCATGGGATTGCAAAAAGTTAGACATGAAAAAAAAAAGTCAGACATGACTTAGCAAACTAAGCAACAACAACAATGGGATGAATTGTGTCCCCACCCCGCACCCCCCGCCGCCAAGCTTATATGTTGAAGCCCTAATTCCCAGTACCTCAGCATGTAACTGTCTTTGGAGATAGGGCCTTGAAAGAGATGGTTAATTTAAATGAAGCCTTAGAGTGGGTAGTAATCCGGTCTGCTTGGTGTCCTTGTTAGAAAAGGAAATTGGGATATACAGAGTGACTCCAGTAGCTTGTGTGCACAGAGGGACAATATGTGAAGATACAGCAAGAAGGTGGCTGTCTGCAAGCCAAAGAGAGAGGCCTTAGAGGAAACCAACTCTTCCCACTAACTGCGTTGACCTTGGACTTCCAGCATTCAGAACTGTGAGAAAATAAGTTTCTGTATTTTAAGGCGTGCATACAGTCTGTGGTATTTTTTCAGGACAGCCAAGCAAATGAATAAAGCAGGGTAGTATGTGGGTGTGCATGCTAAGTTGCTTCAGTCATGTCTGACTCTTTACAGCCCAGTGGACCCTAGCCCACCAGGTTCCTCTGTCCATGGGATTCTCCAGACATGAATACTGGAGTGGGTTGCCATGCCCTCCTCTAGGATTTCTTCCCGACCCAAGGATTGGACCCAAGTCTCTTAGGTATCTTGCCTTGGCAGGCGGGTTCTTTACCCCAGCACCACCTGGGAAGCCCATTTGGTAGTGTATTTTCCGAATATGGTAATACAGGAACATTTCTATGTGGATGTGAATGAATCACCTTAGGAGGCAGGGATCTGGGAGAGGTATACCTGGATGGATGCAGAGTTTTGATAAAGCTCCAGATCTTGGCTCTTGTGATCTGTTCATTGTGTTTTTTGACATTATTGTGCTTTATAACTTACATCTTGTTAACATTATGTGATTTTCCATGTATCAAACAGTCTATTATTAAAGATAAAGAAAATACCTATTAAGTATAAAAAGAAAAAAAACACTTGTTTTTATGGATATTTAGTGAAATAAAATATGACATGGTCAGAATACTTTCTCATTGCCATCATTGACTTAGTTTTTCTTTTCAATAGCTAGTCTGTTCTCTCAAGCAAATTTAAATGGTATTCATTAGTTATTTCTTAGAGGAACTAGATTATTTTTCCTTTTAAAGGGAAAATTAATATCAGAAGTGAGCCATTCAGCTTTGCCAATGTTATATGAAATGTGGAAGCTTATGCCATTGAAGCATGATCCTAAAATAGTGGCTGTGAAGGAGGATCAGGACTGTTTGTGAAAGCTTTCTAACATTTAGAATTAGAAAGTAGAGTGTGGCAAAAAGGGTATTTTTTTAAAATTTTAAATAATTTTTATTTATTTATTTTTGGCTGTGTCCCGCGTGTGTGATCTTAGTTCCCTGACCAGGGATTGAACCCACACCCCCTGCAGTGGAAGGCAGAATCTTAACCACTAGACTGCTGGGGAAGCCCCTGGGGGTGTGGGTATTTAGTGAAAGTGGGTCCAATCCATGTTCATGTCACTTTAGCCTTTTTTTTGGTTCTGTGACAATAGAGATTTCTCACATTGATAAATCACATTTGAAATGCATGGCAGTGGTTGAAAGGTGGAATTGACTGGAGCATTGTGCTGGAAAAACACCCTTTTTAGCACATATGGTACTGCTTCTGAGTATTCTGTCCTCTGAGGCAATAGCTGACAACATTTCTGCATGTCTCAATATCTTGATAATTATTCATAGGGAGCTGTGGGCTTTAACATTTCTTAGGTTAAAGCATTTTATCAGGCTTTCTGGATACCTAAGGTTTTCCCTTTAGCACTCTAATTAAAAATATTTCTTAAGAAAAATTTTGTAAAACATGTTAATTATCCTTTCCCTCTTAGACATTCTGAATGTAGCTTGACCTTTTGTGTAACTAATCAAGTCATGATTATTTATGAAAGCAACTCTTGTTCTGCAGCGTTTGTTCCTATAATAAATAACCCTAATACATGATTTTTAATGTTTTCCTTGCTCTTTTACTTTACTCCTTTCCTGTTTTGTTATTGGATTATCACTTGTAATTTTCTTTGTTGCTTTTTGCAGCACTTCTTCCTTGCAGTTTGCTGTGTGCTTTGCGTGTGGAGATGGAGACTGTAATAATTGAACTAATAGTGATTGTATAGTAATCAGTGGCCTTAGAGAACTAAGAACCTCTGCTTTAGGAAAAAAGTGCTAATAGACTTTGTGGCATCTAGTTGAGTTGCTCACCTGTTAAGATTAATAAAACCTCTCCTGGGTGCCTGTTACAGGTAAGCCCACCCAGTGCAGGCACCTGTCAGTTCCTTACATTTCAGCTGGTGAAGCACAGAGGTGTTCTATCTGCTTGCTGTCTTATCAGCTATGACCATTTATGCAGTTGAGAAATAAAAATTTCTGCTTTTCCCAGTCGTGATTGGTACTTTGGAATAGGGGCCAAAAGTCTCTCATCCAAGGCTATAAGGGAAAGGCCTTGAATGGTCCACACATGCATCATTTAGACTTATTTGCCTAATTCTATGTCCCTTAGCTATTGTCATATTTTTCACAAATTTCTTCGTGGAGTCAACCACAGAAGAGTTGATAATCTTCCCCCATAGAAAGTGCTTCTTCTAAAAGATCAAATATTTGGGTCGTAAAATTCTCACTTTAATCCTTCAGAGACTTAAATGAGCTTTTCCTAAGAGGCATCTTAATTTCAGTGTATGAAATTTCATCCTTCAAGTTGTGTTACAACTATTTTACTTAGAAAATTGTGGCTTCAGAGTGATAGTGATAACATAAATGTGTGTATAGGTATCTTCCTACCAAGGACCACCCAGGCTACTGGGTTCTTTTCAGATCACCATGCTTAACTTGCAGTTTTTCATGGACTTCTGACCCAAACGGGGACACAGATGTACCTGATTTTCTTCTTCAGTGGTTTACAAATAGAGCTGCAAGTAGAATTAAAATTTATTTTTTTCATCAGCCATGGTCAGCGCTTACCTTGCCTAATTCCTTGTATTACTTAACTGTGTTTATAGAGGAACATTTTGTATATGAGCTGGCAGTTTGTCCAAAACTGATGAGCTACTTTGGGGACTTTTCCTAAGACGAATCAAAGATGTTATATTTAAAACTTGATTAATACTTGATTTTTTCTTTTACTAGCAAATGCCAGATAGCTTTTCTTCCAAACAGAGATTATTTTCAAATACTCATGAAGAGTAGAGTTTTTCTGCCAGAAAATGTAATGTGTGATGAATTCAGTGATTAAGAAGTGTGGTATGGTCTTCAGATTTTAATTTGAGTGAACCCCGATCATGACTGTATTATGCATCTTAGTCAACAGGTTTTAACCTGTTGTTATCTAGAGTCATGGAGACTGTAGAGGACAGGAGCTGGTGAAGAATTTGGTGGCATAGAAAAAAGTCAAAGTGTTTTAATTTTATAATGATGAAATGAAAAGGCTTGAACAAGCCTTAGAGATTATTTAGTCTAGTACAGTTGGCCCTTGGACCATGCGGGAGGTAGGCGTGACAACCCTCTGTGCAATAGAAAATCCAAAGGTAACTTACAATTGTTCCTCCGTATCCACCATTCCAAATTTTCTGATTTAACCAACTGCAGATCATATAGTACTGTAGTATTTACAGTTGAAAAAAATCTGCATAGAAGTGAACCTGTAAAGTTTGAATTCCTATTGTTCAGAGGTCAGTTGTATGTCTTTTTTTTTTTTCCTGAAAAAACAATCAAGGCCTAGAGTGGGTAGTGCAATTTCTCACGTTTACGTGTGAACCAGTGATTAAGGTAACAGTACAGAGTCCTAGAGCATGTAAAATGAACCATGAACTTTATAAAGGATGATCACCAAGAGTGAGGGATGGAGAGATGGACGGTTTTGATGATTGATACCTTACATTCTCTGAGTATATATGACCCATCTCCACCAAGAGTTTTTGGTATCTTTGCTGTGCCTCTTTTAGCCATGAGCATTGTAAACCAGTGGGCTGATTTTCTAATGGGCAAATGGCACTAACAGATTCTGTGTTCATGTGTATTTTCTTGGACATCTCTTTTCTTGTCTTTCACAAGCATTTTCTTGTAAAGGAAGGACTGGCCGCTGTGCAGCTGTGCATTGGGCAGTCGCTGGTGACCTCGGCCAAGGCTGAATTCAGGCCATCCGGCTACTGGCTAGATGCGTTGCCGGTTTAGCTACTTGACCACCTGCTTCTGTTTTTCTGTTTCACTTGCAAATGTATGTTGTTTGTTCTTCTTCTGGCATCAACATCGGTTTCCAAAAAAATTCCTTGGAAGAACTTGTAAAGGGGAAGTAAAAGGTTGATCACTGTTCCTGGTTTTGTTTCCTAAAGAATAACAACGCTTAATTGAGACCCCAGCACATTGGTCCATCTATAGGCCATTTGACTGAAAGAAATTTTGTCCACTGATGAATTCTTTTGTAGTTGAGAACTATTGGAGATGTGTCTGATGGGAACCTTGAAAATTATACATCTTTTCACATATTTTTCTCTTACCCCTGCCTCAATAAATATGCAGTGGATTTCATTAATGAGAATTGAAACATTTGTAATTATCAGAATTTATTCTTCCAAGCAGCTATTAGGACCTAAGACAAATTACTTTAAATATTTAATGATTTTCAGTGCTATTACCTTTATTGAAAACAGACGAATTTTTAAAAATTGGAATATAGTTGCTATATAATATTATGCAACTTAACAGGTATACTGTACAGTGATTTATAATTTTTAAAGGTTATACTCTACTTAAAGTATTGGCTGTATTTCCTGTGTTGCAGTTTATTGTTGTAGCACATTTTATACCTAATAGCTTGTACCTCTTAATCCTGTACCCCTGTATTGCCCTTTCCCCTTACCTCTCCTCACAGGTAACCATTCGTTCGCTCTCTTTCTCTGTGAGTCTGCTTCTTTTTTGTTATATTTGCTAGTTGTATAGATTCCACATATAAGTGATATATAGTATTTGTCTTTTGCTGACTTATTTCACTCAGCATAATGTCCTTCAAGTTCATCCATGTTGTTGCAAATGGCAAAATCTCATTCTTTTTATGGCTGAGTAGTATTCCATTGTATATATGTACCACATCTTTATTTATTAATAATCTACTGATGGACACTTGTGTTGTTTTCATATCTTGGCAATTGTAAATAATGCTGTTATGAACATTAGGAACATTATGGTTTTGAATTAGTGTTTTTATTTCTTTTTTCCAGATATATTGCCAGGAGTGGAATTGCCAGATTATATGGCAGTCCATTTTTAGTTTTTTGAGAAGCCTATACACTGTTTCGCACAGTCGTTGCACTGATTTACATCCCACCAACAGTGTGGGAGAGTTCCATTTTATCTATAGCCTCTCCATTATGTTACATTAATAATTACTCATTATTATGTATAATCTCATACTGGAATTTGTCACCCAAAGAAAGCAATCCATTTTATAGACCATATAGTGGACAATTTTTGTTTCTATTCATAGGTTGAAGTCCAAATTAATGGTCTGTTAAATATTAATATTCAGTTCAGTTCAGTCACTCAGTCATGTCCAACTCTTGGCCACCCCATGGACTGCAGCACGCCAGGCCTCCATGTCCATCACCAGCTCCTGGAGTTTACTCAAACTCATGTCCACTGAGTCAGTGATTCCATCCAACCATCTCATCCTCTGTTGTCCCCTTCTCCTCCCGCCTTCAATTTTTCCCAGCATCAGGGTTTTTTCAAATGAGTCAGCTCTTCGCATCAGGTGGCCAAAGTATTGGAGTTTCAGCTTCAACATAAGTCCTTCCAATGAGTATTCAGGACTGATTTCCTTTAGGATGGACTGGTTGGATCGCCTTGCAGTCCAAGGGACTCTCAAGAGTCTTGTCCAACACCACAGTTCAAAAGCATCAATTCTTTGGCACTCAGCTTTCTTTATAGTCCAACTCTCACATCCATAAATGACTACTGGAAAAACCATAGCCTTGACTAGATGGACCTTTGTTGGCAAAGTAATGTCTCTTTTTTTGAATATGCTATCTAGGTTGGTCATAACTTTCCTTCCAAGGAGTAAGCGTCTTTTAATTTCATGGCTGCAATCACCATCTGCAGTGATTTTGGAGCCCCCAAAAATAAAGTCTGACACTGTTTCCACTGTTTCCCCATCTATGTCCCATGAAATGATGGGACCAGATGCCATGATCTTCGTTTTCTGAATGTTGAGCTTTAAGCCAACTTTTTCACTCTCCTCTTTCACTTTCATCAAGAGGTTTTTAGTTCCTCTTCACTTTCTGCCATAAGGGTGGTGCCATCTGCATATCTGAGGTTATTGATATCTCTCCCAGCAATCTTGATTCCAGCAGTGATTTTGGAGCCCCCCAAAATAAAGTCTGCCACTTTTTCCACATTGATTTGCCATGAAGTGATGGGACTGGATGCCATGATCTTAGTTTTCTGAATGTTTAGCTTTAAGCCAACTTTTTGACTCTCATTTTCATTAAGAGGCTCTTTAGTTCTTCTTCACTTTCTGCCGTAAGGGTGGTGTTATCTGCATATCTGAGGTTATTAATATTTCTCCCAGCAGTCTTGATTCCAGCTTGTGCTTCTTCCAGCCCAGTGTTTCTCATGATGTACTCAGCATATAAGTTAAATAAGCAGTGTGACAATATACAGCCTTGACGTACTCCTTTTCCTTTTTGGAACCATTCTGTTTTTCCATGTCCAGTTCTAACTGTTGCTTCTTGACCTGCTTATAGATTTCTGAGAGGCAGCTCAGATGGTCTAGTATTCTCATCTCTTTCAGAATTTTCCACAGTTTATTGTGATCCACACAGTCAAAAGCTTTGGCATAGTCAATAAAGCAGAAATAGATGTTTCTCTAGAGCTCTCTTGCTTTTTCGATGATTCAGTGGATGTTGGCAATTTGATCTCTGGTTCCTCTGCTTTTTTCTAAAACCAGCTTGAACATCTGGTAGTTCACGGTTCACATATTGCTGAAGCCTCACTTGGAGAATTTTGAGCATTACTTTACTAGCATGTGAGATGAGTGCAATTGTGCAATAGTTTGAGCATTCTTTGGCATTGCCTTTCTTTGGGATTGGAATGAAAACTGACCTTTCCCAGTCCTGTGGTCATTGCTGAGTTTTCCAAATTTGCTGGTATATTGAGGTCGGCACTTTCACAGCATCATCTTTTAGGATTTTAAATAGCTCAACTGGAGTTCCATCACCTCCACTAGCTTTGTTCGTAGTGATGCTTCCTAAGGCCCACTTGACTTTGCATTCCAGGATGTCTGGCTCTAGGTGAGTAATCACACTCACACTCATGATTATCACACTCATGATTATCTGGGTCATGAAGATCTTTCTTGTATAATTCTTCTTTGTATTCTTGCCACTTCTTCTTAATATCTTCTGCTTCTGTTAGGCCCATACCATTTCCATCCTTTATTGAGCCCATCTTTGCATGAACTCTTCCCTTGGTATCTCTAATTTTCTTGAAGAGAGCTCTAGTCTTTCCCATTCTATTGTTTTCCTCTATTTCTTTGCATTGATCACTGAGAAATGTTTTCTTATCCCTCCTTGCTATTCTTTGGAGCTCCTTCTATATTCAAATGGATATATCTTTCCTTTTCTCCTTTGCTTTTCACTTCTCTTCTTTTCACAGTTATTTGTAAGGCCTCCTCAGACAGCTATTTTGCGTTTTTGCATTTCTATGAATTAATCTCTAATAATTAATATTAGTATTAATTATTATTAATTAGGCAGTTTATATTGATGTTAGTGTTTAGAAAGATAAAGATTTCTTTACTTCTTTACAGATACTTCTTTGCCCTGTGAGGTTGTAATAATGTGTCTGTCACAATGGGTGATATTCTTCCAATAGTCTGTAGTGGAGCTCAAGCAGAACCTGGTTTGTATTATGGCTTTGCCACTTACTAGGTTTTTGAGCCTTTGCTTCCTCATCTGTATAAAGGAGTAATAGTATCCACCTTAGGATGGCCATGAATATTAAATGAAGTAAGACATGCAATGCCTTTAACGCACTGTGGAACACACTTAATGCTATGGAAGGGTTTTGAAAATTTCAGTTGTAAATAATGAGCATAATATAAGCTCTCAGGACCATTGCAAGATTGGGTAGATGAGATATCCATCTTTGAACTTTAGATAGAACACATAGGCTTGGGGTATATGTACAAATGAAAGAATGCATGTTTAGTACAGTTCTTGACACAGAGTGAGTAAGTGATCCAGATAGGTTAAAGAGCAATAGCTCTGATTATTGTTATTCAGTTTTTATAAAGTCTATCAGATGGGTACTATTAATATGGCAAGAATAAAATTATGTATAAAAACACTGTTTGCTTTGTAAGCGATAAAGATGAGCAGGGAAATCTTAGGATCAGATATAAACTCCTCAAGGCAAGGTCTTTGTGTGTTTTGTTCACTGTTGTCTCCTCAGAGACTAAAATGTGTCTTGCACATAATAGATGCTCAGAACATTTGAATGAATGATGAATGGGTGGATGAATGTATATTTAAGTCATTTGGAATATGTGCATGCCCAGCTTCATGCAGTCCTCATTTTGAAAATTTCTGTGACATAGTGATTAACAGTATAGATTCTTCTCCCAAGACAGTCACATCTCAGATCCACTTACTGATTGTGAAACTTGGGGCAGTTATTCTGTATGCCTCAGTTTTCTCATCTGCATAATGGGAAAATAATTGTACTTCCCTCACTGGTTTATTATGAGTACTAAATTAATGAATATGTGTAAAGTGCTTAGAAAAGTATGCCTTGTTTCTGCTAAATTCTATGTAAATGTTTGTTAAAGAAAGTGAAGTCGCTCAGTCGTGTCTGTCTCGTTGCAACCCTATGGACTGTAGCCTACCAGGCTTCTCTGTCCATGGGATTTTCCAGGCAAGAGTACTGGAGTGGGTTGCTGTTTCCTTCTCCAGGGGATCTTCTGACCCAGGGACCAAACCTGGGTCTCCTGCCCTGTAGGCAGATGCTTTACCATCTGAGCCACCAGGAAAGTCAAATAAATTATTAAATAAACAATGAAGAAGTAAGTAAAAGGAATTTCTTTGGCTACCACTAATTGTGTCCAGAATGGACACACAAGTCAGAGACTACCATCCATCAGCTGAATTTGGGTGACGTTAGCAGGATGTCCATCTAGCTCAAAAAGAAGAGCTAGACCAATTCTGGGACGTTACCCTTGGGAAGTTGAGAAATTAAGCCTAGTCTGGGCAGTGGTGTGGTGGTGTGTGTTGTGCATAGAGAAACAGTGAAATGGGGTTGGGGGGGCAGGGCAGAATAAGGAGCATGGCGCTGGGCTTTGTGAGAGTGGCTGTATTTGTGTAGCATGTACTTCCTGCCTCTCCCCACCTCCCCATCTTATTGTTTGTCTGTCTTGTAACTTGTGAAGCTTTGTCCCATGTGTGACAAAGGATGGGGTGTGATTAGTCATTCACAACTAGCTTGGCATGTCTTAATTTATTCTCCTTTAGTAAATGGTTTCTGGTCTGTGCATGGTCTGTTGTCGTGGGATGTGGCAGTAGAGGCAACTGCAAGGGAGGACAGATTCACATCTGGTCCCCACTCACTCAGGCAGTGTTATGTTGCTTAAAATGTAATAAACCCAGAAATTTGATACAAAGCAGTATTGACCTAGTTAGTGAAGTCAGGTATACCTGGATAATTCAGTAGTGCTTGAGAACATACATTACCATTTAACTGACTAGAGCAATAAGAAAAGGTTAAATTATGTATACTATGGCTTACTTCCTTAAACTAAGAAGCATGCAGCTTATTTTGGGAAGTTTTACTGTTTTATCAGGTATACTTTAAATCAGATAAAGTCTGGACATTGAATTGCAATTCTTTTAGTTGCAAGTGCTAAAAACCCATCTGGAAAATATTGATCATGTAAAGAGTCATTCAAAGGCCTGGCTGACTTGGGGCAAAGCAGTACCCAGGAGGTTAAGTGGAATGTCTTAGGGTTCTTTCTGTTGGTTTTGCTCCAGATCTACAAGGTTGGGGTTTTTAGATAAAAGAGAAAACAAACCCTTTTCCTCTCAATGTCTCTACACAAAATTAAGTGAAGGAGTGCAGGTACTGTTTCGGTCTCATGCCTACTTCTTGATGTGCCACTCTGTCCAGGAGTTGTTGGCTGTGATTGATCCAGTTTGGATCACATGCTACCAGGAGGCCTGGATACCATGAGTGACAGTCCAGCCAGGCCAGGCCGAGTGGAGGAGGGGAGGCTGAGGGGAAGAGTGCTGGCAGGAGAGATGCTTCCACTCCAGGCAAGTGAATGGCAGAGTGTTTGTTATTCAGGAAACCACTCCTCTAGAGCTCTACTCTCTTGATGCCAGATACATAAGGTTTCACCCTATTTAGAGTTACTTACTCTCTTTGGGAACATGCAAAATAAAAATTGTGATGCAGTAAAAAAAAGTAAAAATAAAAAAATTAATCATCATTTTTAGCCAAACTTTATTACATATAGTATGATGGAAAATAAGCCTTTTTTAATGCACTTTTTAACCACAAAAGTAGAAATGATGTACCCTCTTTCCACTCTCCCAATCTTAAGAGGAGAGTTGAAACCAATCTGGGAGGGCGTAGCAACTATGAGTTCAGTATACTATACTCTTTAGTTAGCATGCTCAGGATGAAGGCTTTTGTCATCCGTTTCTTACAGTCACAGAGGAAAAAATTAGTTTGGCACAAAGTCCCTCCAGTTTTGTTATGCCACATTAACCAAGATGTGTAAATGTCGTAAGTGAACTATTGATACTGCTTAAGTGGTCCAGAGAGACCCTTCCAGAGCTGAAGTTGTTATCCCCCGGAGAGCTTAACCTACCTCCTTTCCATAAATAAGGCATCCCTAACATCACATAAATTAACCCAGTCTTTCTAGACAGTCAACATGGACTGCATTTTGTTTTACCCTAAAAGGCTTTGCTGTGTGAAATAGGAATGCAGAATTAATAAGCTGCTTTCTTGTTATACAGGTTGATGCTAAGATTAAGACAGATCCCAGGATCAAAGCAGAATCCTTTTATTTCCCTTTCTTGTCTAATTAGAATTTATCGGAAATGTAGCCCTCCATTAGATTTTCCATGCTGGGCATGAAAGATGTATTTAGCTTTCCTTCCTGTTACTGTGTGCCCAGTCGGACTGTTTTGTGCTGTTCACCACCAGGTTACGTGGTAAAGTGCAAGACACTGGTTTCTTTTGTTTAGGATTCTGCAGCAGACATATGTGTCAGTTTTCTAAACAAGTACAGCAAATTCAGTAGTCCACAGAAGTGTTTTCTTAGCCTTCTCATATGTTAAATTTTTATTAGTAGTGATAAGCATGTTACACAAATATTCTAGAAATATTTCTGTATGGGGTACTTTTGGAGACCAGCTATCACTTGGTAGACAAAACAGGAAAGAAAACAAAGGAAATTTGACACTGGTTGGCCTTTTCTGTACATCTGCTTTCAAAGCTATTTTTTAATTGTTAAAATCCTATGACTCACTTTAGTTGGAAATTCTTTCTACCCCCCCCCCCTGCAAATATTAGTTACATGCCTATGTCAGAGGAATCACAGGATCACAGTGGTGATTCTGATGGTGGGCCTGAGGTCCTGCTTCATAGAATCCAGAGTCCATGTTAGCCCATGAAAATATTTGCTAAACCTGCATTCTCAGGAAAAAGTTGTGAAACGCAGAAATGGGATGATAGGTCCTTTAATAGAGACCATGGCCAAGTACTAGTCATTTAGAAAGATAAGTGTATAGAATGCTAAGGTTTAACAAATTTATCGTTGTTCCCGCTGAAGGAACATTGTGTTTCCTTTTCTACGGTGTCTGCTGACCTCTCGCTGGGGAAGGAGTGGTGCCTGTTGAAGGAGACCACCTAGCACTTTCCCCAAGATTTCCAGGTAACCTCTGACTGCCGAGTGCAGATTCTTGGTGACTTTCTAGGAGATGAAGATCTTTCAGGGAGACTGGGCAGGCTTTGTAGGCTTCCTCTGTCTTAGCTGCTCCTCTTCTGTTTGTTAATAGAGATCCTCCACCTCCCTCAGGGCTGGCCTCAGAGCCTCCTCTCTAGGGAAGACTTTCCCCAGGAATCCTGTGGTGCTTGGAGCAGTCCTTGCTGTCTTGGAATTCCTGTAGCATCCGATACCATCAAGCTTGAGAGTCTGCTGCCTTGTTTGGGTCTCTGATATTTTGTGAAAGCACCTTTGCCTCCCCAGTGGTATTGTCCTTTGCATTAAATTTATAGAGTGTTTTCCAAAGAAACATTTTGTTATCTCATTTGGTATTCAAAAGCCCTTAGAGAGAGGTACCATTGGAGCCTAGTTTGCAGATGTACTGAGATCCAGAGACATGGTCCTCGAAGTCAGGTTACGTATGGAGCATTGCTCTGAGTGCAAGTGTGCTATGGTGGACAGATGGGTAGGTGTTGGGAAGTGTGATACACAATCGTTGTGTAGAAGCTTACAGTCACTCCAAGAAGAGTATGAACAGTTATCTGAAATAGTGACAGTTTAGTCTGTAGAAAGTGGGGAGGGGATTGTTTATTGGGATAAGGAAGGCTCCTGGGGAAGCAGGGGTCATACATGTGCTATATCTCAGTAGATGAGTAAGACTTCCCTAGATGCAGGGTATCATTGTCAGAGAGGAAACCGAGCAAAAGAAATATGGAAGCGAATGGCATTTTTTTTTTTTTTTTTAGATTCTAAAAGATAATGCAAGTTTATTGTATAAAATTTGAAAATTTGACAGGAAACTATCAAAAACATAAAAATCACCAGAAACTCTCCCACCCAGTGTAACTCTGATAAGTTTTCTTTTAAGTCACAGACCTGAGTATGAAGCCTATCCTACCCTGGGGTGGTGTGATCTTTAATGGGCTACCTGTTATTTTTAAAACCTCTGTTTCTGCCTCTTAAAATGGGGTTGATACTTCTTGCCTTCTCCCTACTTCTCAGGGTTGCCATGTGAATTAAATTCCAGGCACAGGGTGTTGGCTTACCAAGAGCTGTTGCTCTCATTACTGTTGAAGAAGACACCCTTGGCTTACATGATTCTAGCACTGAAGCTCAGACAGGAATCCCTCACAAGTCATGATCGCGTCACCCTTTCAGGGTCTCCACCCTCCAGGTGTGTGCTGTGAGCATGTATTCTAGATTAATAAGCAAACCAGTATTCTTATTTACCACATTGACGTAATGACTGTGCGGTAATTTCCCAGCATAAATATTCTTGTTTTTTTCTTACTTGAAGTGCCAAAAGGCGTGTTTTGATCAGAGGAAGCAGAACAATTTGGCTGGAGTGAAGAGTTTGTTTGGAGAAGCAGGAAGGAACTTAGTCGGGAGCTCAGGTTGGGATCAAATGACGGAGGA
This sequence comes from Bison bison bison, assembly GCF_000754665.1. Lineage (NCBI taxonomy): Eukaryota > Metazoa > Chordata > Mammalia > Artiodactyla > Bovidae > Bison > Bison bison. Next base: position 7,474,411 of record NW_011495076.1, on the reverse strand, counting down.
CCTTGGTTGCCAGATCTAGAATCTTGCTTGGGGCAGGAATGTTTCTGAGGAAGAGAGGGTAATGTGATAAAGGCTTTGTGGTGGGAGTGCAGCAGGCAGCTTCTGGGGAGGGGGAGAAAGATGAGGGACAGCTATAGAGGCCTGCCTGACAGACCCATGAACAGGGGTGATGGGAGCTAGGGGCAAAGAAATTCAGGTATGAGCCGGATTGTGAAGGAAAAAAATAACACAACTCCAGGCAAGTGATGGGGGTGGGGCTGTGTAATTTGTATAATGGTGTGGGCCTGGAAGGGCTCAGGTGGTGCTAATGATAAAGAACCTGCCTGCCAGTGCAGGAAACTTAACAGAAGTAGGTTCAATCCTTCCGTCCAGAAGATCCCCTGAAGGAGGACAAGGTACTCCAGTCCAGTATTCTCGCCTAGGGAATCACATGGCCAGAGGAGTCTGGCAGCTACAGTCCATAGAGTTGGATACAACTGAAGCAACTTAAAACACACAAGTGGATTTGGAAAGGTCCCAGTGCTTCTTTCCAAGGGAAGATAACATATTTCTGAGATGGATGTGTTTGTGGAGATATCCCCATAGGTAGAATACCAAAGGGATTTGGTAAGGCTGCTCCCAGAGCTAAATTTGGCTTTCTCTTTGGCTTTTGCAATCTCCATAGCAACCAGTGCAGGGCAGGCCTCCTGAATACATGTGGACTTCAATAGTTGGGTTCTTTTAGTTGGCTTATAGTAACTTAGGGGAATCTGTGCTAAATCTTACCTTTAGTGTAAACTTTACACTGTGGTTATAGTAAATGAGAATGGAGCAGGAATACTGAATATTATGGAAAGAAAAGATTTTTTAAAGCACTGTCAGAAGCTAGAGAAACATCCAGTTGTAACTAAACTATTGAAATGATAAGTGAAAATAGTTTTTAGTTATTTATTACAAAAGATTCCCTAAAATCTCTCTATGGACAATTCTTTGAACTGTTCTGAGTTTATTAAAACTGATAGTTTCTTTGAAATTTTCAGTGTTTGACACTGTATGCCTTAATAAGAGAGAGATTCCTTGTATATGAATGAAGAGGATTCAGCATTTTTACCAATTGCCCAAGTAATATTTTAAAATGTAAATGCATGCTTTTAAGTATTTATCTTATATATAAAGGAATATAACTGGCAACTTGAAGGTCATTTTCTGATTCTTATAAGGATTTGAATCAAGACTTGTAAATTGGATCAAAGCAGTGTAATCCATTGTCTTCAGGACTTCCAAGGATTACAGAAAAAGCATTAAAAAAAATGAAGCTATAACCTAGCCAAATATTAAGCACTAAATTCACTATTATATCTGTATTGCTGCTTCATTTGTTCACAGAGTACTTATTGAATTATACAGTGGCAGCCACTCCAGGATTCTTGCCTGGAGAATCCCATGGACAGGGGAGCTAGGCAGGCTACGCCTCCATGGGGTCGCAAAGAGTCGGACATGATCGCACGTCCTTAGCGACATAGCATGCACGTACACCAAGCTGTAGGCTGTGGGGATGGAGAAGGAGGCAAGCATATCAGTGGTACTAGTCCCCTTATGTTTCTAGCCAGAAAGCTGGGTAACACCCTAGTAAATGGTTTCTAAGTGTGTTCCCCAGACCAGCATCATCAGCAGCACGGAAACTTGGAGGTGGGGGTCTGGAAATCTGTTTTATTTCTTAATTGAGATGTAGTTGATGTATGATATTTTATAATTTTCAAGTGTGTGTGCGTGCGTACTCAAACAAGTATACAGACTAAAGTTCACAATTTTTAAAAGGTATATCCATTTATAGTTATAAAATATTGGCTATGTTTCCTGTGTTGTACACTATACCCTTGTATCTTATTTAGTCAGCAGTCTGTTTTGGGCTTCTCGGGTGGCTCAGTGGTAAAGAACCTGCCTGCCAATGCAGGACATGTGGGTTTGACCCCTGGGTCCAGACGATCCCCTGGGGAAGGAAATGGCAACCCATTCCAGTATTTTTGCCTGGAAAATCCCACAGACAGAGGAGCAACAACAACTGTTTAAACAAGCCTTCTAGTGATTCTGAGATGAACTAAAGGTTGAAAGCCATAGGCTCTTAGGGCTTCCGTGGGGAGAAACGTATTTTGATATTATTGTTGTTCAGTCACTAAGTCGTGTCCAACTCTGCAGCATGCCGGGCTTCCTTGTCCCTCCTTGTCCCCTGGAGATTGCTCAAACTCGATGTCCAATGAGTCAGTGATGCCATCTGTCCATCTCATCCTCTGTCTGCCTCTTCTGCCCTCAGTCTTTCGTAGCATCTTTTTAATGAATCTGTTAGGGTCTAATGAGTCTTTCTAGGGTCTTTTCTGATGAGTCTGCTCTTCGCATCAGGTCACCAAAGTATTGGAGCTTCAGCTTTGGCATCAGTCCTTCCAATGAATATTCAGGACTGATTTCCTTTAGGATGGACTGGTTGGATATCCTTGCAGTCCAAGGGACTCTCAAGAGTCTTCTCCAACACCACAGTTCAAAAGCATTAATTCTTCGGCACTCAGTTTTCTTTATGGGCCAACTCTCACATCCATACATGACTACTGGAAAAACCATAGCCTTGACTAGACGGACCTTTGTTGGCAAAGTAATGTCTTTACTTTTTAATAACACTGTCTAGGTTTGTCATAATTTTTCTTCCTAGGAGCAAGCGTCTTTTAATTTCATGGCAGCAGTCACCATCCACAGTGATTTGGAGCCCAAGGAAATAAAATCTGCCACTGTTTCTATTTTTTCCCCATCTGTTTGCCATGAAGTGATGAAACTGGATGCTGTGATCTTAGTTTTCTGAATGTTGAGTTTTAAGCCAGCTTTTTCATTCTCCTCTTTCACCTTCATCAAGGGCTCTTTGGTGTCTCTTTGCTTTCTGCCATAAGGGTGGTGTCATCTGCATATCTGAGGTTATTGATATTTCTCCTGTCAATCTTAATTCTAGCTTGTGATCCATCCAGCCTGGCATTTCATGTGATATACTCTGCGTATAAGTTAAATAAGCAGGGTGACACTATACAGCCTTGATGTACTCCTTTCCCAATTTGGAACCAGTCTGTTGTTCCATGTCTGGTTCTAACTGTTGCTTCCTGATGTGCATACAGGTTTCTCAGGAGGCAGGTAAGATGGTCTGATATTTCCATCTCTTTTAAGAATTTTCCACAGTTTGTTGTGATCCACACAGTCAAAGGCTTTAGTGTAGTCAATGAAGACAAGTAGATGTTTTTCTGGAATTGTCTTGTTTTTTTATGATCCAGCAGATGTTGGCAATTTAATCTCTGATTACTCTGCCTTTTCTAAATCCAGCTTGTACATCTGAAAGTTCTCAGTTCCTATATTGTTGAAGCCTAACTTGAAGGATTTTGAGCATGACCTTGCTAGCATGTGAAATAAGCGCAGTTGTGCCATAGTTTGAACATTCTTTGGCAGTGCCATTCTTTGGGATTGGAATGAAAACTGACATTTTCCAGTCCTGTGGCCATTGCTGTTTTCTAAATTTGCTGGCATATTGAGTGTAGCACTTTAACAGCATCAACTTTTAGAATTTCAAATAGCTCAGCTGGAATTCCATTACCTTCATTAGCTTTGTTTGTAATAATGCTTCCTAAGATGTTATTAGTTTCTTTTAATTCTGTGTGTTTTATTTCATGCACTTAAAAACGTTCTGAGAAGCATTGCTTGGCCTTACCACACTAGAAAAGCAGTTTGTGGCACAGAGGAGCTTAATTAGGAATCCTATGGACTTGAATTCCTTCCTTTCTCCCTCCTCCACTTCTATCAGTTCATCAAATCCTGTGGATTCTACTATTGAGATATCTCGGAAATCTGCCCTTCTTTTCTTATCCCCACATTTGTTTGTTTAGCTTAAGGCTTATCTCTTTCTTAAACTATTGTAGTCACAACCAACATGTCCTGCCTCTCAGCAGGCTCTCCACTCACCCAGTTCATCCTCCTGACTGCAGCAAAGGGATGGGATAGTTCTTAGCTGCAAATCATCACACCCTTTCAAATCAGTCACTAATTGGATAGGATCATCTCCAAATTCATGAAACTGACATGCAGGACGTTTTCATGACCTAGACAGTGTCTGCATTTCCAGGTTCCCCTCTTAGGCTTTTCAGCACATGCCTTGGACCTTAGCTTTAGCTGAAGCTACTCCCCTGGTTTTGAGAGCCCTGTGACATCTCGTAACTGTTCCTCCATCTGGAACACCCCACCCTTTCTTTGCCTATTTAACTTCTGTTTACATGTAAGTTCCATAACCAGGTATTCCTCAGCAACCCAGTCTGGGTTAGCAGCTCCATTCTCTGAGCTGTTGCCGTGGTTTTCCTCCAAATAGTTATTCCAAAAATGATTAGACCACAGAGCTAATTTAAAAAGAAAGTTTGGGACCCTATGAAGATCTTTCAAGCAGGTTACTTAGGTGTGTCGTTGCTACTGGAGGCTATTTCTTCCCCCTTAAAATGTTCCTATCTCTGGGGAGCAAGCCAGCAGCTTGTGCAGAACCTGCTATGCCATCATTCAGGGCACGGAGGAGAAGATGCTGTCGCCAGTGGTGGCCACAGGGAGGGTGTGGGCTGAACACTCTGTAATCACTCTCGTTGCCTGGTTGCCAGGCTGCTGGCGGCCAAAAAACATTTGAGGTATTGTGGTTTGAGCTCTTGTCTTTCCCCCGTATGGTGAACTGCTTTCAAATGATGGGAAACAGAGATGATTCGGGCTCCAACACAGTGAATAACTTTAAAAGCGTTTGTGCTCCACCACCCACCCTCAAAGTTGTACATACTCATTACTGAAATCTAGGAAGACAGGAGAGAAGTGTGAGGGGAAAATTATATGTTGTTCCAACTTTTAATGAAACTGTTATTTTTA
>NW_011495076.1:7455547-7469412 GCF_000754665.1 Bison bison bison | reverse complement strand
ATTTTTAATTTAAAGAATTATGCTGTATATGGGCTCCTCTAGTGGCTCAGTAGTAAGAAATCTGCCTGGAATGCAGAAGATGTGGGTTTGTTCCCTGGGTTGGGAAGATCCGCTGGAGGAGGGCATGGCAACCCACTCCACTATTCTTGCCTGAAAAATCCCATGGACAGAGGAGCTTGGTGGGCTACAGTCCATGGGGCCACAAAGAGTCAGACACGACTGGAATGACAGCATGGCAAGACATGCTGTATGGAATTTTATAATCTTATTTATTATATTATATACCTCTCATTATAAACTCTTCATGACTACATGAAATTCCATTGAATGAATGTGTCTCTGCTTACTTACATAATTCCACTGGAAAGGAATGCTAAAGTTGTTGTCCACATTATTCATTGTAAATAAAACCACATGGAATATTGTGAATAATGTTTGTGTGTATAAATAGTCTTTTAATAATTGCTGTTGCTGCTGCTGCTATGTCGCTTCAGTCGTGTCCAACTCTGCGACCCCAGAGACGGCAGCCCACCAGGCTCCCCCGTCCCTGGGATTCTCTAGGCAAGAACACTGGAGTGGGTTGCTATTTCCTTCTCCAATGCAAGAAAGTGAAAAGTGAAAGTGAAGTCGCTCAGTCATGTTTGACTCTTAGCGATGCCATGGACTGCAGCCTACCAGGCTCCTCCGTCCATGGGATTTTCCAGGCAAGAGTACTGGAGTGGGGTGCCATTGCCTTCTCCATTTAATAATCACTAAGATCAGGTATACAGTTAAGGATATCAGTAGTTCCTCTTGAACTCTATCCACTTTACAATCATTCAAACATTTAACACTAGAGAAATGCTGGATAGTTCATCCCTTTACACGGATATGAGGGAATTTCCAATCTGCTTCCTGTGAACACTATATCGTATAAAATAATGTTGAAACAACATTATGTGGTTTTTATCATTTCTGTTATAGAATGTTATGCTTTGTGAGATAAGAGAGGAACATGCTTTAGCTTTCCAGCTCATAAATAAAGTACATTTATAATTAACCAAATATTGAAAAATGAGTACAGTTTATAATTCTTTGTTGCTGTAAAATTTTTTGCCAAGTTAAAAAGTGTTAGCCAGGTGTGATTTTCTTTTTTCTTCCTTACCTTACTTCTCAGAAGCTCAGGTTTTTTTGTTTTTTTTTTTTTTCTGACTGCTCATGAAATTCTATCTCATAATTGCCTGGTAGGTTACAAGTGTACAGTTCTTTTGGATTGAGGAGATAGGGTAGAATGGTAGGGGAGAGGGACTGTTGTTTTACAGACTGTTTTGTGTGCTAGACATAGTGGGAGGGAAGCCCTTCCCTCTCACTCATCCTGAGAAATGGATGTTGAGATCCGCACCATAGAGGTATAGGAGCTGAGACTCAATAAGGTAAACTTACAGCTTGTTACGGACCCTAGTCTGTCAGCTTCCAAAGCCCATGCTGTTTTCATTACACCCAGGTGCCTTGGGGTCTGAGTTCTGTGAAAAAACTGTGCTGAGGTTCCTGTGCGGAGAAATGTCATTGCTCTCGACTTGGGCTGTTTGTATGTTGGTCTTTAGATTTAAGTAAATTTATGTAAAATTGAAAATGTATTTTTCTGCTGCACTAGTGGAGAAGGCAATGTACTCCACTCCAGTACTCTTGCCTGGAAAATCCCATGGATGGAGGAGCCTGGTAGGCTGCAGTCCATGGCATCGCTAAAAGTCGGACACGACTGAGCGACTTCACTTTCACTTTTCACTTTCCTGCATTGGAGAAGGAAATGGCAACCCACTCCAGTGTTCTTGCCTGGAGAATCCCAGGGATGGGGGAGCCTGGTGGGCTGCCGTCTATGGGGTCGCACAGAGTTGGACACGACTGACGTGACTTAGCAGCAGCAGCAGCAGTCATATTTCAAGTGTTTAGTAGTCACGTGTTGCTCGAGAGTACCACATGGGATAGTGCAGATACAGAGCATGTCCCTTGTCACAGGAAGTCCTGTTGGACAGGGCTGGCCCGGAAGCTGCTTCTGGAAGAGTTCTTTCAAGTGCCCATCCACTATCTTTGTTGGTAGCATTACTAATACACCTAGAAATACTATTGGAACTCTTGAGTTCTACTTACTCTTAGCCACTCATGCACTCTCCTATCTTTTTGAACTCTGCAATCCCCATAGTCTGGGCTTTCCAGGTAGCTCTGTGGTTAAGAATCTGCCTGCAATGCAGGAGATGCAGGTCTGATCCCTGGGTCAGGAAGATCCCCTTGGAGGAGGAAATGGCAACCCACTTTAGTTTTCTTGCCTGGGAAATCCCATGGAGAGAGGAGCGTAGAGGGCTATGGTCCAAGGCGTCACAAAAGAGTTGGACACCACTGAGTGACTAAAGAGCAACAACAGTCCACACTGTCCACAGTCTAGAGCCTCTTGACTGGAGAGAGGAGAAGGCTTGCATAACCCATTGGTTGGCGATTGCATCAGAATCATGATACTAGTATATGTGGAATATTACCCAAAGAGCATTTGTTATCTTGAATAAGTCAGGCATAGAAGACTAATGATTTGTTTCTTTGCCTGGTAAGTGCCAGAATGTATCTCCCATCTACAAATTATTCTTTTACATCTGTTTAATATTTCCTTACCACAAGGTCTTAATTCATTTGGAGAAGGATAAACCAGAATGGGGAGAAATTAGTCAGAATTGAAATTTAGAATATACTCTGGTGAATACCAAAATCCTTAGCATTCTCCTCAGGAAATTTTTATGGTACAGGGAAAATAGACTTTTTAAAGGACTTTTTGGGGAAGGGGATACATAAAAGGAGTTTTTAACCTTATGTGTATATATTTTATTATTATGGTTTTTTAAAGTAGTTCAGTAAAAAAGATCATTTTAATGACTGAGACAGTGTCCCATAAAAAAAAAAAAATGCTTTACTGTGGATCCCTGAGAAGTCATTTAACCTTCTGAAGTTTATCAGTTTCCTTATCTGTTTCTTCATCAATAAATTGGGACAGTAATGTCTGCCTTGCTTGTCAGAATCATTGGAGTCTCAAATGAAGTGATGGTAGTCCTTGGGAATTACCGGTTCTTTCCAAATGTCAGTGTGGCATTGTGTCTTGTATCCTTTTTTTCTAAATCCTTTTTGAATCTAAAGAACATCAAGGTTTTGCACGAGGCCCAGCTCTCCTTAAGGGCACGCTTGTTTCACGTCTCTGGCATGCACTTTCAATGACAGACCTTGTTCTTGAGAGAGGGTCAATAGTGATAATGATGATGTGATGAAAAATGCTTTGTTTGGGGAGGAGGAGTCCTGATGCCATGGACTCCATGAGCTGTCTTCACTTTATGAACTTGTTCACTCTGAGCCAGCCTTCCTGGGAAATGAGAGAGTCTTTATCTCATGGAGGAATAAATACCAGTCTCCGTCTTAGCACATCTATAGCAGAGAACAGTTGTCTTGATATGTAGTAGACAGTACTCTGTGTATCAGCTGCCATCTTTATTCATGAAAGGGAGAAGTTATCTAATACTTTCACTGGTAAGGCCCAGAAGGATGTTGTGACAAATGTAGAACATCATTGTAGAATTTCACAGTATTCTGTATTTCAGAAACCCAGGGCAAAGAAAAAGGAGTCGTTCAAACAAAATCTAAGCAGAATGGAGATGTTGCTCTTAGCTGGAAAGGTAGCACGGTCTTGATTAGTGACGTTTGTAACTTTGAAACCTACAGTTTCTCTGGGTATGGTGTCATTTAAAGATTACTTATTTTTTTTCACCTAAAACAATATTAAAAATTTGCTACATCATTAGAGTATTTTGACAGGAATGTTGTCACCTCTGTCTCAATGGTTTGTTTTTATTATTGCTAGCTTTTAAACTGAAGGCTGATTCTACTGAAATATTACTGCTTTTGGTCCCCCAAAGTACCTCGTATGATGCCTTGTACACATCACTTGTTGATTCAGTAACTGCAGTTGGTAGAAATTGGAGGGTGATCTCTTTATTTTGCGAGGACAATGTGTCCTTCACACATATCCCACATTCTATATTGGAACTGGCAATTAATTTTCCAGTTGAAATAATGTTATAAATAATGGATTTGTTCCCAGAATGGTCCACCAAACTAAATTAACCCATAATATGGTTTAGCTGAAGGAGAAACATACTGGGTTGGCCAAAAATTTCATTTGGGTTTTCCTATAACTGTTTCCAGAAAAACTTGGAAGAATTTTTTGGCCACCCCAATATTTGCTAGAATCTGGAGATGCTCCGAAAAACTCAGAGGTAAATTTTACACAGCTGACATTGATAAGTTGGTAATTGCCTATTCATATTTATAGTATAACTTACAAATGACTATCATGTCTGTTATATTTTTGGTTATTTCTGACTTCTCAGTGTAGGAATCATCTCCCTTCATAGGAGCTTTAACTTACAATCTGAAACAAATAAAAATTCAGCAACTGGTGGATGCTGATCTAAATTTAGTGTTGCCTGTTGATGTGTCCAAAGTTTTGCTAAAAACTAGCTCTATGGTTTAAAATTTTTTTTCTGCCTTTTGATTAAATGTAATTTTGAAATGGTCTCATTTTATTGATTTACACTATTTTTCCTGTGTGGTACAGAGAATTCCTTAAAAACTCAACAAGACAGTACATAGTGGTGATTGTTCTTGCCATTTAGTCGGTTAGTCGTGTCCAGCTCTTTGCAACCCTAAAGACTGTACCCCACCAGGCTCCTCTGTCCATGGGATTTCCCAGGCAAGAATACTGAGTGGGTTGCTATTTCCATGTCCAGGGGATCTTCCTCCCCCAGGGATTGAACCTGCGTCTCTTGCATCGGCAGGCGGATTCTTTACTGCTCAGCCACCAGGGAAGCCACATAGTGGTGGTAGCAAAAGCATAATGCGAGAATTTATTGTGCCAAACCTGAAAAGGTAAATGCAATTTATTGTAAAATAATGTTCATGTATAAAGATTACTTTATATAGATATTTCCCATCTTCCATTCCAAACTGTAGTCCTTGAATTACTGTTGAAACTGACACCAGTATCCTGTGTGAACACTGATCCTATTGGTGACATATTATTGAAATGACTTAACATAAAAATTTGTTTACATTCTCTTTACATCATAGACTATACATTACTATACATTTACTCTCATAGCACCTTAGTTTGAATAAATGTTAATGGTTTCATTTTTCACTATTCAAGATATGTCCTTCAGCTTGATGGATGTAAACTGTAAAAATACTCTTAAGAGTCAATCTTTGGTACGTTTTGAGTAACTGGTGAGTTTTTTTCTGGTTTAAAATCTGTGATGGGGACACTGAGACTGCGCATACCCCCATTTGTTTATTTTTAGTTGAATTGAGGAAACAGAATCTTTCCAATACTGCAGGCTAAGACTTGCAGTATGCACGGCTGTCCTGTGGGGCTCTGTGGCTTTCTCCCCATCACACCACAGAACTGTGTCCTTGGGAGGCATGTGGGCCCAATTATCATCCTCATGACTGTTTCACTTGATGGAAAAATCTGTAGTAAATCAAGAATATTAAGTCTGTTTGTTAATATTGAAGTCTTCAGAAGCCAGCTGTGCTAAAAGTATTTACTGCTTATATTTTTAGACGAGTTTGTTAAATGCTAATATTCTCTGTCATGGAATGGTCTAATTGTCCATTTTCTGAGATTGTTAGTTACATAGTAAATGGAAGAGTTATTTTTTTCTTGAGGTCTTCTAAACTTAAAGTTGAACATGTGCCTTTATGTAAATAGAGCATTTGTAAAAATAGCATTCATTTGTACATCTTTGAATGGATTCTAGTTTTTCCCTCTGTCTCAAATGCAACTAGGCATCAGCTTATTGCATATTAGCTGGAATTAGTTGCAGTTTGTTTTGTAATAAATCAGCAGCAGTTTTTGCTGTAGTTAAAAGTATTCTACAATCTGCATTTGTGTGTGACTGCTTTCTTCTTATCAAGCTCAATCTACAGCCACACACAAGTTCTTTTCCTCATGATCAAATTTGTGTAGGTGGTTGGGTCGTAGAAACCTTTATATTCAACCACATGTCTGCAGTTTTTTGAACTTTTCTCTTATTGAAAAAAGATATGCATTTGATAAAAGCAAAAACAGCAGAGCTCTCTGTGAGAGAAGCATTTAGAGGCCCATAATAACAGAAGCTTATGTTTGCTGAATTTAACCTCAACATAAAAGTGAGATTTGGGAAAAGATGCTCCACGACTGTGCTTAACTCAGAGGTGTGTGTTGATGAAGAGCTCCACACACAGGGGTGTCCATCTGCATCTTGAATGTGCCTGCTTTCCCATTGAACTAAAAGTTAAATCAGTCTTGCAATCGTCTCTTACCCTGGCTGTGTGAAGTTTGTGGTGAAGTGTGTGTGCTACTGAGTTACTCTTTAAAAAAAAAAAACAAAACTACTGCTAGTAAGTAATAGGGGCTTCCTTGGTGGCTCAGTGGTAAAGAATCTACCTGCCAATGCAGGAGACGGGGGTTTGATCCTTGGGTTGGGAAGATCCCCTGGAGAAGGCAATGACAACCCACTCCAGTATTCTTGCAGAGAATCCTATGGACAGAGGAACCTGGTGGTCTTCATTTCATGGCGTCCCGAAGAGTTGGACACAATTTGGTGATGAGCGCAGTAAATGATGTGTCAAGTACCTAACATGCGTTATTTTATTTGCTCACTGGAGTCCTATAAGGTAGGTATTATTATTGTTGCCATTGTACCCGTGAGGAAACTGAGCCTGCAAGAAACTAACATGGCTGCTGAGTATGGGCCACTTGCTCAGGTTCAGATGCCACAGCCCCAGGCTTCAGCTACTCAGCTGACCTGGGTGTAAGTGCAGATCTTGACTGTTGTAAAACTGCTTCAGACATGGCTGTTGCATCATCTCTCCTAGGAACTGTCTCCAAGGTATAAGAAAAGTACCCAGAATTAAGTTACTCCCTGCGTAGTTGAGTGCCACTTACTTTATTCTTTAGATATAGGACTGGTTTCCCAGTCTCCACTTAATAACTCTGGAAGACCAATCTTGAAAATACGCTTTCCTAAGGTTTTCAGCATCTTCGGTCTGGCTGGTGCCAGGCGACATGTTGTAATTACGTCGTGAAGATGGTGTTAGTCTTACTAATGTCTTAGAAGGAGGTGACTAGGAATTGGCATCTGAACATATGGAAGCCCCGAGAAGGTACTGTTGGTCCCAGGGTGGACTTTGAAGGCCCTGGGGAGGTTGGGGATGGGGTTTGTTAAGTCACGCTGCTGCTGAGGGCCATGAGACATGCCAGAGCAGAGAACTTGGAGGTGTATCAGAAACTAGACTCAAGGGATGAGCAGTTGCTGAGCTGAACAGATGATGGGAAAGTGGGGAAGGTCTGTGAGTGAAAACGAGGCTACATCAGGAGATTTCCACGTGGGAGGGGGACCAACTTGCTATTGAAATACTGGGCTTTGTTTCTTTTTTGAAGGAAATGGTTCAGTACAGGACTCTATGAAGGCTGGTCTCTAAGGATGGGGTGGAGGCTGACAGTTGGGAACTCAAAAACCTGGAACTAGTGTTGATGGAGAAAAATTCTTCCTTTTCTTTGTCCCTTCCTCCCTTTTCTTTCTTCCTATACTCTGTTACAGGCTTTTATTAGATAACTGCTATAATTCTCTGCACTGTATATACAGAATACCCTTGCTGCTTATCTGTTTTATACATCATAGTGTGTATCTATTAATCCCGTACCCCTAATTTGCCCCTCCTTGCTTCCCTCTCCCTTTTGGTAGCAGCAGGTCTGTTTTCTGTCCCTCTGAGTCTGTTTCTGTTTTACACATACATTCATTTGTATTTTTTTATATTCCACATACAAATGATACTCAGATTTGTCTGATTTGTTACACTAAGTATAATGTTCTCTAGGTCCATCTATGTTGCTTCAAGGACAGTATTTCATTCTTTTTTATGGCTGAGTAGTATTCCACTGTATTACTGTACCACATCTTACTCTATTTGTCTGTTGTTGGGCACTTGGGTTGCTTCTATATATTGCAAATAGTGCTTCTATGAATATTGGGATGCATATATCTTTTTCAATTAGGGTTTTTGTTTTTTCCAGATATATACCCAGGAGTTGAATTGCTGGGTCCTGTGATAGTTCTGTTTTTAGTTTGAGGAATGTCCATTCTATTTTACATAATGCCTGCACCAGTTTACATTCTTACCAACAGTGCTTGAGAGCTTCCTTTTTTTCCCCTACATCCTCTCCAGCATTTGTTTTTTGTAGAATTTTTGATAATAGACATTCTGACAGGTGTGAGGTGATATCTCATTGGTTTGATTTGCACTTCTCAGAAAGACTCATTCTGTTTTGAACAATTAAAAAAATGAAATTAATTTATAATGTTGTGTTATTTTCAGGTGTACAGCAAAGTGACTCAGATTTTTTTCCACTATAGGTTATTATAAGACATTGCATATGGTTCACCATATAGTAGGTCCTTGTTGTTTATTTAATCCCAGGGATGGGGGAGCCTGGTGGGCTGCCATCTATGGGGCTGCACAGAGTCGGACACAACTGAAGCGACTTAGAAGCAGCAGCAGCAGTGTATGTATGTTAATCCCAAACTCGTATTTTATTCCCTATCCACCCCCCATGCCCACCCCCACTATCCCCTCTGGTAACTAAAAGTTTGTTTTTTGTATCTATTAAAAAAGACTCATTCTTGAAATAAAGATAATTGAGAACATTGGAACTATTTACCTATAAACTACCCGATTGTTGGGTAATTTGTTCTTTGATATTTCTGCCAACTATAATAAAACATTTGCATGGTTTTATGCACTTACCACTGCAATTACAATATGCTGTGGTCATTTTGGGAGATGCTTGATTAAAAAGGTAGTCTTCCAACCTTAGGAGTAGAAATTTCTTGGGCAAGGAAGTATTTGAAAGCTTTGGATTCCCACTTAGGTTCAAATCTAGGCATAGGCTCTTAACTAGTTTTGTTATTTTAGGCAAATTAAGAAATCGGTTGTTTGTTTTGTAAAATGGTGGACAGCAGTGCTTTTGTGAGAATTAGATAGTACATGTGGAGCACTTGGCCCACAGTTGATGTGCAGTGAGTGTCAGCAGCCATTGCCTCTTCCTGTTCTCCCGGAAGATGCACCAAGCACATGCCACTGAACCTGACCCAGACATCTCTGGGCCTGCCCTTAGGGCATGTTTTATGTCTTTGGGTACTTGCCAAGCAGATCTGGTGGCTTGGCCAAATTCTATTCTATTTCTGTTTTCTGTACCAATATTTTTCGTCCTTCTTCCAGATACACTGAATCCAGGAAACAGGAACTTCAGAAACGATATCTTCGAATATGAGATGAACCTTCTGTTCTGACTGTATGTGAACTTCGGTTCTCCTGTTGATGAAGGATGTTCTTTTCTTTGATAGTCTTATTTTCTGCAAAATAGGAAGCTCTGTATACTTTTTATAATGTTCTTTTCTTCTAATTTTCTTTGTAAGATGTTTTCTTTTCTATAGAAGCTTTGAAAGTGAAAGTTGTTTAGTCGTGTCTGACTCTTTATGACCCCATGGACTGTACAGTCCATGGACTTCTCCAGGCCAGAATACTGGAGTAGGTAGCTGTTACCTTCTCCAAGGAATCTTCCCAACCCAGGGATCAAACCCAGGTCTCCCACATTGCAGGTGGATTCTTTACCAGCTGAGCCACGAGGGAAGCCCAAGAATGCTGGAGTGGGTAGACTATCTCTTCTCCAGTGGATCTTTCTGACCCAGGAATCAAACTGGGGTCTCCTGCATTGCAGGTGTGTTCTTTACCAGCTGACCTACATGGAAAGCTTTTAAGACCCTGTATGTTCATACATAGAGAAGTTATCAGACCCATGTTGGCATGTGAGTGATAACAGGAAAGTTATCATGTGCTCTCTGAATCCGTACTCTGAAAGGCCCAATTACTGAAAACATGATTGTTTTGCATTTTTTCCCTTAGTCCTGGACTTATATCAGCCTATGGGCTCAATGATTGAGCATAGAAATAGTGATATATTCAAGTGGGAAACTAAGAATTGATAATGACAAAGGGATGGCAATGACTCTGTCTTGCAGAGCCTGGGACTGATCCTATAGCTGCACCATCTTTTACTCCACAGATGTTAAAGAATCATAAGTCCCTGTTGACTGGCATGAAAAATTTCCATGGGGAGTATCTTTATCCACATGCCAGAAAGAGATGTGTTAGCAAATAGCACTTCATAAAATGTGAGAAAAAGAAATGGGAAAATGTTGTTCCAGTAATCAGGGATTGAGCAAGACAAAGCCATGGAGCATAGTTGAGAATGTGGATCCTGCAGCCATACTGCCTGGGTTCAAACCGAGTTCTGCAACTTAGTAGCTGCACGTGCGCATGTGCGCTCAGTTGTTTCTGACTCTCTGCAGCCAAGGGGGCCGTAGCCCTCCAGGATCTTCTGTCCAGTGGGATTTTCCAGCCAGGAATACTGGAGTGGGCTGCCATTTCCTCTTCCAGGGGATCTTCCCGACTCTGGGATCAAACCTGCGACTCTTGTGTCTCCTTGCTTTGGCAGGCGGATTCTTTACCACTGGGCCACTTGGGAAGCCCTAGTAGCTGTATGAATCTGAGCCAATCATTCAACCTCTGTGTACCTCACTTTCTTCATCTGTAAGATGGGGATGTTATCTACCATCTCATAGGCTTGTCTTGAAAATTAATTGTGTTAATGTTTATGAAGTGTTTAGAATAATACCTGGCATTATATAAGCTTCTTTTAAATATTAAATACTGAAAATGATAATAATGGGTATTTGCCGAGCTGATTGGTTGGCATATTTCTGTATAAGACTAAAATATGAATAAGCATTGGTTAAATAGATTCCATGAATTCATAAAATCTATTGCCTAATACTTTGAGACTTTATGTAACATTTCACTTCTCAAATATCTTCAGCCTAAGCACAACTATTTGGCATACTCAGAATAACAAAATCACTTACAGTCTTTTTTTATTCAGTTCTAAGTCTGAGGCATTCTACCCCTCCCACTACACTGTAATGTCTGGAAACTGTATGCATCTTAAGATCCATGGATGTACTTAATATTGCACTCCCCTCGCCCCCCTCCGCATAAAGCTCTTACTTAATGTTGCAGTTAAAAAGATGCCATTGTTTTTGACTAGGAAACAGTGATACAAGAGTCCACATAGATGTGTTTATGTATCTTCAGTTGGAAAGTTCAAAATTAATGTCTAGGAATAAGGGAAATGGTGCACCTACCTGTTGAAGGAAGGACCAGCATACTCAGTGGCCAGAGTCGTCTACCTTAGTTCCCAGGAATCGCACTTTAGGGCTCCAGGGGCTCCACTGTATTCACACAACACTGGAGCTAATGTTCCATCTTTTTGTTCAGTGGTTGTGTGCCAAATTGTGGCTGAATTGGATGTGGCATTGGATTTGCATTGACATGAACTTGGAGGTCATTCTTTAAGTTTAGGATTTGGGAAGAATTAACTGTGGCAGGGGCTCTTAACCAGGGAGCCCATGGATAGAATTCTGACTCTCTGAACCTGGATGGGAAAAGAAAAAAATTCTTCATTTTCTCTAATCCCCAAGTGAAATCTAGCATTTCCTTTTAAATGTGAATGTAGGCAACAAATCACAGTAGCATTTAGCTTTTGAATTATAGTACTTATGAAATATGCCACTACATCCTGATATTCAGTGTTGTAATAGAGAAGCAAGAAGGCAGCTGTATCAGAATTTGCTTTTGTAGAATAATTTTATCACTGTCTTTCGGTGCAGTTGTGTTCCTTTTTAAGTCCTATGTTTTTATGCTTTTAAAAAGATTATTCTGAGAAGTGATCTCTAGACTTCACCAGATTGCCAAAGAGTTCTAGGGCAAACAAAGGTAAGAACCCTGCTCTCTGTTGGTTCTGATTCTTTGCCATGCTTCTGTTTTTTTCTGCACCACACCCCTCTGCCTGCACTCTGGAGAGCAGAGAGACAGACTTTTGAGAAGTTCAGCATCAACTGCATCGCTAGAATCTGTTCTGTATTCTTGACTCTGGCGACGAAGCTTCTTTGGTTTTGTCTGCGGTTTACGTGTCTTAAAAGAGCAGACTTTCTTTAGCTCTTCTGCTGCTATAGGACAGTACTGTCTACAGAAATTTCTAGTGAAAGATGTTGATTCATGACAGTTCATTGGAAAGCTGGATGCTGAAAGCAAGACACAGCAAGCAGAGCACATTTAGCCCTGAGAGTGCGGAGGAGGGAGAGTGAGAGTGTGCTTGTGCAAAGGGATGGTAGGAGGCCTGAGAGGAGAGCTGGTGG
The DNA here is from genome assembly GCF_000754665.1 of Bison bison bison. Taxonomy (NCBI): domain Eukaryota; kingdom Metazoa; phylum Chordata; class Mammalia; order Artiodactyla; family Bovidae; genus Bison; species Bison bison. The sequence goes on along the minus strand of NW_011495076.1, from coordinate 7,457,047 downwards.
GGGCTGTGAGATGAGGTGTGAAAGTAAGAAGCTGGGTGGAATGAGAAGATGGAGAGGTAGTTAAACTGAGGCCTTCCAGTTGACTCCTGATGGAAGCTTCTCCTTGTCCAAATCCACATTTGCTCCTGGGAACTGTTCTGTGTAGTTAAGGGTGGATTCTTCACCTGTAACTACAAGTAGTTAAATTCAGTTTAGAGCTTCTGTGACTCAAGGCTTTTCTGTGAAGTCTCCCTTACCTCCCAGATAACTCCCTTATTTTAGTTCACATTGTTTTGCTGACGTGTTTTTGTCAGATTTTATACTGCTGCTGCTGCTGCTGCTAAGTCGCTTCAGTCATGTCCGACTCTGTGCGACCCCATAGACGGCAGCCCACCAGGCTCCCCCATCCCTGGGATTCTCCAGGCAAGAACACTGGAGTGGGTTGCCATTTCTTTCTCCAATGCATGAGAGTGAAAAGTGAAAGTGAAGTCGCTCAATCGTGTCCGACTCTTAGCGACCCCATGACTATAGCCTAATAGGCAAACTGATAACTTTTACTTTTGAGGGTGTTTGGAAGTGTTGGGCATGGAAATGGGTAGAAAATCATTCCAAAAGAACGTATTTTTAGGCAGAATCTCCAGTAACAATAAGAATGTCGAGTCTTTGTGAAGCCAAAAGATAAAAGTTACAGGTCAAGTGGATGAGGCCAGGATGTAAAGTGACATGCATGTACTGATTGATATATCTATAAATGGTTATGCATAAAAATTAATTCTGGGGAATTAAAAATGTTTATTCTAGTAATAGCAGAGTCCAGGTTCAGATCTCTTTGAAATTCCTGCCTTTTGTTTGGCACTCCTGAAGTTGGGGTAGCCAAAAAGGAAGGGATCAACTTTTGGCTCTTTGTTAAGGAAAGGCTTGGTAAACCCTTGTAGGATGACCAAGCTCTGGGGTCTTCTGTAGCTCTGTGTTGGAGATTTCAAAACTCCTCCTCGTGCCAGCCGTAGAAAAGACTGATTTTACAAAATCTTTCTGGCAAAGCATTTAATATCCAACTGCTTCCCAAAGCTGAGTTCCTCTGTAATGTCACCTTGGATTCCTGCTGCAAAAACTGATGGATGTTGTTAGTGTTTGATAAATACTGCCACATTGTGACTTTAGATGTCAGATCTTCAGATTTGTTACATGGGCCACTCACTGTGGGAACCATGTTTTATCCTGTTAGAATATTGTATCTTCCAGTTATTTCACTGTCTATATTGGAAATAAACATTTGAGCATGTTCTAATGAAGTACGCAGTTTAAGAGAACTTCAGTTCAGTTCAGTTCAGTCGCTCAGTCATGTCCGACTCTTTGCAACCCCATGAATCGCAGCACTCCAGGCCTCCCTGTCCATCACCAAGTCCTGGAGTTCACTCAGACTCAAGTCCATCGAGTCAGTGATGCCATCCAGCCATCTCATCCTCTGGCGTCCCCTTCTCCTCCTGCCCCCAATCCCTCCCAGCATCAGAGTCTTCTTTA
>NW_011495076.1:7439099-7455447 GCF_000754665.1 Bison bison bison | reverse complement strand
GGCTGATCTCCTTCAGAATGGACTGGTTGGATCTCCTTGCAGTCTAAGGGACTCTCAAGAGTCTTCTCCAACACCACAGTTCAAAAGCATCAATTCTTCGGCGCTCAGCCTTCTTCACAGTCCAACTCTCACATCCATACATGACCACAGGAAAAACCATAGCCTTGACTAGACGGACCTTTGTTGGCAAAGTAATGTCTCTGCTTTTGAATGATGTCAAATAATAGATTGTCTTATTTTTGCATACTTGCTCTCATGCCCCTCCCTTGCTTTGTTTTAATTTTTTGACTTGGCTGCTGTGGCCTAGACTTCTGACTTTAGAGTCTAAGTCAGATGAAAATAAGCATTTCCATGCAAATCATGTTTCTAAAATCATCCCTGGAGTGCATGTGTGTCTAGTAGAATGCAGAGCTTACTAGAGAGAAGGGTGAAATTAGGTAAGCCTGAAGAAGTATAAAAATCTTGTTTAATGACTGTGTTAGTTTTTTATATAGATTAGCTGTTATTAAGTAAGGAAGGCTAAGTCTCTCTGGAATTTCTCATCCTCTGAATAGCCAGTTTTGGTACTATAAACCGAGAAGACTTCTGTTGTATCTATGTAATACTGCAGTATCGCAAGCCCTGAGGCCCTTTTCCTGAAGAGCATATGCTTACATGTAGTCGGTTTTATGTGAGCTGAACCAATCTCAGGTCTAGGATAGGAGCTTATTAGTGCATGTATATGTGCCTGTGTGTGTTGTTTAAGAGAGATTTTAAGGCCTGGAATAATGAGACATGGCCAGTTAGAGCAAAGCATTGCCTAGGGACATGGTTCCTTGATCACAGCCTGATCCTTAACACTTAGGTTTATAAAACACCCTCATTACAACCCTTGAGTAGAGTCTTCCGTTTACACCCGCCCTTTCCTGTACTGTTTTCCTGCTGCTCGTTCCCTCCCCTCTGACACCTACAACCTTGATCCCCTGCGAGGTGCCCCATCCCTGCCTTGGCTCCTACATGGCTCCTTCTCACAACATAAATATTGTTTCATCACAGAGCAAGCTGCTCTTACAGAGGCACAAGAAGAGGTCTGAATTTATAACTTACAAAGTATAGCACTTTTTGAAATTTTAACAAGCAAAAGGTGTTTTATATTCTAGTAGGAAACAAATCTCTGATGATGAAGCTCAGGCTTTCGGAAAAGGAGGTTGTTATGGGGTGGGAACCCTCTTTTCACATCTTGGTTCTTTGTCTGTCCCGATAGTCCCAGTAGGTTCCTTGATATTGGCAAGCATCTCTCGGAGAGTGAGTGTACCGTGCTGTGCTTCAGAGAGATGGCATTCTGGAATAGGGTACGATTATGAGATTCCTCTGATGAAAAGACACGTGGTTCCAAAACCACCAGGGTATTTTCACAGCTGTGCCAGAAATCTGGGCAAATGGGCATTAGATTATGAGTTTTGGCATTGTGGTGCTGAACCACAAAACTCTGTGGCTGCTGCTCTGGCTATTGCTGACCTGGCATCTGCTAGGGCCCCCCAGTAACCCCAGACCTGACTCAGGCTGCAGCTGTGAGCTGGGTGCCTGCTGCCGCCCGCATGGGCAAGTGCGGGAAATGCCAGGTGGCCTGGCAGGTTTTAGTGTGGCCTTTGGATCCTCGCTGAGCCATATGGTGCTAAAATGTCAAACTGTTCCCAAGTGTGGGCCACGACTGAGGAGGCTAGATAGAGAAAACACCCTTCAGATAAAGGATCTGCTGAGCTTGTTTATTCCTCAGCCACTGGCTTCATCACTTGGATGCTTGAATGAACATTTATTAAGTAATCTTTGGTTGATAGTGAGCTACTTATATTTGGGGAGGGAGCAAAGTAAAATCATTTGTTTCTTATTAGCAAAGATTAAATCTCCCAGGGTTCCTGTATCTTGCATGTTATAAACTGTCAGTAGAAGAAAGTGAAATGAATGGATGATCTATCAATAGAATCGAATGGGAAGCAATAGTCTCAGACACTGAAGAAAGAGTTTGAAGGATCTAAATCTCCCCAAAGATGATAACATCCTTAGGCTGTGGCTGCAGAGATCTTACTGGAAACTAAACATTCTCCTAGTTTCCAGTTCGGCTTCTTTCTGCTATATTTTGGCAATTGCCCTTGTTGATGGACTGACATAATGCCTCAAGAAGTTTACAATCTGTGTAGGAAGACAAAACAACATAACAGGAACTTACAGATGATCCCAATCAAAACATTCACAAGTGCTAAGTGATTGAGGCCAAAGAAAATGTGCAAGTCCGAAGGGAGAGAAGGGGAGCTGAGTGATGTGGTTCAGATGAGGTTCGTCCTGGCAGGCTTCCTAGGGGAGGCGGCTGGGCTTGGATTTGGTGTATTAGCTCTTGTCAGTTCCACACTCTGAACCTTTATGTAAACACAATTTTCTCATAGCACAAGGAATCTGCCCTCTTGGAAAGAATAAGAAGAGAAGGAAGAAATGTTTGAACTCAGAGAGTTTTTTTCCCCTTTCATACTTTAAGGGGCCTCAAACTTTTAGATGTGCCTCGAATGCATAGAATTAAATCTTAGATTCAGTTTTACCCTATGAAAAAGACAAGTCATAACATATAGAGAGGTGCTGTAGCTTAAGAGGCTTTTTGACTCTAGTGAGTCTTTGCTATCTTTTCAATTTAAATAGCTTCTTCCTGTCTTGGTTCATAAATATGCAAGGAATTGCTTTGATTTTACTTAACATACTTGACCATATGTAAGCTCAGATATTTGAGGCGTTCTAAACAGCCACGTTCCCATGGTGGAGTTGTGACATTTCTGGGCTTGGGTGCTGAGGAGGCAGCCTCTTCGTGCCCACTGACTATGGAGGCCTCATCTGTGTTTGATATTTAGCATAAAGCTTTGCAGTCATATGGAAGGATTCCTTTGAGTGGCCTCAAGAAAATGTTCTTTAAAAAAACAAAGCAAAACTTTATTTTGAATTAATTTTAGAATTACAGGAGAATTGCTAAATTATACAGAATCCCCTAATGTATCTGACTCATGACCGTAGTAGATTGTCACCTCTTGTCCACAAGAAGACGCATGTAAGATCGTGTTTCGTTGCCATGTGCATAATGTGAACTAGATATCTAATAACAAACAAATGGATATTTAACCTGTGTTATTGTCATACAATGGAGTGTTACACAGTATAGAGAGAAATAAATGTCAAATGCATCACAGTGAGAAAATAAAAACAAGTTGCCGAAGAGTATATATACCTTATGGTGCCATTTTCTTCAGGCTTGAAAGCATGCAAAGTGGTATTACATTCCTTACTTGCATGTGAAGTAATAGTGTCAACACTGCCACATACAAGTAGATGATACAAAATTCGGATTCTGGTTTCTTCTGTAAGTGGTTAATAAAATACTGGTGAGCTTTCTTGTGTACTTGTGGCATTTAATTTTTTAAACTAAGTGGTGGACACTCTGGGGTTACTATATTTACTACTGATTGTTTCTCGGTGACTAAAATGTTTAATTTAAAACTTGGTAAATTATAATAATACAAAAGCTCAGCCAGGCCATTCATTAGAAATGCAATAGTGATTAGCTTCCCTGAGAATGGTGTACCTTCTGAGTTGAAAGGCAGAGGAGAGAGGCATCTGTTGAATTATTGGCTTGACTACTTGGGTGAACCCTTCAATATGTCTTTAGTTTTCTGTGTCACATTTTCTCCACCTGTAAAGTTTCTATGGCTGTCTTTATGAGCCTATTATAACATCCAGAAATGAAAAGTCAGAGTTTCAAGCTCTTCAGGATGAAAACTGTAGACAAAAGGTAAGCAAAATTGTCTGTGGCTTCTGCCAGAATTGACATCCTGGCCACCCCACTTATTAATCATGTGACCATGCTTCACTTTCCTTATCTGCAAAAATAGCATAATAGTAGTACAGGACATCCAACCAGTCCATTCTAAAGGAGATCAGTCCTGGATGTTCATTGGAAGGACTGATGCTAAAGCTGAAACTCCAGTACTTTGGCCACCTCATGAGAAGAGTTGACTCATTGGAAAAGACTCTGATGCTGGGAGGGATTGGGGGCAGGAGGAGAAGGGGACGACAGAGGATGAGCTGACTGGATGGCATCACCGACTCGATGGACGTGGGTCTGGGTGAACTCCGGGAGTTGGTGATGGACAGGGAGGCCTGGCGTGCTGCGATTCATGGGGTCTCAAAGAGTCGGACACGACTGAGTGAGTGAACTGAACTGAGCTGAGTACCTGCTTATGACAATGTTTTCAAGACTGAATGAATTAATGTATGTAGAAACCATAGAGCCAGTTTTCCTTCTCTCTCTTCTGGCTTACAGACTTGTTTTATTTGATCTCCGAAGGATTGGATTATAGGATGCTTTAAATTTGATTGGGGTGGGGGGGTTAACTTTTAAAAGTATGGATTTCTGGCTTCTCTTTAACAAATGGAACGTCTACTGGCACTGATTCCCCATTGCAGCCTGGCAGCACCGCCATCTCCTGTAGGTAGACGTATCCACCGTTCAGTGTAATTCCCAGCACCTTCCTCATGTCTTCCGGGCACTAAGGCAGCCTGTGTTTTGCTATCTGATGTCTACCACTCACTTCTTCCCAGTGATGTTACCTCCTTGGCCTCCCATCAACATTTGAGTTTACAATTGATTTTAATGGGTTTGCAGTGATACAGATACGGAACTGGATTATATATCAGCAATGGGGCTTTCCAGAGAACTTGAACTGGTAGGAGATTTTTATATCTGTCTTTGTATTTATGTTCTCTCTCTATATATATAAGGAAACCCTTGGACGAGAATTGATGCTGCAAGTCTCGAGGCAGAATTTCTTCAGGACCTCAGTGTTTTTGTTAAGGCCTTCCTAATGGTTGGATGAGGCCCCACCCACATGATCTAGAATAACTGTCTTAAAGTCAGCATGTTATAGGTGTCACCATATCCATAAATTATCTTCAGAGCAGTTAGTTTTGATTAGATTAGTATTTGATTGGATAACTGGATACCATAGCTTAACCAAATGGACACATGAAACAAACCATCCCAGTTTATGTTTTTTTGGAGCAATCTTATGATATCTATGTGGCACCTATAGCCTTTTTTCTGTTCTTTATAGTAAAGGATAGTGGTGGCATTTAGGATTTTTTTGGAGGAGCTGAACGTAAAAAACTCTGAGAACCTTGAGCTTTGCAAATAAAGCTGCTGTGTCTGAGTTGGGATCTAAGAGGCTGAATGCTGTGATCAATGATGCAGGATACTTCCTCCAGGCAGGGTGTAATGGAGATCCTGGGTTTGGCAGTACTGGCTCTGCCATTCAGGGTAGAGACTATTGCAGATGCTTAGAGGAGTTTTGGAGGAAGACAGGATGTGTAAGAACTAGATTTCTACACCAGTTGTAGAGCCTCCTGTAAACCAGGTATATAGGTGTGTGCTGTTCCTGCTTCAGGTCAGGTATTAATGCAGGTTCTGAATACCTGTCTCTATTGTTAGCCTCTTTGTGGCTTTGTGCATTGGAAGGCTGCCAGCAGAACTCAAAGGGAATCCTCTCAAAACCTTCTTTGTTTCCTAAAGATTTTCCGCAGCTGCTAAGGAGAAGCTGAAACACAAGGCAAAAACAATCTTCCATGTATGTTTGTCTCTGCATTACTATTTCTTGTAAAGTATCAGTCAGGATGATTCTAAGCTTAGTTTTTCATTTGTGGAGAATAGGTGAATAGGGAGTTTGAATAAAGCCTTAAGACTCTATTTCTGTGTGTTTTGTGCTAATTTGCAACAACTTAAAATCCTGAATACTTGTTTTATTTCTGAGAAAAAATAGACTGGCTAGAAGATCCAAAAATAATCTTCAGGAATGATGCAAAAACCCCAGGAGCTCACCCTCAGAGTTGTAATCTCAAAGAGTATGTTCTGTATGGGACATACTAAGATGCTGAGGAGCAAGCATATAAGAGCTGAGATCGTGGGCTCTGGGTGCAGTCTGGACAGTGGCTGCTTGGCGTGAAGGACAGTATCTTACAGGTGACCAGTAGAGGTGCCAATATTTCTCCTTTTTAGAGCTTCCTGTTCAAGGGCAGATCATAGAGCCTTGAAGTGACTGGGTTGTTGTTCCAACTAATCTTCCACTTGTATCCTTCATTAGAACGATGAAGATTAGCTTTGATTTTTTCTTAAGAGAATTCTAGCTGTATTAATTTTTATTCTTGGACAAGGTCATTAGGAAGGAAGAGCAGTGAATTTGGATTTGGGAGCTGGATGTCCAATGTCTGCTCAGGTAGTACGGTAACTTGGCAGCCTTTAGGCAGGTCACTTGGGCTGTGTCTTCCTCTACTTAACCCCGAGGAGGTTGAATGGGACAGTAACTAAAACCTAGAGATACTCTAAAAATTTTCCTTGCTCTGTAAACTGTTCCTTGGGAGAAACTTTTAAGTTTGGTTGGAGCCTTGTTGGAAACTCTCCCAGTCCCTTGATTCCTTTACTTTTCCCGTAACTAACATCCTCTCTTTATTCCGTGGTGAGCTGCATGGTCTAGCCATCAATTGCTCTCTCAGCAGTGTCTCTTCTCTCTTCAAGCCACCTGACTCTGCTATTTCTTTGTTCCTCCTCATCAATGACTTTACTATCCTTTCAGCATATCTTTATTGGTTCTCTTAATTGTATAGCTTTGATTCCACACACCCTCCCCCCGAAAACTTTTAATTATCACTGTTAACCTGTAAAGCACGTACTGTTTTGTCACACCAGCCTACAGAATTATCAGCCTGCTGCTGAATTTAATTTGATAGTTTTCCCTTTCCCTCTCATTTTAGGTTAGATAAAATGAAATTGCCTTCTCCCATATTTTAAGGTTAACTTAGCTCTGTCCTTTTCCTAAGCTGGGTCTTATCCATAGGTTGTCCTTAATATTTCAAAAATGATACTTCTGATGACAGTGCTGCATAAAGAAATGATGGGAGTGCCTGCTATTGGGATTAATGGTTACTTCTATTGGGATTATTGGGATCACTGGAAGTAGAACCTCTTTTTTCTTGTGACAGACTGCCTTGCTTTCCGGGCTCATAATGGTTTTATTCAAAGGAATCACACCTTTTGGAGGTTATTTTCGTGCTTCCTACTTTACATGCAAGAGGTAGCTTCTTTGTTAATTAGAGGTAACTAGACTCCATTGCCATTTGCGGTTGTTTTCTGAATCCCTGAGGCCCTGGTTTTGAATGTGTATCAGTTGGTTACAGGAACTGCTGCTGGCGCCAGGGTAGGGTAGGCAGTTTTGGTGGAGCTGGGTATGGCCAGGAATGCTTCGAGTGGCTTCTCTCAGAATCTGGACATGTAATGAGTTTCTCTAAGCTATTTGGAGTCAGTGACCACTCATGGCCTCTTCCTGTATGGTATTCTGCCCTTGTAGTATTCATCCTTGATCTCTATGTGTGTTACCTGAATGTTTAAATTGTGACATTTCATCTGCAGATTCTCTCCTGGTCATTCTTCATTGGCTCTATCAAAGGGACCGTAGCCTGTTCTCTCTATTCATTGTTGAGAGTACGGGCAGTAATTGTCCTTCTGTATCACATTCCAGCCAAACCACTGAGAGTATGTTGGTTCCTTTTTGGATAAACCATATCTTAGGAGGATGTTGGCAGGTTGGAGTAGACCAAGAAGTAGGCAAGTGTCTTAGAAACCATGTCATTTGGAGGATGATGGTAGGGAGGGAATTATTAGGGGTAGATGATGCTGGTGGCTAACACTGAACTGAGTGTTTATTTTGTGCCAAACAGTGTGTAAAAGATTTTATGTATGTTATTCCATGCACTGATCATATGAAAAGCCTGCAAGGCAGGTATAGCTGTTAGGCGCATTATACAGATGAGGGAACTGAAGTACTGAGTTCCATTTTTCTTTCTGCTGAAGTTCAGACTTTTTGGCTTATTAACACTGGAGATATTCTTTACTTGTATTCATCTCACCTTGCCTGCCTTTTTGTTTCTTCTCAGATCCTGTAGCTGAATCCTGTTGTCCTTCCCCATTGAAATAGGATTATGAGATACCATACATAAAAGCTCATAGCCTGGTGTTAGCATATGTACCAGACCTCTGAGGAGTGTCAGCATTCTCTTCTCATTTTTCAAATTATCCATCCATCTCTGCTTTTCAAAATCCTCTTCATCCTTCAAAACCCAATCTAAATGTGATCTGCTGCAAAAAAACCTGCCTGATCACATAAATGGGGGATAATCAGCCCCTTCTTGCCTCCTAGAGAATCTTGTTTATTTCATTGTAGTGTTATTTACAGCATTTGACCTTAACCTCTGGTTATTTGTATCTGGTATTTTGTCTACCACCTGATTATAAACTTGGAGGGGTGGAGGCACATCTCCTCCCCCACATCATCCTCCAGCAGAGGGCTTGACACATAGCTGGTGTTACATGCATATGTGAATAAGTGAATGAATTTCATAGCAGGCTTATCTTTTCATAAGTGTCTGGATTAAACTAATAAAAATTATTTTGTGTTCCCTGAGTGCATTGTACTTGTCTGTGGGAGTGGGAATTGTGCCGTGATTTTAGGCTGAGTGATTCACAAGCCAGCCTGGGATTGGAGACATGAAATAAACCACAAAGAAAAATCTACAAGCAGATAATGGCTTTTTCTGTGCTGCTATTCTTCATAGTTTCTATGTTTTTTTTTTTTTAACGTATGAAAACACTTAGATGTAAAACAGGTTTTGTTTATTCTGTTCTCAGTTTCTTCAGAAGTTTGAAATTTTGCAAACTATTGATTTGAAACCACAATGAGATAAAAACTTTTGTGAGTATGTTTAATTTACAGTGATATCTTTGGAAATTGGTCAGAATAATTCCGCTTTATACCTGTGGCAATGGTGTATGACACAAGAGAAAAATATGATTACTTTTGACTGCTGTCTAACACTTGGTTTTCTCCTTTTGGCTGTAGATTTAGATGATTATTTGGGGGAAGTTGCCTGTAATTAAGATGAATGTGGAAGGGAATTTATAGGGATAGTTGATGTTTTACATTATTTTCTGTACCCGTTGGTCTTTTCAACTGGTCTTTCAGCTATTCCTGGGAAAACAACAAAATTCAGTTTTCCATTATTATGTATTGGGGGTAATCTGGGTGATTTAATTTTTTGATGAGCGGAATGATTGGAATTTTATAGAACATTTGGAAAAGAGTGTTAGAAGATTTTTTTGTTTGTAATATTTCTGATGGTTGAATTTCTTTTTTCCATGCTCTTGAATTCCTTGCATAATAGTCTTCATGCAGCTTAATCAAGGCAGCAAGCTGTCAATTGAGAGGATATAATACTCAATGCTTGGTTGATTGCTTCCTATTGACTAAAGAGAATAGGTTGTAGAGGTAGAAAGAACTTGCTTTAGGGGATAAAATTAATAAATAAGTTAGGCTGTAATTAACGTTAGAATAAATTTAATGTCTTTTACAATCTTTCAATTCAGAAATATTTTTTCTCAAGTACCTACTATATATATGGTACTATGTCAGGGAAGTATGTGTGCTTCCCTGGTAGCTCAGATGGCAAAGCGTCTGCCTACAATGCAAGAGACCCAGGTTTGATCCCTGGGTCGGGAAGATCCCCTGGAGAAGGAAATGGCAACCCATTCCAGTATTCATGCCTGGAAAATCCCATGGACTGAGGAGCCTGGTGGGCTATAGTCCATGGGGTCGCAAAGAGTCAGACACGACTGCGTGACTTCATTTCACTTCAGGGAAGTATAAAGAAAGAAAGACAATTAATTGCTAGATGGAGAGATGTATGGATAGATAGATAGGGATATCTTAATGCCCTAGTTCTGACAAAAACATAAAGAAAGAGAGGACGGAAAAGCTTAAGTAGATAATAATAAGCCTTTTACTTGCATGCTTTTAGCGATTTTTAAATGACTTTAAATGTTTAGTCCACGACCTTTATCAATAAGCTTGAATCATACTTACTTGAAAAATACACTAACTTTTAATTTAGCAATGTAAAAGGATCAATTTAAAGAGCCCCAATTAGAATAATTATGCCTTCATTAAAGCAAAGTTGATTTAAAGATGTAGAAAGAGTGAATTATACAGAAAGGAATTTATTAAATATTGTATTGTTATTTAAAGTTTATTTGTGTATGTATGTTATAAGGATGAAATAAGTTTTGCAGCAATCAGGATAAATACTGATTAAGAAAATTATGGAAGTAAATTTTTTTTATCATGAAATATTACTGATATTCTGAGATGCCTGATTGAATCATAGGTCAGGCATTTTTCTTACTAAAAACATAATACACATGGAGATTTTTGAAACATACTTGATATACTTATTTTAGAGTACACTTTGTTTTTCTGGTCTTAGATATTTTATTATAATTTTTTTAAGTCATTTAAAAATATTAGTAAAAACCCTTCTGTGGTTCATTGGGTCTGTCCCACAGTTCATGGGGTCAGGATGTCATGTCTTTGGAACAGATTGCTTTAAGAGATACAGGATCTTGATGGTTTGGATGGTGGATTTACACCTTCTTCCATTTGCTGGTCCATGCCTCAGGGACAGGAATGTGGTTGTAAAGCCGCAACCCATTTTATTAGTTTTCTTTATCTTGAGACTAAACTGTGAAGGATTTGAGACTTTGTCTAATTATAGCTGAAATGATTCTGAAGCATTGTAATGGAGTGAGAAATTCAGAGTAATGTGAATCCTATCAGTAGTACATTATATTTTTCAAAATGCAAGAGCAGTTTGACATCATCCAAAGTAGTGGTTTTTTATTTTAAAAACCAAGTCTTGGGTCAGCACTATAGTAAAAGTTTCACCAAATAATAGCCTGACATTATGTGATACATTCTAATATTTTCCTTTCCATTCGATTTCATTCCCTTGCATTTTATTCCATTCAAAAAGTCAATTTCACGAGCCATTTTAGGAACCGTAAATGAGACACAGCTCACAGTTCAAGAACCACTGATTCAGAGTAATAAACACCTGCTTGTATATAGTGCTTTTCCAAAAAAAGCAGTCTTTGTCCTTTATAAGTGTATATTCAGGCAGCCTTTTTAGAGTATCCTTCATTCAGGCAAAGAGATGTAAGATAAAGGCCCACTTAAAAGATTAAACAAGAAAACATGGCTTATTTATTTGAGGAAGTTTGAGAAGACTCATGACATAAACATTCATGGAATGATAAGATGATGTTCTGTCTCCATCAGTCCCGGCTTCTATTCTGGTTTCTTTCTAGACATGCTTCTGTGTGTTGGAGGCTCACTGGCTTCCACAGGTACACACAGGGCTGTATCATCCTCACCCTCCTGCAACACTTCATAGAAAGGGGTATGACCTATGTCTGTATTATGGGAATTAGGTTGGAATTGTTAGGTAGGTAGAATAGGGAAAAGGAGTCCTGAATGGCGGTGGCTAAAAGACAAGGAAGGGAAAAGCCCATGAAAATAGAACAAAAGAAGGTCCGAGGACTGGAGTGAGGACCTCGGGTGGAACAAACGGCACTCCTGGCTAGCCCAATTTACATAGGGCAGGCCCAGGGGGAGGAAAAAGCATATAAAAAGAGGAGCCAGGAGTGCAGTTTGTTCTACCTGAGGTCCTCACTCCGTCCTCGGACCCTCCTTTGTTCTATTTTCACGGGCTTTTCCCTTCCTTGTCTTTTAGCCTCCGCCATTCTGGACTCCTTTTTCCTATTCTAACTACCTACCATTTAACAGAAAGAAGATTAAATCTCAGGGGTATATCAGTATTAGAGATATCGATGATTCTTTTGAGATTTAAGGATATGTGGTGATTCTAGAATTTGGGATTCTAAATTCTAGGGAACCTGAATTCATGTCTGAATTCATCCATTTCCCTTCCATCCATTGTCAGTTGAAACTTGGGAATGAAATTCGGAGCTTCTGATAGAGAAAAAGGACTGGTTTGTATGCGCCTCTGTGCTTAATGAACCCTGCCAGGAGAATGGGTCTGCAAACTGTGGGACCAAGTGCCCAAAGAGCAGTATAACCCAGGAGTAAATGTCCCTGAGACCAGAGAATAGTCTATTTATCCTTTAATAACCTCTCTTTGTCCCATGCTCCCTCCTACTCTGTAACCAGGGATATTGAATGTAGGTGAAATAGCAAAACCAAGGGCTTTTTTTTTTTTTCCCCTCTGAAACATTTCTCCAAATGTCTTGCTGTGTGCATGCATGCCTGTGGTCTCTAGCTTCCTCCTTCAAGGTCCTTTCTGGGGAGGGATGCCATCAGTCTTTGTCCTGTTTCTAGATACCATCTCCACGTGAATGTTTGTTGATTCTATTTTTAACGTTGCATCCTTTGTGCGAGCTGCCACCAGGCTGGGATGACCAAATGTCCTGTTTTCCCCCCAGGTTTTTCCTGGTTAAGTTCCATTCTTTTGTTCATGATAGCTCAAAATCCTTTTGGGATGGTAATCTGTTCTTTGACTGTGTTGAACCGAATTTGAAGCAAAACCGAATTTGAAGCAAAACCGTGCCTTTGAAATTGTGTGGCTTAAGCCTCTTTAAGAATCCCTGTGGTTAAGACAAACTGACCACAGAGAAAATGACCCCTGGCTCTGAAGTAGGGGGCCAATTTACATGGGGTAAGGGATCCTATCTAAGTGAGAGTCTTAAACCAGACACCGCGAGAATCCACTGATTCTGAGAAACTGCCAGGTCCCCTCCCCACATCCCTTTCATCTGAGCTCTTGTGCAGGATTAATAAATACTTCTGAAATGAGATTTTTAAAGCTTTCAGCCTCACAGTGATGATGAAGGCCTGTTGTATGTGAGTTAGTCTTCAGCCTTTAGACATTGCCTATTCTCCCCACAGGACATCAGCCTCTTTCCAGGGACAGAATTTTAAAAGTATCTCCTTCTGTCCCGGAACCAGTGTATCAGTTTGAAATCATGACATTTGTTAGGACCAGCCTTAATCCTTTTCCCTTTCTTCTCTCTTTGGTCCTATTTTTTCCCTGCTGTCATCTATCTGCTATCTTCTATTGTCTCTTTCTTATTAGCTGGCATGCGGTTTGGCTCATAACAAGCACCTGATAAATGTTTATAACAAAAAAATAAGTGAGTTAATAATGCATTGTACCATCTTTTAACTGTTTTTTGCATTGCACCAATGCATCCATTCAGTCAGTCACTCATTTAGTCCAAAAGCATATTGAGCAGCATTGTAGGGACTGAGAACATGAAAAGACATAAGACTCCAACTGTTAGTTGTTCAGATGAGTCCAACTATGTGACCCCATGGACTGTAGCTTGACAGGATCCTCTGTTAATGGGATTCTCCAGGCAGGAAAACTGGAGTGGGTAGCCATTCCCTTCTCCACGGAATCTTCCTGACCCAGGGATCGAACCCAAGTCTCCTGCATTGCATGCAGATTCTTTACTGTTTGAGCCACGAGGGAAGCACAAAAGGAATAAGACTTATTCCTAATTAAGTCCATGGTTAATTAGATGTGAAGATAGTTGGTTCCTTCCTTTCTTATAAGCTGGGGGGTGGGGGCTGGTGCGTTAAGTACTTCTTGTAGGTGAATGACCCATCCTGATGTTTGACCTTTAAGTGGCATCCCTGTATCCCCTAGAATTGCTTGCCTCCTTCTGCCCTCCCCACGTAGATGGGGGATCCCACAACTTTGTGTACCCTATGCTATGGTCATTGCAGAGTGATTGATCCATTCTGGGCCAAAGCACATTTGAAAACAATCTAAAGTGCTGAACATAGAGCTGACCTCATTCAGCACAAAGCATGTATTTCATACTTGGGGTTTTAGGTTAATTCAAAGAACAGAAGACACCTCACAAACTATAAGAAACAGAATCATATTTGTTAGTTATGAGATATATTTATGAGATAGGGTGTACCATTTCTTTGATGTCATGAAGATTTTTACTGTTAATAAGCCTGCATATTTCAAAGCTAACTTGACATTGGGAGAAAAGACTCTATTTATTGTCTAAAATGCTGAAAGTCAAATGGGTTTATTTTTGGTAACTTTTACTGATGTAATGACTTGACATAAAATAAGACTCTGTTCCAGAGATTGTGAATTACTGCCCATGTGAATTCAACTTTGCAATGCCGTTAATACTTTACTGCCACAGTGAACAAAGCTGTTAAATTTAAATCAAGAATTATGGGTTCCTTGTGGCAGGATTCCTCTGAATTTTTACTCACCCCCTGAACATTTTATTTTTTTCCAGTTTACTAACTTAAAACATAGCTTATATTTATTTTTAGAGAATAAACAAGCTTTGAGAAAAGGTAAGATTGGATTAAAAATAAACATGCATGGAATATGTTAATGAGATTAGCTTTAGTGCATAATTTGGGGTGGTGATTTTGATATCTTTCCTCCTTGGCTTAATTTTACTTCCCCAAAAGAATCTACTTGCTTTGCTTAGAAGACAAACTGACAAAGCATCACATTATCATAATTATTGGGAGAATTGTTAGAATCATGATATCTTGTTTATATTAACTAGCAGAAAATACACATCTGAGGAAAAGAAGTATTATGTAGGTACCTTAAACAAAATAAAAGAGAAGTGTTAAGAGACCTCCTGTCCTCAGTGGTTTATGGTGGATATGTAACCTTGAACTTGAAAACTTTCTGCTCATAACACGGCACTATGGGCTTTTAAGACCTTGTGCCCCTTCTTTCCCACGGCTATGTTGCACGTTTGTCATGCCCTCTTCCCTCTTCCTTGCAGCCTTTTAAATCTGAGGTGTTGTCCCAGGCCTGTCACTTCCTGGAATGCTCTTTCTTTCCAGTTCTGTCAGGTGACGTTCTTCTTAACCTTCAAACTCAGCTCCAATTTCCCTTCTTGGAAGAAGTCTCTCCTGACCTTTTCAGGCAGAGTCGATTGCTTCCAAGTCTAGATGTATTCATGGCCTTGTTCATTTGGGTGAAGATTCCCAAGCATTGGACACTGAGGGAATGGCATTACTGAAAGCCAGAGCCTATGGCTATGTTGGGCTTCCCTGGTGGCTCATACAGTAAAGAATCTTCCTGCAATTCAGGAGACTCAGGTTCGATATTTGGGTTGGGAAGATCCCCTGGAGAAGGGAATGGCTACCCACTCCAGTATTCTTGCCTGGAGAATTCCATGCACAGAGGAGCCTGGAGGGCTACAGTCCATAGGGTTGCAAAGAGTCAGACACAACTGAGTAACTAACAGTATTACTGTTATGGCTATGTTAATACGTTTGTGTTTTCATTGTCTTCCCTTATAAAAGCTGTGATGGAGAATTGGATGGTGAGTTAGTTGACATGGATTCTAGTCTCCAGGCTGCTGCTAGTATTAAGAGTTTTGGGACAATCGCAGCCTCATGAAGGGAAGAATGTTGCTCAGGCTGTTTAGAAGGTTCCATATAAGGATAAGCTAAAAAACTGCTTGGTTTTTTGTTTTTTTACTTTTATTCTGGAATTAATTATAATTATGGACTCGTTGAAAGTTACTGGTACATAAAGAGGCCTGTGTTCCCCTCCTCAGTGTTCACCCATCTCCCTCAATGATGACATCTTTTATAGCTGTCATACAGTATCGACACCAGAACATGGACATTGGCACATGCCTTGTTCAGTCTGTACATACTGTAGTGTGTATGTATGTATGTATTTCTGTGCAGTTTAATCCTATGCATAGATTCATGTCACCGCCTCCATAATCATGATATGAACTCTTTATCACCATAAAGGACCTTCCCTAAGCTATTCCTTTATACATTCACCGATCACTCCACTGTTCCTGGCCTCTGGTAACTACTTTTCTGTTCTCCGTCTCTATAATTTAGTCATTTTGAAGATGGTATCTAATTAAAATTATACTGTATATGACTTTTTGAGATCGGCTTTTTTTTAAACTACGAATAATGCCTCAAGGTCCACACAAATTGTTGCATGTATCAATAAGTTCATCCCTATTTATTGAACAGTACTGATCTGTAGTATGGTTGTATCTGAGTTTGTTTAAGCATTCATCCCTTGAAGAACAGTTGGGTTGTTTCTAGTTAGGGGCTATAATGAATAAAGGTGCAATGAGTGTTCATACACAAGTTTTGGTGTGCACACAAATTTTATTTCTTTGGGATAAATGCTCAAGAGTATAGTTGCTAGGTCATATTGTAAATGCATATTTAGTTTTATAAGAAACTGTCTAACTGTTTTCCACAGTGACTCAACCATTTTAAATTTTCACTAGCAATGTCTGAGAGGCCTCAGTTTTCAAGCTGGTAGTAATGTAACACTGAGAAAACATCTGGGTACAGGATTCTGAATCTTGTAAGATTGGAGGAAGATGGTACTGGATCTT
>NW_011495076.1:7420839-7438999 GCF_000754665.1 Bison bison bison | reverse complement strand
TGGATCTTCCCGTGCCGAGACATATTAAGAGACTACCTAAATTATGTGTTTATGGTGCTATTTGTCTAATTGGGTGTTGCTTTAAATAAATGAGCCATAGTTTAGGCTTTCTTAACACAGATACATGTGCACATACTTATTGGTTATGCAATATTGGTTTATTTTGTCGCTGTTCTTCAGTGTTTTCATTAGCACACATTCAGTGAGATATGTTAGTATCAGACACCAAGGAGAACAACCTGATCTCGTGTGGATATAGATTTGGGAGTGAAGGAGATGGTGTTTAACTCACAGCTCTTCCTCCATTTTAGCTGTGATTACTTATCTGAGTTTTAGCTTCATCTTTAATTTGGAGATGATAGTACCTAATTCACTGGCCTGTTGGGAGGATTTAGCAGGATAATAGGCTGTTTTTCTGGATTATGGTAGGTGCTCAGAGATTCTGTGTCTTTGAGGATTTTGGTGCCTTTTGGATTAGTTTTTACAGTGATTAGAAATAGCTAATATTTTCAGTAGCTCTAGTTTTCCAGAAGAGACAAAAATTCATTGATAATTCTTTATAATCAGAATAGTGTGATGAGCCTTCTGTTTATTGATAACATATTGAGTATGATGCCATGCTTGATGAGTGGGGATTACCTGTCTCATTTAAACTTTACAGCAAATCCATGGCTAGGTATTCTTATAATACTTAGTTTCAGATAAGGGAAACTGAGGCATAGAGAAATTAGTGAACTTGACAAAGGTCACAGGCACATGTCTTGGGAAGCTGGAATTTGAACCTAGACAGTCTGTCTCTAGTGTGCTCATCATTAACCTGTACCTCTTTCTTGGCGTCAGCTGCTTTTTCAAATACAATTTTCTGCACCATGTCGTGTGGCTGAAGTGGCAGGTACACTCGCTGCATTCATTAGGAGCCAGC
Organism: Bison bison bison; assembly: GCF_000754665.1. NCBI lineage: Eukaryota > Metazoa > Chordata > Mammalia > Artiodactyla > Bovidae > Bison > Bison bison. Next base: position 7,438,077 of record NW_011495076.1, on the reverse strand, counting down.
TCCACTAGGAAGTACTCTTAAGCTTTGTACAGAGGTCAGTGGAAGCAACCACACACAAGATCACCTCGCATTTCAGAAAGAAGGAATCCAACTAACCTTAGTATTTTTTAAATAGCTGGTTTGGATTTTTGAGAGGCAGGATAATCGCTCTAAATGACATGATAGAGAAGGCTTTGGGTCGTCCTGTTGCGGGGGGAGGCAGGGAGGCATTGTTTCTAAAGCATATGATTTTCCCCACACACTGTAATTTAGATCATAAAGATATTGTAGAAAGTACTAGATATTACAATCACCTGAGAGTGAACTCACCCATCTCTTCATCAGGCACATAACCTTTAAAATGTATAATTCAGGCTTGTTTTTAATTTCAAACTTGGTCGAGCTGTGGGCTTTTAGGTTAATTGTTTTTACAGGGAGACCTGGTTTAACTCAGTGCTTTCGGGCTATGCTCACATAGGAAATTTCCATAAGTGAGAGCTTTTTATACTTGGGAAGTGAAACTCATTTTTTATACAAATGTTTCATCTATGTCTGTTCATTTCTTATCACTTGTTAGTACACTAATAGGTTGAAGTGGAGCCTATCTTTTAAAAGATTCAACAGGTTGTATTTCAGTTCAGTTCAGTTGCTCAGTCATGTCCACCCAGTCCATCACCAACTCCCAGAGCTTATTCAAACTCATGTCCATCGAGGTGGTTCTTATCCATCGAGTCCTCATCCATTAGAGGGCAGACAGAATGAAAACCACAATCACAGAAAACTAACCAAACTGATCACATGGACCACAGCCTTGTCTAACTCAATGAAACTATGAGCCATGCCTTGTAGGGCCACCCAAGACAGACCGGTCATGGTGGTGGATTCTGACAAAATGTGGTCCCCTGGAGAAGGGAATGGCAAACCACTTCAGTATTCTTGCCTCGAGAACCCTATGAACAGCATGAAAAGGCAAAAAGACAAGACACTGAAAGATGAACTCCCCAGGTCAGTAGGAGCCCAATATGCTACTGGAGATCAGTGGAGAAATAACTCCAGAAAGAATGAAGAGACAGAGCCAAAGCAAAGACAATGCCCAGTTGTGGATGGGACTGGTGATGGAAATAAAGCCTGATGCTGTAAAGAGCAAAATTGCTTAGGAACCTGGAAAGTTAGGTCCATTAACCAAGGCAAATTAGAAGTGGTCAAACAGGAAATGGCAAGAGTGAACATTGACATTTTAGGAATCAGTGAAATAAAATGGACTGGAATGCGTGAATTTAACTCAGGTGACCATTATATCTACTACTGTGGGCAAGAATCCCTTAGAAGAAATGGAGTAGCCATAATAGTAAACAAGAGTCTGAAATCCAGTACTTGGATGCAGTCTCAAAAATGACAGAATGATCTCTGTTCATTTCCAAGGCAAACTATTCAGTATCACAGTAATCCAAGTCTATGCCCTGACAAGTAATGGTGAAGAAGCTGAAGTTGAAAGGCTCTATGAAGTCCTACAAGACCTTCTAGAACTAACACCCAAAAGAGATGTCCTTTTCAATACAGGGGACGGGAATGCAAAAGTTGGAAGTCAAGAGATACCTGAAGTAACAGGCACATTTGGCCTTGGAGTACAAAATGAAGCAGGTCAAAGGCTAACAGAGTTTTGCCAAGAGAATGCACTGGTTGTAGTAAACACCCTCTTCCAACAACACAAGAGAAACTCTACACATGGACATCACCAGATGGTCAATACTGAAATTAGATTGATTATATTCTTTGCAGCCAAAGATGGAGAAGCTATATACAGTGAGCAAAAACAAGACCGGGAGCTGACTGTGGCTCAAATCATGAACTCCTTATTGCCAAATTCAGACTTAAATTAAAGAAAGTAGGGAAAACCACTAGACCATTCAGGTATGACCTATCAAATCCCTTATGATTACACAGTGGAAGTGACAAATACATCCAAGGGATTACATCTGATAGACAGACTGCCTGAAGAACTATAAACGGAGGCTCGTGACATTGTACAGGAGGCAGTGATCAAGACCATCCCCAAGTAAAAGAAATGCAACAAGGCAAAATGATTTTCTGAGGAGGCCTTACAAATAGCTGAGAAAAAAAGAGAAGCGAAAGGCAAAGGAGAAAAGGAAAGATAAATCCATTTGAATGCAGAGTTCCAAAGAATAGCAAAGAGATAAGAAAGCCTTCCTCAGTGATCAATGCAAAGAAATAGAGGAAAATAATAGAATGGGAAAGACTAGAGATCTCTTCAAGAAAATTAGAGATACCAAGGGAACATTTCATGCAAAGATGGGCTCGATAAAGGACAGAAATGGTATGGGCCTAACAGAAACAGAAGATATTAAGAAGAGGAGATATTAAGAGGAGGTGGCAAGAATACACAGAAGAACTATACAAAAAAGATCTTCATGACCCAGATAACCATGATGGTGTGATCACTGACCTAGAGCCAGACATCCTGGAATGTGAAGTCAAGTGGGCCTTAAGAAGCATCACTATGAACAAAGCTAGTAGAGGTGATGGAATTCCAGTTGAGCTATTTCAAATCCTAGAAGATGATACTGTGAAAATGCTGCCCTCAATATGCCAGCAAATTTGGAAAACTCAGCAGTGGCCACAGGACTGGGAAAGGTCAGTTTTCATCTCAATCCCAAAGAAAGGCAATGCCAAAGAATGCTCAAACTACTGCACAGTTGCACTCATCTCACACACTAACAAAGTAACACTCAAAATTCTCCAAGCTATTCTTCAACAGTACGTGAACTGTGAACTTCCAGATGTTCAAGTTGGATTTAGGATATGCAGAGGAACCAGAGATCAAATTGCCAGCATCTGTTGGATCATCTAAAAAGCACGGGAGTTCCAGAAAAACATCTACTTCTGCTTTATTGACTACTCAAAGCCTTTGACTGTGTGGATCACCACAAACTGTAGAAAATTCTTCAAGATATGGGAATACCAGACCACCCAACCTGCCTCCTGAGAAATCTGTATGCAGGTCAAGAAGCAACAGTTAGAACTGGACATGGAAGAACAGACTGGTTCCAAATCAGGAAAGGAGTACATCAAGGTTATATTTAGGGAAGTGATTTTAATAAAAAGAATGTAAATTATACATGGAATATATCTATGAATGTATTGCCTTAATGAATGTGGATTTGTCTTTACTTTATAAACAAGGAAATTGACCAAGGGTTTATTTTTTTGAGAAACAATATTTAATGAATACCTGTTAGAGGCCAGACACCATGCTAGGTGGTTGATAATACATTATTTTATTTTAGCCTTAAAATTATTTTATGAAGTAGTTGGTGATATTATTCTCATTTTTAAAATGAGAAATGAGGTTTCCCAAGTCATGTGGCCAGCGAGTGGCTAGACCTTCCTTCTTTTATTGTTCTTTTGTTTTCAAACTATGATCTTCCCTCTGTTAAACTGGAGAAAAGAGAAATAGAGCTGGGGTTTGGACCTTGGCCAAAAGAAGGGTCACTCTGGTGGAGTGTCATTTAATGTGACTGAAAGGTCACAGGTGGACTACAGCAGCTAATTCATTTCTTATTTAAATGAAAATGACAAACTGTGTCCAGGTTAACCACTTCTCTCACTTATCTGATTGTTACACATAAAACTAAATTACAGGGAATGTTGTGTTTTGATATCATCTAGAATGTTTTCTCCATGATCAGGAAAATGAATACCCTATTCTTATGGTAAAGTCCTGATTATAATTAGTACAGGACAGAGTAGTAGGGATGCCACTTAACTGTGGATGCCCCTTCTGTTACTTCTAGACAAATTCCTTCTATATAGATACGAGTCCTTCCATCAGAATTTAGAATATAATCTTTAGTTTTTGAAGCAGATTTTTCTTCCCTATTGGGCTTTCGTTGTGGCTCAGATAGTAAAGAATCCGCCTGCAATCTGGGAGACCTGAGTTCGATCCCTGTGTTGGGAAGATCCCCTGGAGATGGGAACAGCTACCCACCCCAGTATTCTGGCCTTTAGAATTCCATGGACTATGTAGTCCATGGAGTTGAAACGAATTGGACACCACCGAGCAACTGTCACTTCACTTCCTTCCTGTTACAGCTGATTTAGGCAAGAATGAAAATGAGTTTGTGTGACTTGAGTTCTAACAGAAGGACGTAGTAAGAAGATAGTTCAAGGCCATGCTTGATTAAGAATGTACAGTTTACCATGAATATTTCTCAGGTAAATGGTGGACAATTTATTAAATAGTTGATACGGTTGGTGGAATAATGTATTAAATTATTTCCTTTTCTATATAGGGATAAGAGGTTTCCTATTTTAATAGCTAAAACTCCAGATGCTTGAATTATAGAAATGATTAATGGAAACTAAATATAGTAACTAGACCTTTATTTTGCCTTTTGGCCAAAAGTTTATTTGTGGTACTTTTTACAAAGCCCATCCCTTCAGGCCACTCTGTTGATGATGGTAAATTTCCTATCCCTGCCTGTGAGAGAATGGTAAGAGATCTTGCTCTTGATTTCATCATCAGAGGAATAAAGGGTTTAGATGTATTTGAGAACTTAAAGATAGCCACCAGTAAAATAAAAATAGAGTTCAACTTCCAAAATACTAAAATAGATAAAAGCAGGCAAAAACCTAGTCTTTATAATGAAGTGGGAGATAAAGTACATAGCACAGAAACACACAAAAAGAATTCAATAAAATATAAAAAATAAATGCAAACATATCTGTCGTTTCAGTAAATATATTTGGGCTAAACACTAGAAGGTGAAGACTCAGATTGGGTTTTAAAATATTCAACTAAATACTATTTGTAAGATACAGTCTGAAAACATAATGACTCAACTCTTAAGTAATGAAATTCATAGAACTGGAAAGTAGAATTGTGGTTTCCAGGGGGCAGAGGGTAGGAAGAGGGAATGAAGATTTACTCTCTACTGGGTACAGAGTTTCAGATTTGCAGGATGAAAAGTCCTGGAGGCCTGCTTTACAACAATATGAGTATACTTCACACATTGAACTGACACTTAAAAATGGTTAAAGATGGTAAATTTTCCATTGTGTTTTTTGCCACAATTAGACAAATATGACCTATCAAAATTAAAAATAAAAAGATAGGATCTGTTAGCAGTAGCAAGTAAGAGTCAAATGTGACAATACCCGACAAAACAATTTAATTAATATTATTTGCTGCATTTTTCGCACTCAAGAATAAGTGTAAATCATATACTAAAAGAAGTTGATGGAGAAACTGATTGAAGTATAGTTGTGTTGGGGAACTTTTATACTCTATATTCAGATACAAGGTAACTCTCTCTATATTAAATAAGTTCAGTTATCATTTTGAACCAGAACATCATCAGCGACTTTGATGAGAACAGTCTCAGTGGATGGATGGGGTCAAAACCACATGCCTCATGTAGAGGAATGAAAGGCAGCCATTAAGAGGGGACTCACAGACTAAAGTATCTACATATTGGTCTGTGAGTCTTCCTGCCTGGAGTTATTCTCTCCTGAAATGTGCAAATGCAATATAATTTGTGAACAGTGAAGGTCTTCAAACTGTGATGTTGTTCTCTCTTATGTTGCGGGGTGGTTGGGGGTTCCTCGACAAGGCTGATGAGATAATAGAAGTGAGAAGGCTCTGAAAGTTCAAGGGAATTGAACCTAATGCCAAGAGGTTTGTAACTGTGAGAGCATGAAACGGTCAAAAAGAACTGCTGTCCCCATGGATTTGTAGGAAATTACACTAAATATTTTATCAGTGGAGAGTATGAGTGGACCTCTTTAAGCAGTGCTAGGACTCTGTGCTCAGCCAAACCCAGAGGGGAACTCATCGAATCTAATCACAGGAGGAAGTTCTGCTCCTGCCCCCAGAAGGATGAAGACTGCTTGAAAGTTAGAGACTCTTCACTGACAGACGAGTATCATATGTCAGATATCATGATATCTATCATACATACTTATCATATATAATGTAGGAATATAATCTATCATATGTAATGTAGAAATGCTATTTGAGACAGGAAGGAGGGCATGAGATTTGCAGTCGGGCTGCCCTAGGTTCAAATCTCAGCTTTGCCATTTTCTACATTTGTGATGTTGGACAAGTTACTGAATCTTGCAGTGTTATTATGAGGATAGAACATACATAAAATACCTAGCATGGTGTCTGGCGTACAGTAGGGCTCAATCTGTGAGTGCTGCTAGTTCACTGATGCAGCCTTTGTAGGTTGACTGCCTGAAACCAAGGCCACAGAGGGTGGAGCTCGACACGGCACCCATGCTGTCTGACTTGAGAGCCCACGCTTTGTCACCACCCTGACTGCTTCTTCATGAAAGTGCTGTGTTTCCAAAATTCATTTAGGATGCAGTTGAATGGAGTTGGCACACACATTACTATAGATAATAATAGTAATCTGTGTTCTGATCAGTATTAGGTTCGTGGGCCAACCTTGATGTGTCTGAGGCATCCTAGTGTCAACAGCACCATAGATCTTAAAACCCTAGTGAGATCCTGAAACAGTGCTGGTTTTTTCACTTTGGAGGGCTAGGGACTATTCACTCCACAGGGCAGGCATTTCTAACCTCTCCTGCACCCCTCCACCCACTGCCTGGGCTTGGCAGTGGTTGGGAGGGGGCTTCTAGCAAAGCCTTTGGGATTCTGCCATTCATTCAGTGCCCTGTCTTCCTCTGACTTTTTTTCTCCTCTGCTTTTCTGCAATGGTTTCCACTTCTTGTCTTGAAGTGGATATTCCTGTCTCCTGTACTGGGGCCTTGATGGACTGACATTAACTCCTTGTCTGTTGTCTATGGATGTTTCTATATTGGAATGGTTGGAAACAGGCAGCTAATAAGAGTGACTAGCTCTGGCCCCAACCTGTCTCTGTGTCTCTCTCATTTGGACTGTACCAAGTGGCATGTGTGATCTTAGTTCCCTGACCAGGGATCAAACCCATGCCCCCTGCACTGGGAGCTTGGAGTCTTAACCAGTGGACCACTGGGGAATTCCGAAACAACACAACCAAATCTCCCAAAGGAAAAGATATGAGAACTCTTTTTTTTTTTTTTTTTTTAATTCTTACAATTTGTTTTTATTTCCTTAGCCGCACTTCTCTGCATGTGGAATCTTAGTTTCCTGACCAGGAGTCAAACTGCACCTCTTGCATTGGAAGCAGAGGGTTATAACCACTGGGACACCAGGGAAGTCCATTAATCTCATTTTAAGATGCACAAGGTCATTAGAAAAAGATGAAGACATATAAGAACTATCTGTGGGCACTGAACATTTAGATTTCGGAGGAAAGACACCTCTACATTGAGGGGGAAATGAAGATTCCATGCATTTACTGGGTAGACATTGAAGTAGTTGGGCTGCGGCTCCATGTACCCAGCAGATGTAGTTTGGGAAGTAGCAGGAGGGGCAGAGTAGAGGAGTGACAATTGCCAGAGCTTCCTCCCCTCCTTGCCACTTTCTGTGTTTTCCAAATAGGCCTGTTTGATTCATAGGTTGAAGACAGTCGCTGGACTGGGTTTCGAGGAGTGAGAGAAGGTAGTTTTAGCCCCAAAGGCTGTATTACAGAGAAGGGGGACGTAGGAGTGGGAATCACAGTAAGCAGTGAAGTTCTAGTGGCCACCTGACTATAAAGTCTAGGAGGACAGCTTTGGGGGCAATTATTGCTATATATATAATATACAGCCAATGAGTATTTTTTACTCTACCTTTTTTTGTTGGCTGCGCAGCATGTGGGATCTTGGTTCCCCAACCAGGGATCAAACTTTCAGCCCCTGCAGTGGGAGCAGGAGTCTTAATCTCTGGACTACCAGGGAAGTCCTACTTTACTTTTAGGTGAAGTATTAATTAATTTCAACTAAGTGGAATATTTGGGTACAGTAAGAGGCCAAAATGGGCTTCCCAAATTAATCTGAAATCTCTGATTGTCATCTTGCATCTCTCTGATTTTCACTTGAAGTAGTTCAGTTCAGTCTTTTTCATTGTGACAATAACTTACTCAATAATTCCCATAAATTCTTTAAACTTTAAGATGGAGAAAATTGAGTATAGTATAAGTAAGCTCCAGGGATTTTCAGAGAAACAATGTTTTAAATTTTGTGTCCATGATTCTGGTATCATTTATTTGTAAACAAGAAATTGGCAAGCAGAGATTTTTGTGGAAAATGGGGATGATTTGGTAAGTGCGAAGAGAGTTTTCTTACACAACAGCACCACATCTTGTGCAGGAAATCTTGCATGGATTTTTCTGACTTTGGAGTAGAAGGCCATTGCTATTATACTTACAATGGTGTGAGAATAAGTTTCAAAGAGAGTTGAATGGAGAGAGGCTTTTAATGAGTGCATTGACATCTTTGTTTGTATATCCAGGATTGACTCAAAGGAAGATGCAGGTCATGAAAGCTTGGTCTTTGACCCAAGCTTCTACTTGGAATTAAAAGTCATCCAGTCAGTTCTGCTATAATGCAACTCTTGAATTTTAACAAATCACCATGCTACACAAAATTGCACAACAAAACCCACAGCACTTATGGGGAAAGTCGGGACCCAACATGCAAAAATGTAATCAATGACACTTTTTTTTTTTTAATAAAGATAGGAACCAAATAAAAATGGGAGTATGTTTTGCACATGTTGAGCGGTTAAGACATACATAATTACTGCAAAAATATGGCACTGCAAAGACCTGAAGTTTGATTGTGAAGGTGGGCTTCAGAGAGCTACAGTGTGGGAGTCACTGTGAAGTGATGGAAAGAAGGCTGTGCGAACTCTAATATATAACATCAATGCTTGTATATATATTTATCATATATCGTATGGAGATATGGGCTTCCCTGGTGGCTCAGCTGGTAAAGAACCTGGCTGCCAGTGCAGAAGACCAAAGAGAGATGGTTTGATCCCTGTATTGGAAAGATCCCCCAGAGAAGGAAATGGCAACCCACTCCAGTATTCTTGACTGGAGAATTCCATGGACAGAGGAGCCTGGTGGGCTACAGTCCATGGGGTCACACAGAGTCAGACTCGACTGAGCGCTCATGCACACACACATCTCACACACATATGGAGATACATAAAATACACAATTTACCTTTGAATCACGTGGAAGTTGGGGCTCCAACCTTGCACATAGTTGAAAATCCACATAGAATTTATAGTAGATCCTTTGTATCTGTGGTGTCTCTGTATCCAAGGCTCCTCATCTGTGGATTCAACTGCCAGTGGTCATGTAGTGTTGTATTTACTACTGAAAAAAAATCTACATGTAAGTGGACCAGTACAGTTCAAACTCATGTTGTTCAAAGGTCAACTGTATATAGATAAACACACGTTGGCTTCCATACTCTATCTATATATAATCCATAGAGACAGCAAATGAGTGGTTGCCAGGGGCTGGGAGAGAAAGGGTTATGGGGAATGATTGCTAATGGAGGTGGGGTTTCCATTTGGGGTGAGGAGAACATTCTGGAACTAGAGAGTGGTGATGGTGCAACAGCATTGTGATTATACTTTGTGCTACTGCATTGCATGCTTTAAAATAGTGAAAATGGTAAACTGTATGTCTTGAATCTGTGTCCCGGGCAGAGCTCTGTGCTCGTCACTATAGGGGACACAGCAAGGAGTGCGGTGAGGTGCTGTCTCAAAGGATTGTGCAGCTTAGCAGGGAGGTGAGATAAACAGACAAGAGCTAGATTACAAGACAGAAATGAGATGCTCTACAGAGGAGATGACAACAGATGGCTTCAGGTATCCCCCAAAAGTGCACCTGTTCTTCTGGAGGAATCTGAAACGCTTTCCTTTCGGGCACTAGCATACAAAGTGGACTCATTGGATCTCAACTGGATGTCACCTAGGAAGCTCTAAAAAGCACCTATCCTCAGGCCTGGCCCTATTCAAATTAAATCAAACCCTCTGGATCTCCTGTGGGATTCTCACATGCAGCTGAGGTGAGGACCAAAGGTTTAAGTAACAGTGGGATATTGACAGCTGCGTTCTGGGCAGAGGAAATTAAAGAAGCAAATAAATGCCCAGCTGGGAAGAATGTAAGTTTTGTTTGACTAGACAAGAGGATATAAATGCAAGAGATGGAGGAGTCAGGCAGGAAAAACAGCTTAAACAACCTCATTGGATATCTTTCATGTACATGTGGGAATCTGCAGTTAGTTTTGTTGTCAGTGGGAAGGACTCAGATGATTTTGATGTAGGAGGGAGGAATAGATATCTGTGCTTTAGATAGGTGACTGTGGCAGCATTTTGAGATAAAAATGATCTGCTGTATAACTCACTAGAGACAGGAAGACCTGTAAGGAATACATTTGAAAGGTGAAATCTGCAGGGGGACTTTTCTGGGGGAGGGTCTGCCAAGACAAAGCTATTTTCATCATACTAAGATGTTATTTGCCTTTTTAACTGGATTTGACATTTATACTGATGATGCAAAAGCCATGCCAGGAAAACTTTTGGTGCCTTAGCACAAATCAAGGCCATGGCACCGAGCTGTAGTCTTCATTTTTCTTTTTCATTTCTGTGCACCTACAGAAGAGGTTTCAGTTTCACTTAAGAATATCCTTGATGGAGCAGTAAAAATCTCAAACCTCAGGTTCACATCTTTTTAATAGTCAGTGCAGCAATAGAGGAAGCACTCCTAAAGCACTTCTGCTGCATGCAGACAGTATTGATTGTCTTGAGGAGGAAAAGCATTCACACAAATGTTTGAGCTGAAGACTGTACTGGCTGCTTTCCCCCCCAGGAAACAGCCTTTTTACATGGAAGACAAATCAACATATTGTAGTCATGCAGTCTTGAGTATTTGGCAGACATCTTCTTGGAAGTGAACGACATGAGTCTGTCACTTCAAGACAGCAGTTACTGCCAATGAGACAATTTGCCCTCTTGAGCAAAAATGAGAATTTCAAAGATTTTTATCTGCCAGTGCACACCTGTGTACCAATACTTTAAAACTTTTCTGATGAGAGTTGCGATATCTTGCTATTGTATGATGAGATGTATCAGCATTTGGAAGCTCTGTTTCTCTTAAGTGAACCAAGATTTTCCAGTATTAGTCATTGGGAGTGACTGTGTCAGGAGGGCTTAACTGAGATGGCTCATGTATTCATGCCTTCATTCAGCGAGCATTATGAGGTAGGTCAAATTTGCAGGATTTGGCCCTTGCATGAGGCATGATCAGTCAAAAAGCCAAAAAAACTGCACAGATGTTTTGACCTGATGGACTTAGCATTAGTCCTTTTAATGAGAAATGAGAGTCAACCAAGGGAGCTGGTGGGGAGGCGGGGAGGCTAAAGGAAAATGATATTCTGCTTTTGGCTGGATCCTGATATAAAATTGTCTGAATCTTTTATCAGATCTTTTGACATGAAGCTAAACTTAATGAAGCTTTTCTGTTTGGGGATGGCATTATGATACAGAGAAATTCATTTTCCCAAGTTTTTTTTTTTTCCCCTTTTCTTAATAATCATGATTTTCTTTTTTGTTGCTTTTTTAAGAAGTCTTGTATGGTTCCAAAAGTTAGTGCACTTGGGGCTCCTGACCTCATTGTGAGAGCCACTGGATTTTGCCTAGCTGCCTTCTCAGTACAGCTGTTTTCACCAGGGCCCCAGTTCTTCTGGTGCTTCTGCTCACTTGGGACCTGTCTTCCTGGTCTCAGGTACTAGTCGGTGTATTTGAGAACTCAGGAGAGAGCTCTCTGAATTATAAATTGCTCAAAGTGGCCTGCACCCCACTTTGCCTCAGGAATTCCCTAATCATGTCTTCTTTCACCATAGCCTCTGACATAATTTTTTGCTTTTTGTTTTTTAATTTGCAGGCTTGGTTTTTTATTGGATATTCAATAGTTGTAATTTAAAATTTTCCTTTTGGTAATAACATCTCCGCCTTTCAAGGATCCTAGTTGTGGGAAGTCTGTGGTTTGCTGAGCATAGAATCAGCTCTCTCACAGCGATAGCCCGTTATGTCCTCGAAGACGGTGTTAAGTGCTAGGTGAAGGGTACAAGATAAGAGGTAGAAATTGGAATAGAACCAAGTTTTTCTGTATAGGAAAATGGGAGAGATGGAAAGGTCCCTGAAAATGTCCCCAAAGGGGCACAAAAGCCAATGAGGATCAAAGACCTCTCATGGAAAGGCGATGAGACAGTAGACTGGCGGCCAGAGGCTGAAAAGAAAATTTTGAGAAGAGCTCTGCCTACAAGGCTTGTTGTGGTTGTGTGGGTATAAACACTCTGGCACCTCTCTCTGCGAAATCTTTAGCAAAATCCAGTCACTCACAGTTTACATGGAGGAATCTTCTTGATGAATGTGGAAAAATCCTTTTCCACGTTGAGGCTGAGGAGCAACATAGAGGTCCTTGGAGACTGTTCTGAGGATTATGTAAACCATGTAGACTACTCATCTTTTCTTTATGAATGAAGAAGTCTATGCTGCTGCTAAGTCACTTCAGTCGTGTCCGACTCTGCGCGACGCCATAGACAGCAGCCCACCAAGCTCCCCCGTCCCTGGGATTCTCCAGGCAAGAACACGAGTGGGTTGCCATTTCCTTCTCCAGGGCAGGAAAGTGAAAAGTGAAAGTGAAGTTGCTCAGTCGTGTCCGACTCTTAGTGACCCCATGGACGGCAGCCCACCAGGCTCCTCTGTCCATGGGCTTTTCCAGGCAAGTGTACTGGATTGGGGTGCCATTGAAGAAGTCTATACTTAATTAAAATAGCTAGTGATCCGAGGTTAGACAGGCAGGTCATACCCCATCCAGTACAGAAATTTCAGCCCTAACCCTTACACGTAGAAGCAGGGCCTCTGCAGCTCAGGGTCCTAGTTACAGGCATTCTGAGAGCAAAAGCCAAGGATGGTAACTGAAGTGTTATGGAGTGACAAGTTTTATGAATAAAAACTTCATAAACATTAAAAACTATTCAGTGGAAAGTTGCAAAAGATGTCTAACTATGTAAAATATAAATTACTAGTTGGAATTAAAACAAGATAACAAATGACTAGCAAAAATGCCCCACACAGGCAGAAGTTCTATGTATAGTAACTGATGTCAATGTAAATTAATGATTTTCACCAGTTTGTATAATTACAGTGTTTTTCTCAGCCTGATGTAAACAGCTTTGAGACCAGGAGTCCCACTTATGGCCTGAGGACAGGCAGGCAGAAATACTTGGAGCTAAAGCAATCCCTTATCCCCTCCCCACATAAGGAAGTGTCTTTTTTTTTTTTTAACTTTTTGTTTTGTGTTGGCGCATAGCTGATTAACAATATTGTGATAGTTTCAGGTGAACAGTGAAGGGACTCAGCCATAGATACACGTGTATCCATTCTCCCTGGAACCTAACAAGGGAATGTCTGCGTGTTCACTGCTCACACCTCAAGACCTTCCTAGACCATCTGGAACCCTTGAAGTGGGTCCGTTCTTCCCTAGGAAGTTTGCATCCCTTCCTCAGCGTCATCTGGTGTATCTGAATGCTGTCAAGAACTAGCTGCTGAGGCAGGACCAAGAGTCCAGATGTGAGGAGCTGAAAAGGCCAACTCTTCTTGAGCCCAGGTGATGCTACCTGTTGTGGGTGCTTTTCAGAAAAGGCTGCACCCTTTTCTCATGTGTCACCTGCACATCCAGCGCTCTGCTGTGTGAAGACCTGAGGGTGGGTATTGGAAGGGTGAGGGGAGCTTGGAGGAGAGCAATAGATGGGACGTACGTGGGACTTCTCCTTGCTGAGGTTCAGGTGCGTTCTGAATGGGGAAGACGCAGACAGCTGCATTTCACTGTGGAAGGTGAGTTGCATGGACTCTAGCGGACAGGCTCCTCCTGCAGCATGTGAACTGCATGCACCCTCCAGCTGAATACCTGTCCAATTTCCCTGAGCATGGATTTTGGGTCTGTTGTGAGAGTGTCTAAAGGATGGGAATGGGGAGTGCCTGATCTGAAAAGGCTATAATCAGCAAGTCATCCAACCAGGGACCAGGTTGCCTCTGCAAACAGGACCTCTGTCTTCTTAGCTGAGAGATTTCTGGATGACCCCACTACGCGTGATGCTTGCCAGATTTGGCCTTTGCTCTGCTTCGTCTGCTGATGGAGGTAGCCTGAAGATCTGTCTGCCATGTCGCTCTTCCCTAGAAAGGCCCAGTGTCTGGGACCTGATACAGGGGTTGTTGCTGTTCAGCCCCTAAGTCGTGTTCAACTCTGTGCAACCTGCAGCATGCCAGGTTTCCCTGTCTTTCACTATCTCCTGGAGTTTGCTCAAACTCATATCCAATGAATTGGCGATGCCATCCCACTATCTCATTCTCTGCTGCCGTCTTCTCCTACAGGGGTAGGAGATACAGGGGTAATAACACATAAATATTTCATATCCTATTTTATTTAGTTTCTTGAAATACAATTATCTAATCCTGTCTTTGAAGCCTCAAGCTCTGAGCTGGATGGGTGGGTAGTAGACCTGTATCACTATGAATTCAATCCGCAGAGTGAGGCATGTAGGTGGAGAGATGCATATCCCTCTGCACAATTTTATGAAATACTCTTTGCCTTAGAATTTTATTTTAATCCTAATGGATTTCTACAAATGTTAATAGTGTTTTAAGACAAGGTTTTCTGGTATTTGATTTTTTTTTAAGCCTTTATTGGAAAGAAATCTGTTAAGTTAATATATTACAGTTTGATGAAAAAAAATGCTTCAAGAGATTTGGAGGCTCGTTTTCACATTTTGCCATCCTTTGACTTTTCTGGGCGCCCATCTGCAAATGACTTTGCTTTTGGATACAAATACTGCATTCAAAGATGATTTTTACTGCAGCTTAACAGAAAAATATTGCTATATATAGAAATGCACCTTGGTCGCTCACAAACGTGTAGCTTTTGTTCAATAACCAGCCTCCCTCTAAAGTTTCTTAACACCTGAGGACTTTCCTTTTCTTCTGAGATACAACATCCCTAAAAATCAATACAATCTTATTTTTAGTTCAGTAGTTTTACCTTGAGAGAGCAGGTAGCCCAGAAGTTTCTGTAATGAAAGCTGGTTGCATTTCTGTGAGAGTTGCATTGCCTGACTTTATATAGCATTTTCTTCAAGAGAACAGTCTTGCTTTTTATATTTTAAGCTTACCATATATATATATTTTTTCCTTCTCTGGGTCTCATTTGGGACTATGGAGGAATTGAATTGGCCAGTGGCTTGCCACCTTAATGCTGCCTCCTCCTTAATCCTACCTGGAGGAAGGAAGCCTGATCAGCAAAGATCTTTCATCTTGTCTGTTTGGAAGCTGGCAAGGGGTCCCCTGTTGTTCACGTGTGTGTGTGTGTGTGTGTTTTGCTTGGGGAAATGGCCCCGAGAGGGCATTTGGGAGCCAATGCTACAGCGTTCTTGGGCATGGTGTCTGTCCATTTGCTGCATGTGAGGAGCCACAGCCTCCTGGCCATGCCAGTGCAATGTTATCATGTGGAAGGGAGGTCATTTCTTTCTCCTCAGTGAAGGAAACTTCTCTTTCTGAGAGAGATCCCTGAAGAGTAGCAAAGCACTTTCTTCTCACATCAGTTATTAGAAATGGTATAATGATTGGGTTTTTTGTTTTTTTTTTCTTTCTCCTTTTCTCCTCCTCCAATAAATAAAAGTGGGCCAGATACTGGAAGAGGTTGGTTAACTTTACATCCCTTGTTTCTGGCAGCATGCAGAGAAAAGGTGGCTGGTTTTATTTGCTGCAGATTGAAATTCCCTGCATTCTACGAGCTTAAATCCCTATGAAGTGGGATTATAGCATCCATATCCATGGATGCAATTTAGCAGTTGTTGGGTTTCTCCTCCCACTGGAATGCAACCGTATGGGTATTTTGATATTTGTCTGTAATAAATAGAAAGGATATGAGGAAAGGTCAGCTCCTGAAGTGGGTTTTTAGTTTGTTTTGGTACCACCGGAAACTTCTTGTGTTTGGCCAATGTTCTTCTAATGACCTGAGTCTTAACTACCCTTTTAATTATCTGAATTTCACTGGAGTCTGCAAATTAAGGGAGTATAAATAAATGTCTCATTGCCAGGAGAGTGATCTAAAAGTATCCTCAATGTGTGATAATAAATAGTTCAGTTAATGGTGTAAAGTATTACACCTTCTCATTTCTTAATTGAGGCGAAAATTTCAATTCAGGAGGAGTGCGTCTCCTTGTACTATCAAACTCAGCATGCTTCTCATGACGGGTTTGTTTAGTTCAGTCATTTTTTTTTCTATTCAGTTTCCTAGAAAGATATGTATCACTCCAGTGTTGTGTGTGACACCTAACAGATTATGTAATGAATATGTATTTAGTCTTTGGGTTAGTATCCTTTTTTAGAGAGTAACATTTATTTTTGCAAGCTCTTCAGAATTCAGATGAGCTTGCAGTGAAATAATATCAATGTCTATCTAAGGGTGTAATCCCAGAAATGTTTGTATTACTCTAATTTTAGACTATTTGTAATAAATTTAAACTTCAAAGTTTAGTGCGTGTATGTTTTGAAAAAGAAAAACTGAGAAACTTGATTAACTTCACTGCTGTATATAAGACTCTTCTTCATATTCAGAAATAATCCTTTCTGTTGCACTTAGGGCTATATAATCGACAGTTTATTTCTTATATGTGTAGCCCTGCCTCTACCAAATTTAGGATACATTCCTCATGCTGACATTCAAAGCCCTTTGCTAAAGTCTGCCTTTAATAGGGTCTCACTTCCTTGCCCACAGGAAATTAGAATGTCACCAAACTGGGCAACTGGCCGCTTTCTAAATGGCCTCTTTGCTACCCTGGAATCATGGTTTATTCCTGGAATGACTCTTTCCCCCCCTATGCTTCCCTCCCCTTTATGTTTCATAATTTTACCCATCCATCCCATGAGCTTCCATGAAGCGTCTCCTGATTCCTTTAGTTAGGTAAAAGTTCACTTTCCTCTTACGGTATGTATCATTACCTCCCCCTTCAGAGTGGCTCTGTTAGTCTGCTAGAGTGACCATAACTGAATACCACACACTGGGTGACTTAAACTCCAGAAATTTATTTTCTCACAGTTCTGGAGGCCAGAAGTCCCAGATCAAGGGTGTCAGCAGGGTTGATTTCTCCTGAAGCCTGTTCCCCTGACTTGCAGAGTTCCCTTTGTGTCCTCACCTGGTCACTTTTGCTGTGAATGCATCTCCCTTGCATCCTGGGATGTCTTCCTCCTCTCAGAAGGACACCAGTCAGGTTGGGTAGGGTACCCCGCACATG
>NW_011495076.1:7396868-7420739 GCF_000754665.1 Bison bison bison | reverse complement strand
ATGTTTTCTCCTCTTTCCTTTCCCTGGTTAAATTGTGAGGGATTTGAAGTCAAAGGTAGGGCCTTGTACAAATGGACTTACTGGATTTTAATATAATGCCTCATACATAATAAATAGTCAATAAGGATCTGCTGGATTTAAATTTAATTAAATAAAGTCTTCAGAAATTTAGTGTTATTATTATACTTTTATGGAAATGATCTATGGCCAAAACAGGGTTCTTAAAGTTTCTTGATGGATTTAGCTGAATGTTGCCAAGTAATTTATAAAAACTAAACATTGCCAGAATACTATGTTACTCTTCTTCCTTCAGACTTAAGTAATACTTATATACCTTCTTTCAGTCTTATAAACTCAAGGTGAAAATCGAGGTCAAGACAGAACTGAACACATCTACCTTTTAAATCCACACATGAATCTTCATTGCCTTTGGCAGTCGTTCTCTGTGTTTGATTGGCAAATGTTAAATAACGCTTGGGTGTAACAAGCCAATTCACTCAGCTCTCTGGGGCTGGTGACATCAAAGGATTCACCAGCAAGCCTAGCTACTCAGAATTAGATGTTCC
Organism: Bison bison bison; assembly: GCF_000754665.1. Taxonomy (NCBI): domain Eukaryota; kingdom Metazoa; phylum Chordata; class Mammalia; order Artiodactyla; family Bovidae; genus Bison; species Bison bison. The sequence goes on along the minus strand of NW_011495076.1, from coordinate 7,420,173 downwards.
TTGGGAATATTTCTGAAGTTATCATTGGTTATGTTAAGAAAGTGGTTATTCCCATTTGAAAAACCCGTAAGGTTCAAAGCATTCCTGCCGTTCTCCAATGTGTGGGGGATGTCAAATACGTCTCTGTGTGTCAGGGGAGAATCTTTGCTGCTGTGCAAGAAAATGTCTTGTTTTGCCCACAGCCTCCTCAGCACTCCACCCCTGGGGGGATGCTTTGTTTGGAAAGGTCTGGTTCAGTTTCTCAATTTGATTTGCAAGGTCCTGCTCTGCTTTCTGCTAGTCTGATCTTCTGTGTGTTTATACAGTTGTCCTCATCAGAGGTTTGAAATATCAATCTCTGGGTGCAGATTAGAGTGTGCCCTCAGCCTTTCTGACAGCTTTTATCTGGAGGAGGGGGCTTTTAGGGTGCCTGAAGACTTGTATCCATTCACGCCCCAAGTTACCAGGTCCCTGCAGATTGCATTGCCACCTCCCTGAGCTGAACCTGAATGTCATGCTGCTCTCTTCTCTTGCTGAAGGCTGTATACATGTCTTAGTCTGATCAGGCTGCTATTACAAAAATCCCACAAATGGGATGGTTTATAAACAATAGACATTAATTGCTCACAGTTCTGGAGGCTGGGAGATCCATGATTAAGGTGCTGGCAGATTGGGTGTCTGATCAAGGCCCACTTTCTGGATAATAAAAGACCCTCTTCTCTCTGTGTCTTCACAGTGTGGAAGGAGGCAGGTGTGCTTTCTCAGACTTCTTTTATAAGGGCACTAATCCCAGTCATTGGGCTTCCCAGGTGGCGCTAGTGGCAAAGAGCCTGCCTGCCAATGCTGGAGTTGGAGAAGACATGGATTCGATCCCTGGGTTGGGAAGATTCCCCTGGAGGAGGGCATGGCAACACACTCCAGTATTCTTGCCTGGAAAATCCATGGACAGAGGAATCTGGAAGGCTACAGTCCATGGAGTTGCAGAGAGTTGGACATGACTGAAGGGACTTAGCACTCACACATGCAATCCCAGCCATTAGGGCTTTGCTCTCATGAGCTAGTCATCTCTTAATACAGTTATGCTGGGAGTTAGGATCCAAGGTATAAATTTACAGGGGACAGGGAGGGACAGCATAATCATTCAGACCAGTGAATAATCCATGAGGAGCCACCCAGTGGAATCTGCTGTGGAGTCTGTTGCCCATTATGTGCCTTCCCATCCTTCATGTAGCCATAAAGATTCTTATAAGGAATTTCTCTTAATGTTTTCAGGTTTTATGCCTTTGCTTCAAAGAAGCTTAGAACCAAATTTGAAACTTCATCATGGTTACTCAGGTCAACTCATATAATTATCATGTTTGGATTTTGATTTTGTTCTCCTGATTAAAAAAAAAATTATATTTGCATAATTATTCACTTGTAAGAAGTTTTGAAAACAATATAGAGAAGTCCCATGTACTCATTACTCAGCTTTCCTCATGCTTTATGTCTACTTTTTTACTTTAGGAGAGTTTTAGATTTTCACACTAATTTTTAAATTTGTTTCCTTAAAATGATTGCTATGTTTTTTGTTATAATTTTTCATTTTTTATTTAGAGAAAAGTTGGAAATAACTAAAAACTGGTAAATAAGGAAGATTAACAGGATCTGTCAACTGTGTGTTAACTTGAGCGTGTTTCAGATCACTTTACTAGATAATAGGGATTAGGAGTTTTTCTTCCAAGATACAAACACAGAATGACATCCTCAATATTCCTCAGTATGGTCTCTGACATGTTTCTGATGGTCTTTTCTTATTTCTTTAATGATACCAGTAGATTATTAAACTAATACTCTCTAGATAATCACCTAAAATGAGGCTTTAACCTTTTTCTTGTGTCATAATTATTATTCTTGGAACTATCATCCTCCATACATTACTGATCTCATGCTTGCTTGATTCCCTTTACTGCTTATTATTGATATATCACACCATTTCACATTGGGTTAATCATATAGTATCTTATATTTTTTCCAAATTTACTTTTTAGTCTATTCTTCCATTTTCCCTCTCACCTGTCCCAGATTATAAGCACTTTGAACCTTTCTGCCTTATACTTTTAATATTCTTACTATATTCTTTAGCACAAATTTAAAATACAGGAGGTCATTTGGATATTTTTCTCCTAAAAAGTGGTATTTTCTACCTGTCCATTCTACATCATGGTGTCTAATATGGGAAGGAAGGAGAAAGCAGATTCCTTCTGATGACTGATTCTCTGGATTTGTTAGCAGCCAAGGATAATTTTGAGATTTGGTGCTTCCCTTGCAATCAGAGAGCCAGGCTTCACAAGTCTTGGCTTACAATTATGTGCAAGAAGCTGTAAAGGTTCTGAGTTGGGCGTTTCCCCCTCTTCGTCTTAGAGTGCCCTCCCTCTTTAAATGATTAGTTTGCTGATGGAGAGAGCAGGGCTGGTTAATGAGGCATTCTGTTTCAGTGGTGTACTTGAAAGTAATTCAGTAATAATTGCTGCGTGTTATGATTCATATCCCAGAACACACAGTAGCAATAACACATCAGTTATGAAAGTACCATTATAAGACTGAGAGGGCATTAACCCAGCTACCCTGTGTTCTCTAATGGCCACAGTACCAGGAAAAGATTCAGACCTAGACTTTCTAAAGAGCCTTCCCTGAAGCACTGGCCTCAGAAGGGAGAATAGAGTTGCAGTTGGGGAATAAGAACTTGGGTGTATTCTCCTTGTCTTGTCCTAAAGCTCAGACTAATAAGATGGGTCTACCTCTGAGAAGTTAGCCTTGTGTCCTGTCCCACAGGGATAAGCAGGACTGCGTCCTTGGTCTCAGATCAAGGGAACTGGGACTTTCTTAGTGGTTGACTCAGTGGCAGTGGTTGACTCAGCTTCCATTGTAGGGGGCACAGGTTTGATCCCTGGTCAAGGAGTTAAGATCCTGAATGTGCACAGAGTGGCCAAAAAATAAAATAAGCTTCTATCTAAAAGAAAAAACAAGAAGGGAATGATTGTTTAGGGCTGTTCTTAGGACAAGAGCACTCATGAGTTTATCCTTTTTAAAAAAAAATCCTGTAGACAGACTGTTTTTCATCAATTTATCATACACCAAGACTAAGGGCCATAATCAAATATTCTGCAGCTCTGATTCCCTTGACTAAATAAGTCTTCTGCCCAGGTGGTGGCTCAATGGGTAAAGAATACACCTGCAACGTAGGAGACATAGGTTTAATCCCCGAGTTGGAAAGATCCCCTGGAGAAAGGCATGATGACCCACCCCAGTATTATTGCTTGGAGCAGTCCATGGTGAGAGGAGCCTGGCAGGCTACAATCCATGGGGTTGCAAACAGACACGACTGAGTGACTGAGCACACGTGCATGCCCAGTTTATGAGGTGGTCCTTTGGGCTTTCTTATTGCCTCTCAGGGGTCTGGGGCTGAGATTCAACAGGTGGGAAGGAGAAGATCTGAATTTGTGATTTTGACTTCTCTGGACTCAAGTTCCCATTCATTTTTCAGTACTTTTGCATCTTAGTCTTGTTAGAAAAATTCCACCTTGTTCTTTACTTCCCATTTGCTCCCCAAATATGGGGGGCTTGTAGCTCAGTTGGTAAAGAATCTGTCTGCAATGCAGGAGACCCTGGTTCGGTTCCTGGGTCAGGAAGATGCCCTGGAGAAGGAAATGGCAACATACTGCAGTGTTCTTGCCTGGAGAATCCCATGAACAGAGGAGCCTGGCAGGCTACAGTGTGTGGGGTCGCAAGAGTCGGACATGACTTAGCGACTTAAACCACCACCACCACCAATCTGAGAATTAGAAAAGCTAATGATGTGTTATTGTTCTATAGTAGTGTGGAGAAAATGAGTATAATTGATAAGTTTAAAAAATGGAGTGTTTCATGTAACTGGAGTTAATTTTGTTCATATTTTAAGTGACTTCTTGGTTTTCACTTGTGAACTCAGGAGTGCACAGATCGGCATTACCAGAGGCAGAGGTCTAAGCATCTGTGGGTTTGCTTCCTTTCAATAAGAAACCTGTAAAAAAATTTTTGAACTTGTGATTTTTACTAATAACAAAAGATTTTATTAGCTTAGGGAAACTAGAATTCTTAAAGGGCTAATCCACTGTGTTAATTTCCAGCATGTAGCATGTTTAAAATCCTTAAAGGCACTTTTCTAAGTGTTTAACGTATATTAACTCAGGTATTCCTCGTGACATTCACTGGCTAGGTACTTTTCCTGAGGACTAGAAGATGGCTGGACTGGGATTTGAACCTTGGCAGTTTGTTCTGGAGTTTTTCTTCTTAACCACTGTGCTGTGCCTGCTTTCAGAACTTGCAATGTTTCTAGCTTCTCTTTCTTTCTCACCTACTTCTCAGTGTCTCAGCCACTTGCTCACAATCTTGCGCTTACTGAGACCTGCTATTAATTAGGTGTTGTGGTTGAGTATATATCCTGTCCTCAGAAACTCAGACTGGCAGTGGAGTACAGATATATCAATTGCAGAACGAGGAGCATTCAGAATTGGGAAGTAGAACAAGAACTGTTGGGGAGGTTGCGAGGAGAAAGACAGGTCTGTTCTGTTGGGGGAGGTGGTGCAGGATGTGAGTCTGAGAAAAGACCTCAGAGCATCAGCAGCCCACTGCGTGCGCGTGCGTGCACATGCACACATACACACACAAGATTAGGAGAAATTAGTCAGTGGGCATAAAGTGTAGACGGTTCAGGAATGAACTGCAGTTCTATTTGAAGACAAAAGGAAAATGAGTATATTTACCAGTAGGTGAAAGGAAAAAAAGTTATAGCTGGAAAGTGAAGTATTGGAGTTAAAAATATCAAGGGACAGGGGTTCTGAGGGATTCATTGTGTGGAGAATCATAACAACAATAAATATCAAATTCAACTGAGAATTGCTCCAGGAAGTTGGCAGTGGGTCATGACTTTTCTAGGGCTGATTGGTAGCCTTTGAAATAAGCTGTTTTATTGGTGCCATTTGTCTTTTGACATAAAAGTACTTGATGCTAAGCAACCGCATGCAAAAATCAAGCCTTCCTACTTTATAGCACATACTTCACCCGTCTGGAGACCAGAGCTATGACATAGGTAGGGTCATCATTGTCTTAATTCAAAAGACATTTTGAGATATATTTTATAGATGAATTTCTAACTAGCATGTGAAATATATAGTAAATCAACATGATATTACATTGGGATGGGATAATGGAGCGGAATTTATACCTAGGCACTGTCTGCTCGTGATAAAATTGCTTGTTAATTCTTAGTAGATTTTTTTTTTTTTTTGGTGAATTGCTGACTTAATAGTTCTCATCTTTAGAAGTGATGCTGAAAGTGAAATCTTTTCACTTTGTGTGTTCCTTCATCCGATCCTTCCATAATACACACCACGTTCACTTCCCCGGAGACCCTCATACTTCTAACAAGTGCTTTACATAGTTAACAATACCTGAATTGTAACTATATCAAAACATTCTATTAAATACTTCATGCATAATATAATATTCCTTATTCACAGTTGGAAGGAGGTATGATAGCTGGCATATGTAGGTTTGAAACACGACTCATTTTCACTGCCAGAGTTTATTTTTGTTATACTATTCCGTGGAGTCTAAAAATAAAGATCTGATTGTAAAATTATAATAACCTAGAATTAAAAGGATAAAATACTATTTGGAGTCCTTGTTTGCAAATATTTATCAGTATTTAATTTTTACAATAAATCTACAGAAACAAAACCTGTTCATTATTTTTTCATTGATTCTTAAGTCTTGCCAACAGTTATGTCACTAGGAATATATTAATGTACTCAATTCCTCTAAATATATTTGTAAATGTGGGTGAGGGAGTAGTTTTATCTGCTGTTATGTCCACATCTAGCTAGTTGTCTATTTAATTGTATCTGTTACTTTTCTTGTGCATACACTTTATGGGGTTTCTTTGTACTTGGTTGATTTGAAAGGCACGTTTTTCTGATTGCTGTGTCTATATAAGATCTGTCAACCTAAAAGAAAGTAGTGTTTACTCACAGATTCAGCCAATCAATCTATCAATTTTAATGAATACCTACCATGTGCTAGGATAGTTGCTTAGTGGTAAACAGAACTGTCACCTTCCCTGACCTCATGGAACAGACAGTGAAGTCCTGGAGACAGGCATTGAATGAGTAAACAAACAAGTAAATACAAATTATCAATTGTGTTTAGGAATACAATAAACTTTTTCTTCCTGTTAAAGAGAATAAGGGGCTATTATTAAAGAGAGGCTTGTGTGTGGAGGATCCTACTACAGACGTGGTTATCAGGGCTAATGTCTGCTATTTATGTGGACTTTCATTTGCCATTCTAGATTGTACATAGTGATAGCAAGTTTTAGAAATTTAAATTTGTTCTGCACTTTTTAGTGTTGTACAAATATTTCTTGGATTATTTAAAGTTCAGTATATGTTAATTTGGGTCTAGATTTTTTTTCACATTGTGTCATGTATATATTAAACTATTCACTGCTAAAGGAAATTATATAATTCAACTATAAAATTATATAATTTATAGAATAAGAAATAAAATCTCTTTTAGTGGTAGTTTATATTTTAGAGAATTTGAGTAGAGGAATGTGGATTATCTTTGCATTTTTTAGCACTTATGACATATAAAAAGTATTTACTTTTTACTTTTATTTTTATTTATTTGGCTGTGCTGGGTCTTATTTGCAGCATGTGGGATCTAAGTCCCTGACCAGGGATCGAACCTGGGCCCCTGCAATGGGACTGTGAGGTCTTAGCCACTGGACCATGAAGGAAGTCCTTAGCACTTATGACTTTTAATTTTGGTATTTACTTACATGTAAGCAGTTTCTGATCATTGTGCAGGATGAAACCATTTGAGATAAAGGCAGAAGAGAAGGAAAGCATTTCCTCAAAGAGTGTATTATTTGTATGGCATATTTAAAGCTCTGATTATATAACAAAATTTCCATGCTCTAATACACTGTGGAATCCTTTGTCACCAAAACTTTTCAGCTTCCTATGGGCAAACCTCTGGTGTCCTAACTCTGCTAGAACTGTGAGTTAGTCTGGCATTCTGACATTTAGCAGTCCCTTCTGCATCTTGGCCTAATGACAGGAATATTATTAATAATACGTTGTTCTCGATTTAGGGAATACCAGTTGGCCTTGAATTTGTAGACCCACAACTTCTTAAGAGTTCTGTTTATATGTTCACTTCTATAAATCTCCAGAAATATGTGTGGCTAAGTGTACCATGTTGATATTTAAAAAAATGTTCGAAACATTAGTTTAGTCTACAGAAGGCTTGTGAAACAACCTGAATCCTCATCCCTTTATCTAGAGCTTATTTTTCTTTTAAATTTTAAAAAAAAATTTAAATTTTAACTGGAAGATAATTGCCTTAAAATGTTGTGTTACTTTCTGCTGTAAACAACATGGTTCAGCTTAAAATAGACATATGTCCCCTCCCTCCTGTGCCTCTCTCCCACCAACCCCCGTCCCACTCATCTAGGTCATCACAGAGCACTGAGCTGCGCTTCCTGTGCTTCCCACTGCTCTCTATTTTTCGCATTAACCTAGAGCTTTATTTATTCATTTGGCTGCATCGGGTCGTAGTTGCAGCATTTGGGATCTAGTTCCCTGACCAGGGATAGAACCCAGGCCCTCTGTGTTGGGAACCTGGAGTCTTAGCCACTGGATCACCAGGAAAGTCCCTAACCCTAGAGCTTTTAAAACATTTTAGTATGTTTAGACTTTCCCTGAGATCTGAAAATAACCCTTTTCCTAGCCCCCAGAATCTAAAAACCCCTCATTTTATTGACTTAGGACCAGTATTCTTCTACCACTTGTTTTCTTTTGATTGGCTTACTTGGGTTCTATTGAGTAAGCTGCTTCTTTTTTTCCTTTGAATGAGAGTTGGCTTTAGCTGTGGTTACCAGGTCCTGTGTTCATTCCTATACCCTGCCTTGGTGTGTTCTGTCAGATATGTGTTGCATGTATTCTGTATTGGTGCCCTGCTTTTTATAGATAGACCCCCTTAGTGACTGAATCTTGCCCCTGAACCCCTGCTACTATGCCTCTCTTACACAGACTGTTTACTTCTCTGTTGCAACACCAGTTGACTCTCTGTTCCTATATTTCCCAATGCTGAGCCTTGTGGTCCAAAGCTGGAACATCCGGTTGCCTATGTCATGCTGGCTTGGCTTGTGTCTTTCTGTTCTTCTCACTGGGATATTTACTAGTCAGCTACGTCTTGGTCTTTGAGTTTGGCCAGAACCATATCTCACTCACTGTAGAGCACCTCACTGACATTTAACATTGTCGTGGCTCCTGTTTGGAATTCAAAGGTATGAGAATTCATTTTGGCTGAAGAAACGTTTTTTGAGCACCAGCTGGATGTCAGGCAATGGTTTGTATTTTGACAGAGAGGTTAGTGAGACCTGATCTCAACTTCTTGAGCCACATAATCAGTTGAGAGAAGAAAATAAAATTGGTTCATGATACATGATTAGTAAAGGAATGGCCTAAAAATATAGCCCACACACAATTTTATAGAATTGTAGAATTTGCTTCAGAAAGGCCTAATTATACCCATGCTTTTTCAGTTCTGGATACACCTAAATTCATGAAACTTGCTTATTCAGTGTTCTTAAGGGAATTTGTTGAAATGTTTTATTGTTTCTTAAGATTTTTTTGCTTTTATTTTTGTCCCTCTACCTCAGTAAACTTTTATGAAAGTATTTCAAATCAGCATACATGTTTTGGAAAGAATGAAACCATTCTTTGAGAGAGTTATCACTATAACCAATAGGAGAAAGAAGACTTCTATGAAATGTTTGCTGAATTCTCTGTCCATAGGATTCATAGAGTTAAACAACTTTAAGAAATGTCATGGGACACTTAATTACATATTGTCTCTTTAATAGATTAAAACTTTGGGGTTTAACTTCCTTTTGTGTCCTGTTCACCATTTCTCCTTTGATTTTCAAGTAAATCTAAATATTTCTTACAACAACTGAACAACCATTCCCTATTTCTTCCTTTTCAAGTTTTTTATTTTCTTTTAGCAACTGAATGTCTTTATCCATGTCTCCATGATTCAGCATTACCCTCTCAACTCAGTGTATTGCCTTTCTTTGACTCCAGCTTGTCCATGTTCTGTATAAAATATAAAAGCCTAATTTAGCACTCTATCTTTGAAAGGCTGATCAATGGTAAGTAAAATAGAGAAAATTTTTTTTCAGGATTGTAAGTCATTTTATTGCTGTTCAAAAATTAGTGATACCTATGGCTGATTCATGTTGATGTTTGGCAGAAACCAACACAATTCTGTAAAGAAATTATCTTTCAATTAAATAATAAATAAATTTAAAATTAAAAAAGGAGTTAAGGGGGAAAATTTTTTTAAATTAATGATAGTCTCTATTATAATCATTGAAATATAGCCTTAAGAGTTGATCAGTTTTCAATTTTAGAACTTTTTTGGTTGCTGTTTTTGTCATTTTCTATTAAATATAATGTATATAAGATAATTTCTATTATTATAACATATATAGTGTATATTTTTAATCCCTACATGTTTTTTTTATTTTTATAGATAGTTGTCGTATTTCTTTTTTTCAAGTTAGTCACAACCAAGCTGGTGTAATTTACAAAGCTGTATTTCAGCTCTGTTTCTCATATTCCCTTTTCATTTGTATAGCTTGCCACCGTGTCACAGAGAGAATTCCCTGTGGCTGATCCCTGAGCCCTGACCTGATATAACTGCATTTTTCCCCCTTGTGATGGCTGTTAGTTTAACCTATGATAGACCAATGTTTTTGAAGAAAGAAGTTTATTACCTTGGTGGAATTAAATAAATAATTATATTTTTGAGAGAAAGATGGCATGAATGTGCTTTTGAAAAGTCCTATTAATGTTCATTATAATATAAATATTTTCTAATCATCTGTCAATTTACATTTTTCTGCCTGCTCCAGGTAAATCAAATGGTCTTATATCTAGGCTCAGTGTGTTTTTTCAAGATAGAAACTAAATTTACAGTTTCTAGATTTTAAAAATAACCATTTTCAACAGGTTTTTCCTTTTATTTTTCCTATATCATAGACAGTTACTATTTTTTTTTATAAGAATCAATAATCCTGATGGCTCAATTCCTTAATCTCATATTTCAATAGAATTTTTTAAAGGCAAGTTTTATAAAGTTAATTGCATATTAGATGGGGTTTGGGGCATTCTGTTTCTTAAAAATAAGGATCAAAATCACTGGATTTTTTGCACTAATCTTTGAAATGATATTGTCATAAGAGTTTCCTTATAGAAAGGTAATTTTGCTTATAAAGCATCTCTCATTTAAAAGAAACCACCTCTTTGCTGACTGCCCACTCTACTGCAGGAATGTGTTAAAGCAGAGAAAACGGTCCTGCTTCTTAGAATTGTTGGCCCACATGAATCAATCAGGGGCACAGTCATCACTAACTTCAAAGAGATAATATTAATATAATTGTCTTTTTCCCTTTTTGAAACACGTGATGACTTTTAATTCTGGCTGTAGTATTAAGTCATAGGTATTTTTGTGATGAGAATATTAATGATGGTTTGCAGACCAGCTTAAATGATATTTTTAACAGGTTCGTTGCCCAGAGAGAATTAATTATAGCATTAATAAGAATAGCGATTTGTGGGGTAATAGGAAATAGAGGGGGCATTGAGAGACAGCACACAGGACAAGAACGCCTTCATGTTTATTTGTGATCAGGTGACCATTAGACGATTTCTGGGTAATAATGTACCCACTTGTATTCTTTCAAGCCGCAGGGGAACTGTCTGCCTCTTTAAGAATTCTGTGACACCCCTCCACTGCGTTTGGGCTACTTTCTTTTCTGCTTCCTGATATAATTATCTCCATATGTGTTCAAATCTTTCATAATGACACCAGTATGTGAAATCTTCCATAATGACACCGATATGCGAAGGATAGAAAAGGTAAATCCTTTGTTGTTAAACTGGGGTCTGATTCCTTAGGGCACCTTCAGTTTCTGGGCTGGTACAGATTTCAGCATTCTGTCCCCACTTCTCCCACATGCCTGCTGAGAGCAACACCCCTCTGACATCCAGAGGTGTGTGGGGCTGTAATTTACTGGTACCCAGAGCCTGCTGGCTGTGTGTGTTATTCCATCTTCTTGGGGAAGGAGGACAGTGTGGTTTCAAAACTGGAATCGTGATTATGGCTTTCTGATCTGCTGCCTGCCAGGCATGTTAAAAAAGAAAAGGAAGGGAAGTTTAACGCAAATCGCCATCTCTTTGAGGCCAGGCCATTTTTAGTTGTCTCACACTGCAGTAGCCTTTGGAGAAATTGTTTTTCACCTGAGTGCTTTCATATGTTGCTTTGAAGACACTGGATGCTTGGGGCTGAAGTCCTTGTGCAGGTCCAAGGACAAGCCAGAGCCCAGGTTCTTCCTGTTGAGGTGGAGACAGGCTATCGCTTCCTTGGCTAGAGGTCTCTGATCTTTAACAGCAAAAGCATGCACAAGTCAGAGCTATAGGGAGCTGTTTTGTGGGCATATAATTGAATTTTAACATCTTCATCTGTGGGAAAGTATAAGTAAACATATCTCACAGAGTTGTTGAGGGGACTGAAAAATAAAATGTGATAACTCAGAATAGTGTTTCGTACGTGATAAGCCCTCAGTGAATGTTCATTTATTTCCTTGCATGTGACAGACCGCTGTAGCCCACATCTTCCATGGTAGGTGAGCATGAGGCAGAATAAGAATATTTGCAGTATGTTAGTCAGGCAAAAAATAATTCATGGCAGTCCCTGGCATCTTCATTGATTAAACAAAGTTACTGCACAAGCAGCCTTGGTGAAGATGTAGGGGGTTAGAGAGCAGAGCTGAAAGTGGGCCTGACTCTATAAGGATACACCCAGAAACCTCTAGTACATCAGTCCCAACCTTTTCGGCACCAGGGACAAGTTTCGCGGGAGACAGTTTTTCTATGGGCTGGGGGAGGGGGAGATGGGTTCAGGATGATTCAAGCACTTTCCACTTATTGTGCACTTTATTTCTGTTATTATTACATCAGCTTCACCTCAGATCATCAGGCATTAGATCCCGGAAGTTGGGGACCCCTGCTTTAGCAGTTTGTTTGCGGAGTGCTCAGATTTGGTTTTTCTGTAAGTCATTGTGAGCATCCCACCTAGGATAGAATGGCTTGCTGATGTAAGCAAATGGGGAGTAGGGAGATAAGGCTGGTTAGGTTGCTCTGATGATACTCAGAAAAAGATAACAAGCTTATGAAATGGACTTTATAGGCTTAATGCTTTTCAACTCTTGATGCCTTCGGAAGGTGCAGGAAAGATCCTAGGTGTCAGTTAGGGACCACCATTCATTTCAGATCTCCGGAGCATGTACATTGTCAGCCGAAGGCTTATAGATGGGCAGAGCCTTCTCTTGGTGAAGAAAGACCTAAGGAAGATCATTGTTCTTTACAGGACTGTGGAATGTGTGGAGATTACGTTATTGACCGTATATACACAGATATTCTTAAATTCAGGTAAACCTAATTTGCAGCTCTGGATAGGGGGAGAGATGATGGATCTCTGGTTTCAAAGATCAACCTTCAAGAGCAGTCCTGTCCAATAGAATGCCAGTCACACATATTATTTTAAATGTCTTAGTAGCTACACTAAAAAGTTTAAAAAGTGATAGAAATAAAAGTGAAATTAATTCTGATACTATTTTATTTAACCCCATATGTTCAAAATATTATTTCTATATGTAAACACATAAAAATTTAGATACTCTACATTCTTTTTTTTAAGAATCAAATCTTCAAAATCTAGAGTGTCTTTTACATAGACACTGTATAATAACAAGCACTTATTGTAAGCTCTTTAAACATGTTATTTAATCAGACCTTAAATGTCACACCCTAGGTACTAGTGTTATTTCCATTTTATAGATGAGGAAACAGGCTTAGCGAGGTTAAGGAAGTTTTCTAAGGTCAGAGAGCAACTAGGTGGCAAAGCTAGGATACAGTCTCAAGCCATCCAGCTCCAAATGTGTGCTGTTAATAGGAGGTTATCCTGCCGCAGTTAACATGATCCTTCAGTGTAGGACACCGAATGAACTCTGCCATCGAAAAAGAGAGATTAATGTTGGAGACTAAAGTGGTCTAAACTGGCATCTTGAAATGTCAAACATGGAATCCTTTACCACAGCCCTGGTGTGGTCAGCTGTCTTGTCTGCACCACAAAATGTAGAACTGATAATCCGAAGAGTTTCCTCTTTGTTTTTCTGACTCTTCTTCCTTCTTGCTCTGGGTTTAGCATGCAGTGTTCCTCATTGAAATCCTGTCTGTCTTGAATTGTTTTTTCCTCTGGGGGTGGAGGCGGTGGTGGTAATGGTGGAATGTTCCAGTCTTCCTGAGCATTTTTGCTTTCCTGTCCCTGGTACTCCTGACCATGTGAACTGTGATAAATCCCCATTCTGGTCTTTGGATACTATTTAGCTCTGCATGTGCTTTGTTCAAGGACTTCCCAGGTGATGCAGTGGTAAAGAATCCACCTACCAATGCAGGAGACCCAGGTTTGATCCCCAGGTCAATAAGATCCCTTTGAGGAAGAAATGGCAACCCACTCCAGTATTCTTGCCTGGAGAATCCTATGGATAAAAGAGCCTGGTGGGCTACAGTCTGTGTAGTCGCAAAGAGTCAGAGATGACTGAGCTTCTTAGGTTGCTCGCACACACTTAATTCACAGTTAACATTTAATGAGCTGGTGCAGAATGGCCTGGGCTCAGCATAAATCCCTGTCAGAATCAGTTTGATATGACTCTGGAGTTAAGTTTTATAAAGTTGATTTAGGAAATTGCATCTGTTACCACATCCTTATTCCTGACCCTAAGGGAGAAGCTGATATTTGCCAGATTTTTAGCAACCACTATTTTAACGAGAGGAACCTATGTCTCTTCCACAGATTTCCCCCTGGACTCATGAGAAGTCAAATAGGGACTCAAATATTTATTAAGTGAATGAATTTTGATGCTCTCAGTTCTATTTCTTTTTAATTTTTGTTTCACTGACTCTTGTTTTAGGAAACACTTCTCTCAAACTTAGTTATTTAATACAAAACTATACTTTTGAAAATTATAAAAATTTATATAAAATTTTGAAAATTTCTCCTGCAAAATCTGTATGCAGGTCAAGAAGCAGCAGTTAGAACTGGAAATGTAACAACAGATGGTTTCAAATGGGGAAAGGAATACGTCAAGGCTGTACATTGTCACCCTGCTTATTTAACTTATATGTGGAGAAGGCAATGACAGCCCACTCTAGTTCTCTTGCCTGGAAAATCCCATGGATGGAGGAGCCTGGTAGGCTGCAGTCCATGGGCTTGCACAGAATCGGACATGACTGAAGTGACTTAGCAAGCAAGCAAGAGTACATCATGCAAAATGCCAGGCTGGATGAAGCACAAGCTGGAATCAAGATTGCTGGGAGAAATATCAATAGCCTCAGATATGCAGATGACACCACCCTTATGGCAGAAAGTGAAAAGGAACTGATGAGCCTCTTGATGAAAGTGAAAGAGGAGAGTGTAAAAGCTGGCCTAAACGTCAGCATTCAAAAAACCTAGATCATGGCATCCAGTCCCATCACTTCATGGCAAATAGATGAGGAAACAATGGAAACAATGAGAGACTTGGGGGCTCCAAAGTCATTGCAGATGGTGACTGCAGCCATGAAATTAAAAGATGCCTGCTCCTTGGAAGAAAAGCTATGACCAAACTAGACAGCATATTAAAAAGCAGAGACGTTCCTTTGCCAACAAAGCCTGTCTAGTTGAAACTGTGGTTTTTCCAGTAGTCATGTATGGATGTGAGAGTTGAACTATAAAGAAAGCTGAGCACGGAAGAATTAATGCTTTTGAACTGTGGTGTTGGAGAAGACTCTTGAGAGTCCCTTGGACTGCAAGGAGATCCAACCAGTCCATCATAAAGGAAATCAGTCCTGAATATTCATTGGAAGGACTGATGTTGAAGCTGAAACTCCAATACTTTGGCAAGCTGATGATGCAAAGAACTGACTCCTTGGAGTAGACCCTGATGCTGGGAAAAATTGAAAGCAGGAGGAGAAGGGGATGACAGAGGATGAGATGGTTGGATGGCGTCACCGACTTGATGGACATGAGTTTGAGTAAGCTCTGGGAGTTGGTGACGGATGGGTAGCCTGGTATGCTACAGTCCATGGTGTTGCAAAGAGTTGGACATGACTGAGTGACTGAACTAAACTGATAATTTTGAAGATAAAGAATAAGACCAGAGAGGCAAGTAAACACTAAGTGAAACATGACTGACAGTCCCTAGAACTAAAAGAGTTTTAGCTGTCATGTGTTAGTTGTTTTTTTTTTCCTTTTATGCATTATTTTAGCATAACAATTTGAAGTAGTAGTATAATATATCTTCATGCATTTTCTGAACTTTAAGAATTAGTTACAGTTTGCTAATCTTACATCTTATATAACATGACATCATGTCCTTTTATTTTTCCTGTTTCTGGAGTACTTTAAGGCAAATCTTAGATATTATGTCATTTTACCTCAAAAGTCTTCAGTGTGTACTTCTAACTGAGGATTGTTTTTTTAAAAAGTAATTATTTCATCATACCTATTAGAATGAATATTAATACCAAGGATTAATATAAGAGTCAGCCTATGCGTGCATGCTAAGTTTTTTCAGTTTTTTCAGTTTTTTTGCATGTCTGACTCTGCAACCCCATGGACTGTAGCCTGCCAGGCTCCTCTGTCCATGGGATTCTCCAGGCAAGAATACCTCCTCCAGGGATTCTTCCCAACCCAGGGATCTTGTGTCTCTCATGTCTCTGAATTGGCAGGTGGGTTCTTCACCACTAATGCTGCCTGAGAAGGGATATGCTTTTATAGTTTCCTCCCTTACCTCTCTCTCAAATCAGGATCTGAACAGAGTCTACATTTTGAAGTGATTATTTGGTCTCTTAAGTCTTTTGTTTTATTATTGTCCTTCTTTCCCAGCTATTCTGGTTTTTCCCCCTCCTACTTTTGACTTATTGGCAAAATTGAAACAGGAAGGAAGAGGGCAGGGCATATGTCACTTTGAAAGAGTGACATAACTCAAGGACACACCATAAGCCAATTAGAATCAAATGGGTCCAAGGTGGCAGACAAGTCAACTTGAACTAGACTTTGATCCTCAATCAACAAGCTAAATGACACACCCAGAGACACAATGATAGTTCCAAGGCACCTTCAAAAGACCAGAAAGTGGGCAGTGGCCCAATTCCTGGAAATCTGCACTCTTTCCCCAAAATAGTTGGAATAATCCTCCCACTTATTAGCCTATGAAATTACCCAGCCCATAAAAATAAAAACTTACCACACCACATTTCAGGGCCACTGCTCTAGCCCTCTGTGATGGCCCATACTCCGTGGAGAATGTTTCTCTCTGAATAAAGCCACTTCTTACCTATCACTTTGTCTCTCACTGAATTATTTCCTCGATGAGACATCAAGAACCTGAGCTTCATTAGGTTCTGAAACCAGATCTTTGATCTCAATTGGAAGACCATGGGTTTTGACTGGGCTCAAGTCCCAGCCATATTGGTTAGAGTCCCAAGCAAGCATTTGGCTGAGTTCAAGTCCCAGCACATGGGTTCAAGTCCTGATCTGAAGTAAATAATTTCACAATGACCTCATGTGTAGATTCAGATGTCCATATTGTGGACTTAGCTGGTGGCTTTCTCATGGTGTGTTAATCTTTCACTGGTTCCTCTACAACCTGTATTTGCTGTAAATTGGATATTAGGCCTAGAGATGTGATTAGATTCAGCCTTGTTTGTTTACTTTGGGAAAAATATCTCATAATTGGTGCTGTGTGCCTTTACCTTCCTTCAACAAGAACTTGCTGTCTGACTGTCCCTCCTTTATTGGCTTTACTCAGGGTTACTCAATCAGGAGGTGTCAGCTTGATTCCTTTATAAAGTTCCCCATTATCCTCTCACCTGATGAATGTTCAGTTCAGTTCAGTTCAGTCGCTCAGTCATGTCCGACTCTTTGCGATCCCATGGAATGCAGCACACCAGGCCTCCCTGTCCATCACCAACTCCTGGAGTTTACCCAAACTCATGTCCATTGAGTCGGTGATGCCATTCAACCATCTCATCCTCTGTCGTCCCCTTTTCCTCCTGCCCCCAATCTTTCCCAGCATCAGGGTCTTTTCAAATGAGTCAGCTCTTCGCATCAAGTGGCCAATGTATTGGATGAATGTAGTATCCATTGATAATCATTGCCTAGATCCATTCTTTCTCTTTGAAATTAGATAATGCTGATTTTTCTAATTCTGTCATGTCTTCTACATTTATTGACTGAATTCTCATATAAAAAGGATTTCCCCCTCATCTACTGTTTGAGTACCTTGACATACAGTTTGCACAAAAGAGACAAGATAAATGCTTGATTCTTTTTCCATGTTTATAAATTTGAAGGGTAATAAATTTGTATCCTTGCAACCTGTAGTAAAGAGAAATGAAATCTTTCCTGTAAGTATTATTATGAACTCATACATTTTTATTTATTTATTTTTGTTTTTTTTTGTTATGAACTCATACATTTTTAGACCTTGGTTATCTACTGCAGTCATTATTCTTTTTCCTCAAATTGCCCTGTCTTAGGCCACTTTGACCCCTGTGTCTTTTTAACACAATCTTATCAATCTTTGATCAAGAATGGATCAAATCTCATCCTGTTTACTGATTTCTAAAGGGTGCTAGAAATAACTCTGTGGGCATGTTGAGTATCTGATGACAAGTAGGCATTCGGGGGTTGAGAGGGAGCTATCAAGTACTTCTCTAGATGTCACCGTGTTAGATCTTCTTTTTGAGGAGAAAGGTTGGAAGGTAGCTTTGTGGTAAGGTTTCTATGGCAGGTTCTGATGTTAAAATGAAGGTTCTAGAACTGTTTTCTCATACAACAGGGTATGAGTAAGGACACTGGTCTGCAGTAAGACATACTGGCTCCAAATCCCCTGACCACTTCCTGGCTCTACAGCTTGGTCACGTTATTCATACTCTACATTTCTGTTTTTCCAGTTCTCTAAAGTGCTGATGGTAATAATACAGACCTCTTAGAGTGGCTGTATGATTTACTTGAAGTAATAACAGTAAAACACCCAGTACAAAGGCCTGCCATGCACAGGAAATGCCCAGTAAGTGGTTGGTAACATCAAAATGGCAGCAAGTCATATCCATGGGATTCTGGCATTACGTCTCAATTTTTTACTTCATGCTGTGCAGATGTGAAGCAGGATTTTTTGAGAAAGCAAGGGTTTTCTTTCATTTTCACTATGCAGGCCTTGAAGTTTCCTGTGTGGTTGATTTGTTTACTCAGTCCACAGCATCATGTGACTATTTCTTACCATCAGTGTGAAATCTCAGATGGAAGTATAATAACTCTGGATCCAGGACAACAGTTCAGCAAAGCTAAGCAGACTTTATTTAAAGAAAGCGCTCGTATTCTTTTTCTGGACACACAACTCATAAGAACTATGTATTATGTTGTTAAGTAGTGGCTTGGGGATGCTTTCATATAAATGAATTTTCCATTCAGTTGAAAGTTACTCTCTTCAAATGCTAAACTTTAAAAATACTTTAATAGCTCCTGATAAAAATTTTACTAAAAATGTAACCGCCTTAAGCAGAGACAGTTGAAACATCTCTTAACCTTTTCTTTATGTTTGCATCAGACAGCTATTGCTGTGTAACAAATAATCCCACAACTCAATGGCTTAAAATAATTTTCATTCATTCTCATTTCCCCAGATACTGAGGGATTGGCTAGGGATTTTTCTAGTAGGTTATATTGCAAGCCCATCTGACCTTGCATTCTCACTGTGGATTGGGCTTGGTTATGGGATCCAGTATGAAGGGGCAGCACACCAAGGAAAGCTTTTCTTACAGTGATGGAAGAGATACAATAGAGCTAGTCCAAGGGTGCAAGCACATTTCAAGTCTCTTCTTGTATCCATCTGATTCCATTCCATTGGTCATAGTAGGTCACATACTGAACCTAACATCAGCAACACAGAGAAGTATACCTCTTTCATAAATGTGGGAAAGGAAAGAGTTTGCTAAACACCAATGTATTTGATCATACTAACCAGAGTCATTGATGTGATTATCTAACATGGCTTTACTTTATGTACAATTATTATTAGTACCTTTAGTTGCTCAGACATCAGTACTACTTTCAACCTGCTTATTTTGAACCACAGATAAACATGTCTTTTAAGAAACATTTTTAGGTAAGGATAAATAAATTCTGTATGAGGATTTCAGGCCTTCTCCTGGGAAGTGAAGCATTTTCATGGCTGTTTTGGGTATTTGGCAAACTTTTCCTTTACTTTTCTGTACACAATTTGTTCTAAAAAGAATCCCTGATGTTGCCAGAAATTTGACTTCTGGGAGTAAGAGGTTAACTCAATATGTAAAAGTAAACTGCTAGGAAACAGAGGTTAATTCATTTTGTTATAGTAACTGGGTCATGCACTATACTAGTAACTCTAGACTTTCAGGTTCTAATCTTATATTTTCAACCAACTCACAGAACAGCAGGGGCAAATTGCCTCGTCTCTGGGTGCTTGTAAGTATAGCCAGTGGAGATGATCAAAATGAAAGCTTGAAGAATTGTGGTAGCAATCAAATAGCAAATAAAGTTATTTTCAACTATTTTAATCCTATTAGTATAAAATTCTCCTGATTTCTAATTATTTTGCCTAAGATGCATTGAAATTTACTTTACCTTAGTGCAATCAGTGGAGAAAGGCATTTTTAAAAAAATTAATGTTTTGAACCTACTTTAAAAAAGTACTTTATAAAAATTAGAACATTTATTTGGAAGTATGATCAATGCTGATTATAATTAGTGCTAATTTTCAATGTGCTTAATCTGTTCACAAAGCAGACTGAAAGGACTTTAAATTCACAATCTCCATAATGAATTAAAAGCAATAGAATTTTTTACTTAAATATGTTCCACAATAAATCATATTTTCTTAATTCAAGGTTTATTTTTAACTAAATCACATGGGTAGGATTTTACCATGTTTATAAGATTGTGTATTTTTCAGGCACAAGGAAAGCACTGCCAACATCATAGTAATGTGTGATATAAAATGTCTCAGTAGTTGGTGGCTAGTATTTTTCTCTCCCTTTGAGTCCTGTCTGACTCATGTGTGTGTGTGTGTGTGTGTCTGTAAAGCCTTAAATGTAGTAGTATTCTAAGTGGGAGAGGGAAGTGGAGTTGCCACTTCCACAAATGCCTCCCTGTGTATGTTAGCTAAGGGTTTAATTTAACAATACATTCTCCTTTGGCCTTTCAGTTTCTTATAGGAAGAAAAAAGGATTTTGTAATAAACTACTTTGATGCTGGACTTGATGGGAAATCCCAGCCTGCTGAGGGATTTGCAATCTTGTCATCCCTCGGTAGAGATAAGAAAAAAAAAAATTTTTTTTAAGGTAGATTTTGTACCACAGAAACCACTGCCCCTGTTTCTAGCCATTCTTCTGTCCATGACTCTCCTGTGGAATTAACCAAACCCTACCTCAAGGGTTCTTCCAGATCCACAGATGAGGATGTAGTGATGGCTGTTACAACCACCGTTGACATCATGATTTATGAGAATTTCAGGGTAAAATATCATGTATTCAGAATCCCACAAGGCATGGTTCTCTTGACATAGATTTTCTCTCATCTCAGGCATGACAAAGGTTTTTAAAAAGGTTTTCATTTTTAAATATTTTATTACTATTTCTCTTAATATTTATTGTGGGTTTATTCCATGCTGGGCACTGTGCTAAGGACTCTACATGTGTAGGAATCTCATTAATTCCCACAACTCTTTGGTAAGTATTCCTCCAACATCCATTGGATGCACCCAGGGTTTGGAGGTGCAGAGAGGATCAGCAGTTTGTCACATAGCTGGTCAGAAGCAGACTAGGGCTCTAACTCAAGTTTATGCCCCCTTTGAGGATGCACCCATGAGCACGATGCCATGTGCCCCATTACCCTGTGATCCGCTTCCTTTGGTCTTGACCTTTTGAATTATGGTACTTCACGTAGTTTTCCCTCTTTTCATTCTTGAGTCTCAAGTTTAGTTACCATCTTTCTTAGTCCTCTAAAGGGAACGACTGTTAATCGTTTAATTTAATAGACATGTATTAAACGTCAGCTGTGTGTGGAGTACTGTGTTAGGAATTTGGAGCTACAAAGATTTTGTCTTTTGTTTTTTCTTCCTATTACAATTTGTAAAACATTTGAGGGAGCTGATAAAATAGATACAAATAAATATCAAAGACCATGAATGTATGAAGATATAATAGCTTCCTTCAAGGGAACTACCAGGAAGAGTCCCACCTGCAGGTCATTCTTGCATGTTCTTTGTCTACCTGGTCTGTTCTGCAGGAATTCTGTGGGCACTTTCCCTCTCAGACTTCTTAGACATCTACCCTCACTTTGAGCCCTGGGTTCAAGTCATCTTGATTCATGACCATGATGAGCAGCATGTCCTAAAGATTTGTAGTGTGCAGAATAATTTGTATGGACTGTCTAGTTTGTTCCCTACAACTCTGAGAAGCAGCAGTCAAATCGAAACTGAGTCATATAAATACAGCTTGCCCACATTCTGCCCGGCTCCTCCAAACCTCACTGCTTCCTTGAATTATCCACTGGACTTGCATTCTTCTGAGTTGGGGTTCCTTCTTCCTGTTTCACTTCTTCTTTCGTAGGCTTTTTACAGTACCCCACTCCCTTTCACATCTCAGCACTTCTGTTACTGCTCTATTGGTAGAGCCTGAGGAAGATGATAGAAGCTGTGTTCTTTGACAATGGTCATTTTCAAATATTTGGGTACATTGTTCATGTAAATATGGTTGTAGCAGAGGAAATGTGTTATCTTTGTCTAACGGAGGTGAAAACAGAAATTAACCATAAGGTCTGTATTCCTATAGCCAAGTGGGAAGTGATGTTCCTGCAAGTTGCCACAAGTAGATGGCTGATCCTACCCTCCTCTTGAGCAATTTCAGCTCGCACCAGAAATCTGAGATATGACTAAAGGATGTGTCAGGAAGGAAACTTTTCTTAAATAGTGTTAAACACAAAGTGGTAAATAAATAATGTTTCCCTATCCATGTTAGAAAACATCTAAATTGTTAAAGGATCTTCAAAAAATTTGGTAAAAACATTTTTTTTTCAGTGACTGAGTTTTGTTAACATTGACCCTTTGAAACCTTTGCCAGATTTAGCAAATAAATGTACAAATCACCCAGTTAAATTTTAATTTCAGGTATATGATGAAATTTTTTATTTAATTTTTTTTAAGCTAAAGTGTGTTCATGGAATTTGCAGGATCTTCTTATACTAAAATGGAGAAGGCAATGGCACTGCACTCCAGTACTCTTGCCTGGAAAATCCCATGGATGGAGGAGCCTACAAGGCTGAATCCATGGGATCGCTGACTGAGCGATTTCACTTTCACTTTTCACTTTCATGCATTGGAGAAGGAAATGGCAACCCACGCCAGTATTCTTGTCTGGAGAATCCCAGGGACGGGGGAGCCTGGTGGGCTGCCGTCTACGGGGTCGCACAGAGTCGAACACGACTGAAGCGACTTAGCAGCAGCAGCAGCTTATACTAAAAACATATTTGTCATTTTTATGAAATTCATAATTATTTGAGCATTCTGTATTTTATGGGCTTCCCTGGTGGTTCAGCTGGTAAAAAATCTGCCTGCAATGTAGGAGACCTGGGTTTGATCCCTGGGTTGGGAAGATCCCCTGGAGAAGGGAACATTTACCCACTCCAGTATTCTGGCTGGACAAATTCCATGGACTGTATAGTCCCTGGGGTCATAAAGAGTTGGACATGATTGAATGACTTTCACTCTGTATTTTATATGCAAATCCAACTTTTAAAAAATGTTTAATGATCTATATTTAATTACTAGATGTTAGAGTATTGTTTGAAATGTAAATAATCTTTACAGAAGCAATTTCTCTAAATTTAGTTCTTCTGATAGAAATTTAACTTAGGTAACCAAGGAGGCATAGGCATTTATTTTTCAATATCTGCAAATCAATCAATGTAATACACCACATTAACAAATTGAAAAATAAAAACCATATGATTATCTCAGTAGATGCAGAGAAAGCCTTTGACAAAATTCAACATCCATTTATGATAAAAACTCTCCAGAAAGCAGGAATAGAAG
>NW_011495076.1:7396048-7396637 GCF_000754665.1 Bison bison bison | reverse complement strand
TACTGGCACAAAGACAGAAATATAGATCAATGGAACAAAATAGAAAGCCCAGAGATAAATCCACACACATATGGACACCTTATCTTTGACAAAGGAGGCAAGAATATACAATGGATTAAAAACAATCTCTTTAATAAGTGGTGCTGGGAAAACTGGTCAACCACTTGTAAAAGAATGAAACTAGAACACTTTCTAACACCATACACAAAAATAAACTCAAAATGGATTTAGGATCTAAACATAAGACCAGAAACTATAAAACTCCTAGAGGAGAACATAGGCAAAACACTCTCTGACATACATCACAGCAGGATCCTCTATGACCCACCTCCCAGAATATCGGAAATAAAAGCAAAAATAAACAAATGGGACCTAATTAACCTTCAAAGCTTCTGCACATCAAAGGAAACTATCAGCAAGGTGAAAAGACAGCCTTCAGAATGGGAGAAAATAATAGCAAATGAAGCAACTGACAAACAACTAATCTCAAAAATATACAAGGAACTCCTCCAGCTCAACTCCAGAAAAATAAATGACCTAATCAAAAAATGGGCCAAAGAACTAAATAGACATTTCTCCAAAGAAAACA
>NW_011495076.1:7395425-7395948 GCF_000754665.1 Bison bison bison | reverse complement strand
CCACTTTCACCATTACTATTCAACATAGTTTTGGAAGTTTTGGCCACAGCAATCAGAGCAGAAAAAGAAATGGAATCCAAATTGGAAAAGAAGAAGTAAACCTCTCACTATTTGCAGATGATATGATCCTCTACATAGAAAACCCTAAAGACTCCACCAGAAAATTACTAGAACTAATCAATGATTATAGTAAAGTTGCAGGATATAAAATCAACACACAGAAATCCCTTGCATTCCTATACACTAATAATGAGAAAACAGAAAGAGAAATTAAGGAAACAATTCCATTCACCATTGCAACAGAAAGAATAAAATACTTAGGAATATATCTACCTAAAGAAACTAAAGACCTCTATATAGAAAACTATAAAACACTGGTGAAAGAAATCAAAGAGGACACTAATAGATGGAGAAATATACCATGTTCATGGATTGGAAGAATCAATATAGTGAAAATGAGTATACTACCCAAAGCAATTTATAGATTCAATGCAATCCCTATCAAGCTACCAACGGTATTCTT
>NW_011495076.1:7352548-7395153 GCF_000754665.1 Bison bison bison | reverse complement strand
TATCAGAGAAATGCAAATCAAGACCACTATGAGGTACCATTTCACACCAGTCAGAATGGCTGCGATCCAAAAGCCTACAAATAATAAATGTTGGCGAGGGTGTGGAGGAAAGGGAACCCTCTTACACTGTTGGTGGGAATGCAAACTAGTACAGCCACTATGGAGAAGAGTGTGGAGATTCCTTAAAAAACTGGAAATAGAACTGCCTTATGATCCAGCAATCCCACTGCTGGGCATACACACTGAGGAAACCAGAAGGGAAAGAGACATGTGTACCCCAGTGTTCATCACAGCACTGTTTATAATAGCCAGGACATGGAAGCAACCTAGATGTCCATCAGCAGATGAATGGATAAGAAAGCCGTGGTACATATACACAATGGAATATTACTCAGCCATTAAAAAGAATTCATTTGAATCACTTCTAATGAGGTGGATGAAACTGGAGCCTATTATACAGAGTGAAGTAAGCCAGAAGGAAAAACACCAATACAGTATACTAACGCATATATATGGAATTTAGAAAGATGATAACAATAACCCTGTGTACGAGACAGCAAAAGAGACACTGATGTATGGAACAGTCTTATGGACTCTGTGGGAGAGGGAGAGGGTGGGAAGATTTGGGAGAATGGCATTGAAACATGTAAAATATCATGTATGAAATGAGATGCCAGTCCAGGTTCAATGCACGATACTGGATGCTTGGGGCTGGTGCACTGGGACGACCCAGAGGGATGGTATGGGGAGGGAGGAGGGAGGAGGGTTCAGGATGGGGAGCACATGTATACCTGTGATGGATTCATTTTGATATTTGGCAAAACTAATACAATTATGTAAAGTTTAAAAAAAAAAAAAAAAGCTGAAGTGACTGCAACTTGATTAAATTAAATTGAAGAGATGGAATGGAATCCTCAAAACAGCAAAGCAGGATTTATGGCTAATATCCAGTCAATATTTGTTTTCCTTTAATGTTTCCCCATTGCTACTAATTCTGCCCTCTGAAGGTTATAGAAAAAAATGAAGATGATGTTATTAATGATGGCACTATATTAATGAGATGAATTATGTACAAGGTACTATTTTAGTGTTTGTTTTAGTTTATTTAATCTTTACAACAGCCTTGTGAAATAGGTGCTTTTGTGATTTCTGTCTTACAGATTGGTAACTAAAGCACAAAGATGTTAATCAAGGCTACATCTCTCTGTCAATTCTTGAATTATTTTCTCTTTTATGGTCTTTGAGTTTTTATTTACTTCTGTCATACCTTGTAGGACAATGTCTCTAGACTCCTTTCTGTTCTTCCTCAGCTCTAGGCTTGCTGCAGTTTGCCAGTGCCCTTGAATATGTTATGGCCAAAATTTTAAAGTCTAGTTTGCATGTAATATAACTTATAGGCAGAGTACAGCGGGGTTTTTAATCGCCTCTGTACAGAATGCTGGAGTTCACATAGTGGCCCAAGCATTATGGGAGAGTGTTTGTTTTTTTGTGGCAAATGTACTTCCACATGACACCATTGCCTCAGACTGAACTTTTCGTCAGGTAAAACTTCTAGGATCTCTATCTACACAAAATGCAAGTAAGGCAAGTCTCCTTCAGTTTGTACACTTATTTGTATAATTGTTAGGAAATACTTTGTTGTACCTCATTCTTCCTGCCTGACATCATCTTTAAATTTTTTATTTACTTATTTATTTTTGGCTGTGCGGGGTCTTCATTGCTGTGTGGGCTTTTCTCTAGTCGGCGAGCCGGGGTTTCTCTCTAGTTGTGGTGCTTGTGCACACAGGCTTTGTTCTGCAGCATGTGTGATCCTCCCGCATCGGGGATCGAACCTGTATCTCCTGCATTGGCAGGCAGATTCTTTACTGCTGAGCCATCAGAGCAGCCCCTGATACCATCTTGTGTAGTCCTTTGTAATATACATAATGGTAGTAATGATACGTGTTTAGAACAGAGACCCAGATTCCAAGGGAAAGGACGTGTAAGATGCATGAGCTCCTCTGAGCTCTTCCTCACCTAGACCACCTGTAGTCTCTGCCTGTCTTTCCAGCCAGCTTATGTAGACATCCTATAGAGTGACATCAGTGTCTCTGTTCTGTTTGACTCTATTGTCTTTGGGGAAGAAGGTTGGAGCTGTGTTACAGAATTTTTCTCCCTTATAGTCTCACAAACTCATAATAAATCACTTTCCTTTCATAATAGCCATCAATCCGGTCTAGTCAGATATGCTATCCTGAAATCACTATGTCATTCTGTGCTCTATTTGCAGCTGTAAAATTTCTCACAAAATAATGAAACTGTTAGTCATAGTACTTTACTCATAGTAATCAAAGTGTTGGAGAGTTAATAATAGGAAAAAGTATTTTTCTGGGCGATTATAGGCTATTTCTGTTTCACGTAAGGAAATAGGACATCTCTAGTGGTATTAGATGGGCTTCCCTAGTGGCTCAGCAGTGGAGAACCTGCCTGCCAATGAAGAAGACAAGGGTTCAATTCCTCGGTAGGGAATATCCCCTGAAGAAGGAAATGGCAACCCATTGTAGTATCCTTGCTGGGAAATTCCATGGATAGAGGAGCCTGATGGGCTATAGTTCATGGGGTTGTAAAATAGTTGAATTTGGCTGAGTGACTGAACAAGTGGTGTGAGTTGTAGCTGGTGGCAGAATATATTGAGAAAAGTAGGGTAGAATGTGAAATAAAAGGCACTTTTTGTTTAAGGAAAGTTCTAACTTAGGTGTCAGTTAAATGTCACTTAATTTAAAAAGGAGACAAAATTATTTTCATACACTGATAACCCTAAAATTCTAAAACGAATTTGATAAATGTATATATTTTCAATTAATCCATCTACCAACACCCATTTAGTAGAGAACAATTTTATATTTTTGCCAGCTTTATCAATAAAGTGTAGCATCTATGAAAATGTTCAATAAATAAAGTAGTCAGAATTTTATTCACTTTGCCTTGTACTTGTCATGAATACCTGCTGCTGCTAAGTCGCTTTAGTCATGTCCGACTCTGTGCGACCCCACAGATGGCAGCCCACCAGGCTCTCCCGTCCCTGGGATTCTCCAGGCAAGAACACTGGAGTGGGTTACCACAGCATAATTGATGTTTATTCTTCTTCTGGGACTGCTTTGACATTTCTTTGCTACCCTTTACCCTTCAAGTTTACTAATTATAGTGTTTACTTCCCCAGAGTATTAAAATGAATAGTGTTTTATAAGAATTTGAGAAGACTTTACAGAAAATTATAAATATTACTTCACTCTTTCTAGTATCAACATTCAGCATAAAATGTTGCCATAATATTTTAGACAAATAACTGCATGTTAAAAAATATTTAGATAGCACAGCTAACTCAGTGAACACGAATTTGAGCAAGCTCCAGGAGATAGTGGAGAACAGAGGAGCCTGGTGTGCTGCAGTCCACAGCATTGCAAAGAGTCAGACATCACTTAGGGACTGAACAACACGACAACAACATATACAGAAATCCATATCTATATCTGTATATCAATGATCAGTGCTCTTTCCAAGGCCGTCTGTTACATACTATGATTTAAAGTAAGATTTCATAATACATGGTACTGCAACTCATTATAGAATGCTTATAAATGATTTATTAGTGAAAGACTTTTTCAAAATACTTATTCCATCATTCTTAAGTACATAGCACTACCATGTACTTTAAAATTTATAATTTTCTGTTTTGTACACAATTATTATCAAAAAGACTTGCTGTCTTCTACAAACATTAAAAAAAATTTTTTTTTTCTTTTTGACTGTACCCTACAACCTGTGGGATCTTAGTTTCCCAACCAGGGATTGAACCTGGGTCCCTAGTATTTGAAGTGTGGAGTCCTAACTACTAGACTGCCAGGGAACTTCTAAAATATTTTTATACTGTAAGAAGTAAAAAATAAAGCATGTTCTAATTTGGTTTTCTTTTATGTGGTTTATTTTTCCCACTGTGTAGATGTGAATACTATTGCATTTTTATTCTGAATGTTCATAGGGAGCCCAAATATGTTGCATTTTTTTTGGCTAGTAGGGTATTTGGCTAACTTGTAGCATTTTCCTTTTTGTATAATTTAATTTACTCTGTAATCATTCATGTTGGGGATGAGGAAAAGATTTATTCCAAAGGTTACTTTGGTCAGAAAAGTATACTGTTTTTGAATTTCTAACTTCTGACTACTGACAGACATTAACCTCATCTGTTGAATATTGGTTGGCATTCAATTTCTCTTTCCTAGTCCTATTGACTTTTTTCTGCCTTTTTCTCATTTGGCATCACATTGAATAAAATTAAACATGTCTAAGTAGTCTACTTAACATAATCACCTTGACGTTTATGTTTAACAGATCTCTTGGAGAAAAGAATCTCCTACCTATACTGTTTTGTTGTATGCTATTGGAAATAATACTTGTAGTTGTCAATCTTTAAGAACTAGTGTATTTAATTATATCTTGATTAAATGTAGTATTTTTTCCTGAAAAAGTGAAATTCTATGTAAAGGTTAGTTCTTCTCTACATCATACACAGAAAAATGAGATTTAATGACAAACTGAGTGGCTCAAAGCTTAATTTCAATTTTAAATTAAAAATGAAATTTTAAAAATTTATTTTTATTTCATAAAACTCTGAACACACTTTGCTTAGAATTTAGGACTTAATTGTAACCATAAAGAAATAATAATCAAGCTTCCTAATAGGATGAGTGTTTGGGGAAATGTGAATTAAACCAGCCGCCTGGAGAGTGTCCAAATATTGCAAAACATATTTTGGAGTTATCAAGTGATACTTAGAGTGGAATTCCATAAATAATCAAAGAAGCCAGATGTCTTTGATCATCAAATAATCTGTGGGAGTGTGCCAATGTGTCCTAAGCTTTCCTTATTGGTTTTTTTCTTTTAAATAACCTATTTAATATGAAAATGAGTTCCAAAAATTTTAACTATTTTTGCCAAATCCAGTTTGTCGTTGTTAACTCTGGTTGTCCAGATTCTAAACTAATGAAGAATTAGATTTCAAAATATTTTAATGACCCTTGACTCTCAGACAACTCAAATCAGCAAATATTTATTGCATGCCTACTATGAGCAAGAAGTTATGCTTGTTTTCAGGGAATGCAAAAGTAAATAAATCACACTATTCAAACTGCTGAGAATTATTCTAAAAACATAATTTCACATTCCACTTGTTAAAGAGTTCTTTAAACCTATATCTGAAAATATTTTTAGTATACATATCAACAAAAGTACTTTAGGACTTTTTATTCACTGTGAAAGACTCTAGGAGAATATAGCAAAAATGTCACATGTGATTCTTTCTCTTGACAAAGTAACTTTATTATCTAACTTGAAAGTGAAAGTGAAGTCACTCAGTCATGTCCCACACTTTGTGACCCCATGGCCTGTAGCCTACGAGGCTTCTCGGTCCATGGGATTTTCCAGGCAAGAGTACTGGAGTGGGTTACCATTTGAGAGAATATAAAATAACAGATAATGCAAGGAAACAAGTCAATGATAATTGTATTAAAATTGTAAGTGCTATAAGAGTACAAAGAAAATTAAGAGATCGGTAGTCACTGCATTTATTTGGGTGCTTCTTTTGGACTGGAAGAATTTATTCCCATTATACCATGTGTTTGTTTTTCTAGGGAACTATTCTCCTTCCCTCCCTCTCTTCCTTCCTTAATTAAGGCAAAGTTTAGCCCCACTAATATTTGCATAATCACAAGTTTCATCGTGGTTTTGTGTGTATGTAGGAGGGGGGTTGGATCTATGTGGAAGTACTTTTTGATGAAAATCTTTAGTTCAGAAATTAAAGTTGTCACACCACTTTTTGAAGTGGACTAAAATTCCATTGTTTGCTGCCAATGAGTATGGCTCAATATTTGGGATCTAGTTATATTTAATTATAGCATTTAATGAGCTGTGTCTGAATTTCCTGCTAAATTATATGCATTTTTAGAGGAGAGACTATCTTAGCATTAAGCTGTCTAACTGATCTCTGAGTTCTCTTCCTTGCTGCATTCCCCTGCGAGCTGCCCTCTACACTACCATCAGCGCTGTGCCAAACAGCAGGAAACTGCATGTGAGTCTCCAACAACTCTCTGTTGTCTCCAGCAAACATTTCTGAGCACAAGCAAAAGGTCTCTCTCCACCTTTGCCTCCTTCCCCTCCCCTGCAAAAATTCTGTGAGCAGGGCTCTGCCTTTGCTGTGTGATTGCTTCTGTTCTATCAGAATGTCCTTTCCCCCATTTTCTACTGGGTGAATTCCTTCTTGTCTTGTAAGGTTCTAGTTCAACAATTAGCTCTTCAGACTATTTCCCTGGCCCCACTGTTAGAATATTTTGTTTCATAATCTGCATTTCCAGATTTATTATAGCACCTCTGGGGGTTGCATGTCAGCAGGAGTCCAATCAGCTACAGTAACCACACTAATTACCTGAACAGAGATACTTTAATATAAAGGATTGTTAACTTGTATAACCGTGTTACCTGAGAAACTGCTGGGTGGGGTGGGGGGCTGGTGGCAAGAAGAGGTTAGGTTACTGAAACTTAGAAGCTTGAAGGAGGACCCTACTGAATTGTAGGGCCCTAAGGCAATGGCACCCCACTCCAGTACTCTTGCCTGGAAAATCCCATGGACGGAGGAGCCTGGTAGGCTGCAGTCCATGGGGTCGCTAAGAGTCGGACACGACTGAGCGACTTCACTTTCACTTTTCACTTTCATGCATTGGAGAAGGAAATGGCAACCCACTCCAGTGTTCTTGCCTGGAGAATCCCAGGGATGGGGGAGCTGTGGGCTGCAGTCCATGGGGTTGCTAAGAGTCGGGCATGACTGAGCCACTTCACTTCACATAGCCCATTCATTGGAAGAGACCTTGAAGCTGGGAAAGACTGAAAACAGAAGGAGAAGAGGCCAACAGAGGATGAGATGGTTGGATGGCATCACCGATTCACTGGACATGAACTTGGGCGAACTCCGGGAGATGGTGAGGGACAGAGAAGCCTGGCGTGCTACAGTCCATGGTGTCGCAAAGAGTCGGACATGTCTGAGTGACTGAACAGCAACAACAGCAGAACTGAAATCGACCTGAGGTGAAGGTGGTGCCCTGGCTTGAGAGTCCCTGTGGGCTGCGATCCAGCGTGGAGCTAGCTTCTGCTGAGATCTCTGGCTGTGGCTTGTTCTGCTGATGTGTGGAATCCAGCCAACTGGATCCCAGTGCTGCTGGAGGGACTGGCCATTGCCCAGGGGAAGAAGTGTTGCCTGGATGATAATCACAGGAACTGCCAACAGACAGGAGGTCACGTGGGAACATCCACCCACCAAAAGAAGTGTGTCCCTTCTCCCTCCCCGGTCTTCTAGTCTCCCAGGATGTCCCTGTGGAAGGCAGAGGAGCCAGCATCTGGCAAAGCAGAAATGGGGTTTGCTGAACCTAGCATCCCAGAACAGAGCATAGACGGGTGAACTTGGAGCTAATGGGTAATGGCTTTTAACTGACTCAAGGGATAAATAACTACTGTCATCTTTACCTGACCATGAGCTCCTTGATACAGGAGTATTACTAGTGTATCATTTACCTGTCATCCCCAAATCCCTGTAAAATCTCCATCTACTTATTTGACAGTAAAACCTAATCTAAATTGTTGATACGATATTCATACACGTTGGTGCAGAGATATTAACATTGTTCCTTATCTGTTTGGGAAGGTTAGTAATACTTGATATTTAATCCAAGTTGGCGAAGTCTGGAAACATACTGAATCACGTGATATGTCTGATGCTAAGGTTTCTGATAAGTGAACCTGGATCAGAAGGGCCTAGCATCCGTATTTGGTTGCGGGGGTGTTCAGTAGAGATTCAGTGAAATGCAAATTGTTGACTGCCTGCCTGTTATTTTATTTTGCAAGCTGATAATCTGGTCATGGATAGTTTCTTTCTTTTTTTCTTTCTTTCTTTTGTAACACAGGAGAATTTCTAAAGAGATAGTAAATCTGTGAGCACTTTGTACTTTCTGAGTTCATAGAACTGTTAAGGTTTATTAGAGCTTTCCAACTGGAAATGGGAGCTCTTTGGTTAGAGCCATTGAGAAAAAGACCTGAAGGTATTGTGGGTTCCCAGTCTCTATGTCATTTAGCAGGTTATGACTCAGAGATGAATTTTCCCAACAGTTTTTGGAAAAGTGAGTTCAGCAGGATGAAGGGGTATGTATTTCATATGAATTTAAGAGAGTCAAGAAAATTCCGCTAAAATCTTAAACATATAAAAAGAGGAGTAATTTGGGGTTTCATCAGTCTAATCTTTTTAACTGAAAATGTCAAATAAGGCTCCTCTTTCTTTGACAAGGCTCAGATGGCAGTTTCCTTCCAGCTTTATTTCTAACAGTGTTGAATATTGCTCCTGGTACATTTTTGTAAAGCTAGTGTACTTTTAATTTTCCACGCTAAGGGCAAGGACATGCAAGTAAGAAGGTAAGTATTTGTCAGGTAATTGTGAATAATAATAAATTCAAAGGTTAGAAAATATTTAAGAGGATTATACTTGCATTCCTTTGCAAAGATTGAAGACTGCTCTGAGAATGTAACACTTTGTCAGTTTGTATAACATTCCTATTGAAATAGAATCATTCTTGAGTTCATTCCAGTTAGAGAAGTAATAGTACTATAATTAAAAAAAGTGTTCTTGCCTTCAGGTGGTGGAGCCATAAAGATTTATAACTTAAATCTGGTAGAGTCATTGAAATTTCAAACTATCCTTAATAAGGATGTTAAAAAAATTCTTCTTTTAGTTAGCACTTATTGATCCTTCTCACATGTGTAGTACACTCTGCCAGGCAGGGGTTGTGGAAAATATTAACACAAAAGGTAGAAGTTCCTCATCCAAAAATACTTAAAACTGCTAGTTGGGAGGAAGATAAAATGAAGGAGAACTAAGTAATATGGTTAAGAAGAGGAGGAAAAAAAAAAAAAAGATGGTGTAAGATGCCCGTGTCAGACATGAATAAAAATGTCAGATTTTTGGGAGGAGAGTCCTACTGTGGGCTGTGGTAAAATCATATTATCACCCACGCTATTATTTTAGAAAGCAGAATAGCTTTGTAGAACAAACTGTGTTTCTGTCTGTCATGTAACCCCAAACACTGATTTGTTTGCAAGAAATTCTGTAGAATGAAGCATCTTCTGCTTCAGTGCTTAACTCTAAGCACTTTCCTGCCTAAGATAAGCAGAGGCTGCTGCTCAAAGAAAAATTCACCCAAGTGTGGACCATCCAGCTACATCCTCTCCCAACCTTCAGAGTAAAATGAACCTGTGGGCAAATGCCATCTTCGGTTTGACATCTTTCATGTTCCCTCTTCTCTGTCTGTTTGACTACTTCTTTTTTTATTGTTCAGTTGCCAAGTTGTGCCTGACTCTTTGTGGCCCCATGGACTGCAGCACACCAGGCCTCCCTGTCCCTCACCATCTCCCGGAGTTTTCCCAAGTTCATGTCCATTGAATCGGCGATACCTTCCTTTTCCAGGAAGTCTTTTTTGTGTCCCCCCAGTGAATTGGGTGCTCTTCATCTGTGCTGTGACCCCAACCATGTCTATCTTGGCACATCCTTCTCCTCCACCACCACGACTGCCAACAATAGTCATGTCTTAGTCTGGGCTGCTGTAACAAATGACCGTAGACTGGATGGCTTAAGCAATAAGCATTTATTTCTATCAGTTCTGGAGGCTGGTAGTCTGAGATCTGGGTGCCGGCATGGTCAGGGATCTTGGAGGGGGCTTTTCTTGCTGTGTCTTCACGAGATGGAAGGAGAGATAGGTAGCGCTCTCTTCTCTTCTTAGGAGAATGGTAGGTCCTATTTTCTCCCTATTATAAATAAATATGGTTGCCATTTCCTTCTCCAATATTATTGAAGAAGGAAATGGCAACCCACTCCAGTGTTCTTGCCTGGAGGATCCCAGGGACGGGAGAGCCTGGTGGGCTGCCCTCTATGGGGTCGCACAGAGTCGGACATGACTGAAGCGACTTAGCAGCAGTAGCATAAATAAATAAGCAAACCGAGAATTGGAGAACTTAAGCCCTTTTCTCGAAATCTTCCAACAAGAGGCGGAATTGAGATTTAAAGAAGTTATTCTTACTATTGAGCCTTACCTTTTAGCAGTGACCCCATGCTGCTTCCCTCACTGGGCTGAGAGTCCCTTGAAAGCAAGAATTGTGTCTGTCGTTAATGACCGATCATATGACTGCCAAATGAGAAGAGCAAAGGGGTGAGAGTTCTAAGTATATTTAGCCTACAGGGCCAAAGTTAACTTATTCTTCTCAGAAGAAAAGCATTGAGTCTTAGAAGAAAAGCATTGAGCCTGCATCCAGCCGGTGACCTAAGGTTATTGTTTGTTTTATTCACTGTCTGGCAGTACTCATGTCAGGCAACAGGTAATCATTTGGGTGCTCAGAATAGCCATTCAGTGTTAATTCAAGGCTCTCACAGTACGTTTTAAGTGGCAGGCACATTTATTACTACTCGGAAGGAGGCTCATTTTGTTAACATGGAAGGATGAGAGATGAAAGTTGGGAAATCATCCTAATGAGATCATTCATTAATATTGCTCTTTTTTGTTGTTTTGAACTGTTTCACTTGGGTACTTTCATGGTACCTTGTTAAAGAAGTGATTCCCTGGTGAACCACTTGGGGGTAATCCAGGGAGACAGAGATCCCACTTCCTATCAGAGGGTCTCTGGATCCACAAGAAGGATTTGGGACCATTAATTGAATGCAAGTGTGGACACCCCCCAAGTGCAGGGCCCTGTGGGAGATGCCCAGGGATATAGAAATGAATAGGATACCACCTCTGTCTCTAGAAAGAGACACCTCTCCAGCCAGTGGGGAGATTACTGAAAGTTTCAATATGGGATGGCATGCTTTTCTTTAGGTTACATAATAGGCTGATCCTTGCTCAAGACACAAGTTATCATTATTTATAATAATTTGTATTTGTAATGTGTCTGAAACTGTGCTAAACTTTGTGTGTATTTTTTTTTAATTTCATAATAAACCTATGGGACAGATATTATTATCTCTGTCTTACAGATGAGGAAACTGAGGCTTAGAGAGAGGTTAATAACTTGTCCACATTC
Organism: Bison bison bison; assembly: GCF_000754665.1. Classification (NCBI taxonomy): domain Eukaryota; kingdom Metazoa; phylum Chordata; class Mammalia; order Artiodactyla; family Bovidae; genus Bison; species Bison bison. Next base: position 7,384,011 of record NW_011495076.1, on the reverse strand, counting down.
ACATACCCAGAGGGATGGAGCTGGAATTCACACCCAAAGCCAGTGCTCTAAATCACTGTATTAATTTACCTCTTCTGACCCAGAACAGTCTAGAAAAATAGAACCTTCAAAGCCATTACAGGATCCTTTAGAATCAATCATTTGATCATTTCAGTGAACGGATGAGGGATATAAGACATTCTTTCTAGTTTATAGCTGAAGAAACTGACCTCGAGGGCTTGTTTGGAGGGAAGTTCCACGTCTGTTACTAACTGGTAATGCTAGGTTGTGAACACAACGGCCTAGTCTTCTTAGTACCATTCCCAGTAGCAATAAAACAAATAGGAACCACTTACTATGCAGGAACAAAGTGATCTGGTGTTTATTATATTTTCCTTCAATCCATTTTCCCTTTCCCTATTGTGTGGCCGTGCATAATTTTCTTGACTCTCTATATAATTACATACCTGCTTCGAGATGAATACTCTAAGCACAGTGAGTAATAGGCTGAGATGGAATGTGGTCACCCTGTAAAGTCATTCAGTATCTTCCACAAAAAATGTAAATAAAGACGCTGCGCCTGCCAGCAGATAGCCAGACTTCATCTGATAGGTGCTGCTGTGGCTCTCCGTGGCAGTCACATGACAAGGATGTCAGAGTTCCTGGGGATTTCAAAGGCTGGCCTTTGAAGGCATGTTTTGTACCTCTCTGCTGCTCTTGGGAGTTTCCTCTTCCGTGTAGGTGCTAGAGGCCAGTCACAGCTATCAGCTCTAGGAGGGCCAGCAGGAAACCGGTCCCTGCCTGTTTCCTGCAAGAAATGAATGCCTCTCTGCAGCAAGCAGCAGGCCCAGTGCTTTACCATGTCATTTACACATTTTTTTTCTTTCCTTTTTTTTTTTAGCCCTCCAGTTATCACTCCATGAGCATGTACGAGACTTACTTTTTTTGCCCAGTATATTTTCCTTTCCTTTACAACTTAGCTGAAGTTGAACCTCCTCTGGGAACACCTCCCCAGCTAACTCATACCCACGCTCCTGCCCCCTACCCCTCTTAGGATGCCTGGCATTGCTCTGGCCAGCCCTTCAGCGAGTCGGATGCACTGTCTCCATGGCCTTCCTCGGCAGGCCCTTGACATTGGACTGCCAGTGTGTTTTGTTTACTTGGTGTCATGGTACTTTCCAGTTCGATTCTAGGAATAGGATTATTTCTTAACTAATATGATTAGTTTTCCTGATTATAAATGTAATAGTATTCATTGTGTAGCATTTTTTAAAAGAGAGGTAAAAGGAAAGGGTATGAAATCACCCATGAACTTACCGTCTGGAAACAACCAGAGTGACCTTCTGGGCCATTTGCTTTCAGTGTCAGATGTGAATGGCCGCTGTTTATGTTTGTTCTGTCCTTGAACAGAAGCTGGACACCTGAAGTTTTATCACGTGGGAATGCCATGGACCTTTTAATGTTTTTTTTTTTTTGATCTTTGGCCAGAAGCTCTATTTTGTGACAGTTCAGCCCATACGAGCTGCCTTCTTGTAATTGACAGTCTCCCATCATAATTGGAGCTGTCTAACAAAACAGAACACCTGTTTTCTCACCAAGAGAGAAAGCTGTATTACTTTTTTGGATTGAAAGAACCATAAGCAAAAGAGAGACTGGCTTAGTGTCCTTACAACCTCTCATGTCGATGGAGCTGTGCTAAGTGGTGTGGAACTGGCTTATGAAATTTTTGCTCCACTTACCGGGATATTTTGCAGCTTCAAAACCTTTCATTTGCACAGAGTTCTGCATCTGCTAGAGTTCTCTGATGCAGATAATAGAATCCGCCCCAGCTGGTTTAAATGGGATTTGTTATGGGATATTAGCTGGCTTACAGACTCTCTGAAAAGATGCAGAAACACGCTCCAGGCTACATTTCCATGAACATTTCCTAGAACCACCCCACGGGACTAGCCTGATGAGCGGGCTGCCATTGCCGCCAGTGTCCGAACCACACCACCTTTGCCGCGACCCGTGAAGCTGCCACACGTGTGACTCCTGTCCTCACACCTCTGCATCACCTGTCCCAGCACTGAGGGTGTCTTGGGCCTGGGTCTTCTCTCACATAGTTCACTGCCAAATCAAATCTCACGTGTGAGTGACAGAGCCTGTTCTCATGGCTACACCTTCTGTTCACAAGGGAGGATTCACAGGATGGGGAACTGTCAAAGATAGCCCCTTCCTCTTTGGGGAAAAAACAGCAAAGAACAAGAGTTTAGATGCCCACTAATGTCCTTCTCAATAATCCTCTTTTCTGCTTACAATGGGAATTCCATGGCAGTCCAACGGTTAGGACTCCGCACTTCCACTGCTGGGACCCAGGTTTGATCCCTGATCAGGGAACTAAGATCCCGTAAGCCATGTGGCGTGGCCAAAACAAACAAATCAAGATATGCTCACATTGTAATGTAAGTCTCCAATCCAACCCTGGCAAAACTGTAGAACACAAGCAGAGTCTGTATTCATTGTCTATTCATCTTTGGGAGGGTGCACGTGAGATAAAAAGAGCATCAAGTAGAAGATAAGAGGTGAAGAGATCTGAAGCATCCCATTGGTTAAAATGCTTTTCATGTTTATGATTGTATCCTGCAGGAGTGAAGGGGGATAGGAGGTTGTGGAGAAAGGCTGGCAGGTAGTAAATGTAGGCTAAGTATTCTCCAGGCCTTTCTAGAACCATAGCTTTCAGTTTCAAGAGAGTCTTTTCCAGTTTGGTCAGAGTGGAAGGTATTGTAGATGTTTTTGCTTAATGGTGATTTATTTTAAACTGGGGAATTTTTCATACTTTGTGACTTTGAGGTGGACTCTCATTATTACTGAGTTTTCTGCTTATAACTTCTCTGTCCTTGGTGGGAAGGGAGGAGGGGAGAGCATCTGTGTGGAAATGTCCAGCTGAACCTGAGTATTTGCATGAGGTCAAGATGGTGAGCGCTGTGGTCCCATCAGGGAGGACACAGTAAAACTCACAGGATGTATACTTCTGTTTATGCACACGTTTTCAAATAGAATTGTTTAATGTCAGCTCGAGCTATCACCGTTTTTGGTGCTGGGGATAGAGCAGCAATAAAGGTATATTAGCACATCTTAATGATCCTGACAATATATTCATAAAGAGGTGCTGTTTAAGGAGCTGAATATTCATTCATGTATTGACAACTGCCTTTACTTTGGTATAAAATATAGGATTTGAAAAATTAGCCTTGCTTTTATTGGAGACAGAACTGCCCCTTCAGAAAGTCTTATGAATGTTTATAATGCATTTTCCCACTTCCATGATTCCCTTATGTTCTTTTCCTCTTTGAAACTTAATTTGCTTTAAACAAAGTAAATTTCACGGGAGGAGTGGATATTCATTGAGTCTTTTTTTTAAGCTTTTTCATGCAAGTTGGACATTTACAAAAATATGAGGTTGGTAGGAGGATAGATGTCATAATTATCAATGTTATTATTGGAGAGAAATACATATCAGGAGTATCCTAACTAATATTTACTAATAATAAATACTTCCTAACTCACTGTGTGAATGAATGAATGGATGGATGGATGGATGGATGGCAAGCGGTACTCTTCAGCCAGATCTGGATTCAGATTTCTGATCTGCTCCTTCCTAGCTGTGTTATGATGATCTCTCTGAGTCTGTTTCCTTGTCTTTATACTGTACAATTTTACTTACATAGGTGTGTTTTGAGAATTAAATAAGCTAATTTATGTTAAAAAAAAAAAAATTAGATGCTGCTGCTCTGGCTTTTGTTGAAGCACTCAGTAAACATTTCCATCACCCCCACTGTCACCACTTTATTCTTCCCTGGGAAATTCCCAGTGAAAATTATCATAACAAAGACACTGGGAAGCTCTCCAGCAAAAGAATCTCTTAACATTTAAAAAAACCGTATACACTTGTGTGTGTGTGTGTGTGTGTGTGTAACATTATTAACATCTTCCCAGAGAAGTTATTTCCACAAAATAAAATTTGGGAAAGGCTACTACAAATCACAGTTACGTTGATGATTCTTTTTAAAGCAAAACTTTGGTGTGTTTATCTTGAAGACATTTTAAGTGGCCAGAGAGAACTTAGAAAGACTTTGCTGTGTGTACTGAGCCCCGTTCAGTATCACGCGGAAGGATGGGATAGTGAATAGGGATAGTGGGATTGATTGCAGGTGATATCAAGGCTGGTGTGTAGCAGGCTCAGGGCTAAGTAAGCTCCCTTGAAGGAAAAGCCTTGTCTGCATCCTGGCTTCTGGGCATCTATCTTGAGCTACCTCATGAACCAGAAGCCTGGCACTTTGGGACAGTCTTTTCTAGTGTGGCTCTCAGTCCCTGTGACTGTGAGTGTCTCTGTGGCTTAATTCTGCCACTGCCTGTTGGTGTGACCCATGTCTGCAGTCCTCCGGGTGCTGGGGAGGCCAGCTGAGACAGCATGCAGCTGCTTTTCAGAGGGTACACAGCGATTCCTTCTCTCCAGGGGCTGTACACATCCACCCAAAGTGGTGATTATTGGAAATGGTGATCTACGTGTGTGTGATCTTATCTTTGTAGGAAAGTCATGCACAGATGGGTTGGGGCAGTGAGCAGTTTTTAACTCCATCCTTTCCCTTTTATATTGGAAAGTATCTCTGTGTGTGAAATGAAGGAACGCAAAAGAGAGAACCAGTGGTAAAGTGGGACATAAGAGATTATCATCTCAATGACCTCATAACCTTGTGAATTCGGGCCATTCTTTTCCTTTTAGGTCGTATATTTAACCTTTAAATGGCGTAAAAATCAAGGAGGAAAACTCTTTTATTCTTTTTCTCTGGAATTCTCCTTGAAGGAGTTGGAGATGAAGTTGTCTCTCTGTTGGAGTTGGCAGTGCTCGGCACGTGTGTTTTCTCTCTGCCTAACCGTGAAACCTGCTACGAGGGCTTGATGTCAAGCCTGTGAAGCTGCTGAGTTGAATGTGGTGCTCCTTTTAGTCACCACCTTGGAAATGATCTTAATTCTTTCTGTTACAACCCAGAATTTTTCTAAGGTTTTCTCTTAAAAGTTAAATTCTTAATTTTCATTTTCAAGAAAAAAATGTATTAACTTCTTAAATACATTCTCTTTCTTCTTCTGAGTTGGCGTAGACCTTGACAGCAGCAGTTGTGAGTGGTTGTCCGCAGTGCACTGCAGGGGAGTTTAGTATTATAAATCCAAGTGTCTGAAAAGGAGGATTTCTCAAAGTTTTGGACACAGCCATGCAAAAGTGTTCATATCCTCATCTCTGTAACTGTGTCTGCATCCCATGGCTTTCATCCTTTTTCTTTGGCTATGTCCATGTTTATCTTAAATTAATTTTTATATTAATCAAAAAAGTCTTGCTTTAGTGGGCTATTGCTGATAAATCCAGTGTGGACACTTCTTTAAGGAAACAGGGTTGGTTAGTCAGGGCTGCATGTCTAGAATTCTCTTTGATCAATTATATCATGAGTTGATAAAATAATTGTATATCACTTTTGCTGTTAAATGAAATTGAAGGTAAATGCAAGATGCTTGTTATCATCACATCTTGACTTGATATGTGAAAGAGAATAGGTTCCTAAGTTTGGTCAGGATGGTTTTCACTGAAGTGAAAAAATTCTGAAATGTAGTATAATTTTGTGACTGTGAAATTGTCACATGTATATAAAAATATTATTGTGATTTGATTTGCCTAAGAATGCCATGAGTGGTTCTGAAGAAGGTCCAACTTCTGAATCTAAATTTCAGATTCTGAAATTTAGGCCACAGTAGATAAGGAACCCCTGATGGTCTCAGGTTAGATTTTCATCTTTAACCCAAATAAGGTTTTCTTTCAGTTTTAACCTATGACTTAGGAAGAGCTTTCTCTCCTATCTGAACCAGAGCTCCTCAATCTCATTTCCCAGTTTTATAGTGGGAGCCTCAGAGATGTGGGAAAAGGAAGAGGAATCAGGCTTTGACTTTTGTTGGTGTATCCCCGTGGAGCCTACTTCCAGAGTTGGCTTTTTTCCTTTTCTCCTCTCTCCCGTTCTTCTCTCCTGCTTTACTCTGTTGTCTTTGTGCTTATTATCTGTCCCTGTTTCCTCTGAGACAGCAGACAAGCCGATAATCAAGTCTCTTGCCTGACTGAGGCTCTGAGAATTGGTTACATGAGGGCTTTGCCCAAGGGACTCAATATTGAATGTGTTCATGATTGAGTTAATGAAACAGGGATCAGGTGACAAATTTAGTTTATGGAACCCCATTCAGGACAGCAACCATTTGAAAGGGTTGGAAAGACATACCAGAGATTCTAATCAAGCAGCGTGGCTTAGATGAAAGGTCACAAATGAAATTTAATGTGAATTAGGCTAGGGTAATTCATACTACGAAAATAATTTAGGCATATAACATTGTTATCACTTCATACTGCTTTTGAAACCTCCAGCAGTAGAGGAGGTGATGCTTGCTGTTCCTTATAACAGAGGTTTTAGTGATTTATTAAAAACAAAGGAATTGCCTAGACCATATATTGTAAAATAACATTTGCCATGGCAGAGGTGAAGATAGAGGAATAAAAAGGGGGAATGCAAAGATAAGGTGCTGTCACTGCTACCGGACTTATTTCTCTCCAAGGATCTATCCAAACACTGTTCAAACATTTCTGTTGAATATAATTCATACAGTATCTCCTATATTAGTGAAATTCCACTAATAGAAAATTGATGTCTACACTCACAGGATATGTGTTTTAATTTACAAATTATACCTATGTACTATATATTCTTATTAAGATAGCATAAAGCTCTTCCAAAAACACATAAGATAAACTGTGTTATTATCAATATTATAAAGTCTTTTTAATCAGGTAACAAATTCATATAATTTTAGTGATAGCAATGCAGTTAAATATGCTTCATTATTTTTAACCTAAGCTTACTTCTTTTGTTATAGATATTTGAAGGTTAGTTTATAAATACTGATTCCAGCCTGTGTTACATAATCTGATTTTGCCCTCTTATGTTCAGATCTGATTGGATCTTCAATTTCTACCTATAACATATGGCTGATTAAGCTAAATCCGTAGAAAGGTCCATTTTTACCGTTTTCTGTCTGTTTGCATGTGCTTATATTAGTGCTAACCTTAATCCATGTTTTTTTTGCAGGAATCTTTTTAAGCCACTTGCACATTTGTAAATGAGTTCAGTTCAACTGATATAATCTTATTTATAAATCTACTTAGCCAGGCCCAGGTGCATTGCAGTTTTCACCATATGCTGGGAACAAAACACTGTGTGGATTCTTTCCTCTGGGCGAATCCCCTTTTTTCATGCCACACCTCACAGTTCCAGTAGCATGTGATTTAGGGAATGCACCAGGGAAAGCTCAAATCTGAGACTTTAGGAGAGCTTCCTTTATTTTTATTTTTGGATTACATTTTTTTTAAATTGGAGGGTAATTGCTTTACAGCATTGCGTTGATTTCTGCCATGCATCGACATGAATCAGCCAAGGTATACACATGACCCCTCTCTCCTGAACCCCCCTCCCATTTCCCACCCTATCCCAGCCTTCTAGGTTGTCACAGAATACTGGGTTGAGCTTCCTGTGCCACAGAGCAAATTCCCGCTTGGTTTCTATTTTACATATAGTACTGTGTATATTTCCATACTATTCTCTCAGTTAATCCCACCCTCTTCTACCACTCTGTCCACAAGTCTGTTTTCTGTGCCTGTGTCTCCATTTCTGCCCTGCAAATAGGTTCATCAGCACCATCTTTCTAGATTCCATACACATGTGTTCGTATGCAATATTTGTCTCTCTGACTTCCTTCACTCTGTATATAATAGGCTTTAGGTTCATCCACCTCATTAGGACTGACTCAAATGAGTTCTTTTTTTTTTTAATAGCTGAGTAGTATTCTGTTGTATATATGTACCACGACTTCGTTATCCATTCATCTGTTGATGGACATCAAGGTTGCTTTCATGTCCTAGCTATTGTAAAAAAATGCTGCAACGAACATTGGGGTACATGTATCTCTTTCAGTTATGGTTTTCTCAGGGCATATGTCCAGTAGTGTGATTGTTGGGTCATATTATAATTCTCTTCCTAGTTTTTTAAGGTCCTTTATTTTTAAGGTAAAAAAATTATATATTATATATACGTATATAGCATATACACACACAGAAATCCTCATTTGTTCTCCTGTTCCCCAGTGGCTCATCTTGTGGACCTGACTCTATCAGCGGTTGTAAATTTATTATTTAAAGTAGAGCCACCTAACTTCTTCCTCCCACCAATAACGTCTTGCACAAAGGCCAATTATGTAAAAACACCCAGAGCTGCTCTTCTTGGGGCAGCACCACTGAAGGACTGGGAACTCATCTGCCCTCACCTGCCTCGTTCCTTTCCCACCTGCCCCGTTCCTTTCCCACCTGCCCCTTCCTCGCTCCCAGGCAGAGCTAGCAGAGCACAGTTTGACTCATGATAATTAGGAAAGACTTCTGTCTAATCTTAGTATCAGATCTCTCTGTACTTCTCCTTTGCTGTCTCCTCGTTTTTCTCTCCTGGATCCCGAGATTCTTATCAGTGATCCCGTTTCCCTCTTTGCCTTCCTTTAGGAAGAGCTTAGCACCAGCTCCATCTTTTGTATTGAGCCTGGTATGGTGTTCAGTTCCATCTGTTGTATCTTGCAGTGTATGGAAATGCATGGGATACATTCTTGACACCAGGCCTACTCCTGGCTTTATCTTGCTTTCTTGCCTTTATTTTCCTTTGCTTCATATTTAATTTACATTTTATTTTTGCATTAAACAAGTTAAATTTTAAATTCCCATTATATTTGTGTGTGTGTCTATAGCTTAAATTACTTTAATCTCTTTTGGAATAAGTACAAGAGTTCTAAAAATATGCCCTATTTTATTGTTATTCAAAAATCAACCTTAATATATTTGGAAGGAAAGTTGTAAGTAAATGTAAGTGAATTCAAAATGCAGTGAATGATTTAGACTTGCTTTGAGAGTAGAGACAGGTAAATCTGATGTTACATAAAAAATCTTTTTTCTCTGTAAGAAATGGTAAATAAATCATTTTTATTTCTTTATTTTGTAGATCTGTTGTCAAGTTCAGAGGCTATTTAGAAAAGAACATCCAGGTTCTCTTTCTAAGTTAACAGTTAATACAGTCCTGACTTCTGTGTGGTTTTTGATCAGGGGTTTCATGCTGGGATTACTTGGAGAATGAAGATTGTGTTCTCTGGAAATTGGGGTTAGTTGTGGTAGGGACAAATGGAGATTTATCAAGGTGTGTAATGATAGAGTTCGTTATTTTGAAATTGGAAAGCGATATTAAATAAGTCTTATCTGAGGAATTAAAGGTTTTGTAGTCCCAAACAGGATGCAGGAGTCATTATTTTGCTGCCCGGCCCAGAAATGGAGGTAGTTCTGAATGTCCCCTTCCTGAATGCTTTAATTTGTTCATTGGTCCCATTGCAGGAGTGCTTCCTGAGAGGCCTTGAGACCTCACACACAGCGGGATCTGAGAAGCTTCCAGGCCGAGCTCCTGCACAGCTGTGGTTGGCCCCTCTAGCCACCATTGCCTCCTCCTGACCAGCTCTCCTCTTCACTTGCGATTCATCTCTCATTACTCCTCTTTTCCCCAGGTGTTTGGGTCAGATTCCAGCCCGAGGGATTGACTCATGGTGTGGTGATGATGATACAGCTTACATTTCCTTTCCCTGGGACCTCTCTCCTTCAGGTTCTGACAGACATAACTGGTTTTGCAAGATCTAGTTATTGCATGCATACCATTGGGAGAGAAAGCAAGTGAAATTCTAAATAAGCCATTGAAACAAATCCCCCTATTTTATAGCATAAATTGAGTATTGTCAAGTGTGTGGAAAGAGCCTTTTTTGGTTGTTGTTACAATGTCTGTGTCACTTTGCAATTAAGCTGGATGCCCCCTTGGGTTGTACTAATTATTGGGGCCTTCTCATGAGAGAGGGCAGAGTTACTTCTTAAACTTTTGACAAACAAGAGATTGGAGTAGGGAGGAAATAAGTCGAATAATTTTTTTCCCTTACAGAAAAACCCCTTTAAAGATATGCACATGCGTCAAGTCATAAGGTGAAGAGGGGTGTACTTACTTGCTTTGTGATGTGGTCTGTAGCAGTGAAGTCTGAGTGTGCCACCTTGCTTGCCCTTCCCTTGAACTTCAAACCCTTGAACTTGATCTGAGGAGTAGAATATAAATAGCACCCTGGGGTCTTGCATGTGGCCAAATATTGTACTATAATTAGTAAGGTTTATGGACTGCTATTGCCTCTCCAGAATGATGGCTGGCCAGTAAGAATGAGTGCTTTTATTAGCTCCAGGTTTTGAATAGTTAAGAGAATTGAATCTCTTTTATATATGAGTCCTTGGAAATAATAATAATTGAGATGAATAAACTCTGGGTGGAGGAGACTATAGTATTTAACTGGCTTTTCTCTTGGCCTTTAAACTGTCAGTTTGGTGATATGGAAAGCAGAGTAAGGAATTGGAATCATATGTGTGTGTTCTATTAAGTGATTCTAAAACAGACGAGCCTTATATGTGGTATAAATTATGCAACTTTCATTGAGCTTTAGTTTGTAAAACTGTAACATGAGAGTGAGAAGAAGAACAAAGAGCTTAATAATATCAGAGAGGAGTGTGGAATCACTAAATGGACATACTAAATGGGAGTGGTGGGAGGGAGTAGGTGTTCAAGTCTAGTGGCTGCTGTGAGGATGCTATAGCCATTATTACTGGTGGGTGAGTGGGAAACAGCAGAACTTGTTATGTAATAGTCTGGGGCTGGGTGTAGGGCATCATGACAGAAAGTGGAGATACAGATGGTAAATTGATATGTTTGGAAACAACTCTGACCCAACACAGGCCTGATGATCCAGCACAGAAATAACGTAACTTTGTAATTGGTTTCAAAGAAATCTAGCATGGGAATCTGTAATACCATATATGCCCCAAAAGGAGGAAAAAGAGGGGGAATAGGAAAGAATGTTGAAAGTTTAAAATTCTACTGAATGCAACACATATTTATGGAGTTTTCTGTAAGAGGAGTGTTGAAATCTGGATGTTAAAAGATAGCTTAAATATATGTATTATGTATATATGTACACACACACACACATCTAAGAGGTTTCCCAGGTGGTGCTAGTGGTAAGGAACCCACTTACCAATGCAGGAGACATAGGAAATGTGAGTTCAATCCCTGGGTTGGGAAGATCCCCTTTAGGAGGGATGGCAACCCCTTTCAGTATTCTTGCCTGGAGAATCCCATGGACAGAATAGCCTGGTGGGCTATGGTCCATTGGGTCTCAAGGAGTCAGACACAACTGAAGTGACTTAGCATATACATATATACATATAGTCTTACCTGGAAAATTCCATGAACAGAGGAGCCAGGAGAGGTACAGTCCATGGGGTCACAAAGAATCAGACATGATTTAGTGACTGAGCAGGTACTTATTTATAAAAAATTACCTGTCTCATATATGTGTGTAACTGAATCACTTTGTTATAAAGCAGAAATTAACATTGTAGATCAATTATACTTGAATAAAATTAAAAGTCTGTATATATGAAAGTGAAATAGTTCAGTCGTGTCCAACTCTGTGTGACCCCCGTGGACTGTAGCCTACAAGGCTCCTCCTTCCATGGGATTCTTCAGGCTAGGATACTGGAGTGGGGTGCCATTTCCTTCTGTATATATACATACAGATAAATATGAACATAGACCCATAAATACAGATATCAATATATAGGGAGCTATCTAGATTGACCTTTTTAAGGTTTTAATTAAAAGCAAGTCTTCTGAAAAATAAATTGGAATAACCTTGGGAAGATATAAGCATTTTCTTTTTTTGCCTTTTTGAAAAATGCCGTAATGTTTTTCAAGTGCTATCAAATCATCTCACATAATAATACAGTATCATTTGAACAACTCTAGAGGTTCTCTCCTTCATATTATAAATTTTTTATTGAAAAAATATTTGCAGCCAGGTGCAAATTAAACTTTTTATTGTTGCAAAATATCATTCTTTTCTCTGATCTTTTTCTGACCTATTAATGGCTTCTCTGAAAACGATTGTGATCATTTTTAGATCTCTTATTTCAGAAATTAACAGCAGAAGGTGTTGAGCCTACTTATTCATCTCCTAATTCCTCCTTCACTCTTCCTGGCTCCTCTTTTCCTCAATAAAAGAGGTCATTTGAAAAGAATCTGTAATTTAGTGTCCTGGATACTTCCCTACCTGAAAAGTATAATCAATGTGTATGCAGAAACTTCAAGGTGTTTTGTAATCTGGTGCCACTAAATTTTCTCTCCATCATATGAATAAATCCTGCTGCTGAAATGTTGTACCACATCCTCTCTGAGAGTTTTTTAACCTTCCACCCCCAAAGCCTTGAAGAATTCCCAACACATTCCTGAAACTTTTCATTACAATCCCTGCCCTCATTTTGCTATTCCATTGCCACAACTCCCTAAACCTTAAACCTTATTTTTTTTTTTATCGTATTACCAGTTGATATTAGTGTGAGGTTAGTATTGTATGTAGTATTATATAGCACTAATATGTGTACCTGATACTGTCTTTAAAAAAAAAAAAATTGAGCAATGGCTGTATTTTACTCTTAGAATTAATACCCGGGGCAGGAGGAGAAGGGGACGACAGAGGATGAGATGGCTGGATGGCATCACCGACTCAATGGACATGAGTTTGAGTAGACTCCGGGAATTGGTGATGGACAGGGAGGCCTGGTGTGCTGTGATTCATGGGGTCGCAAGGAGTTGGACATGACTGAGTGAACTGAACTGAACTGAGGACATATTGCAAAGCCACAAAGAATTTTCACAAATCACTGATTCATCTGTGTATTACTGAAGCAGAAATTATTAATTGTGAAATACTGAGCTAAACATAAAACAGCCCATAGATATTTTTGGTTCAGAATTTGCATTTTAGTAATATTTGGCAATCTTAATTTGTGTTGATGAGATGAAATCTTATGTAGACTTTAAATCAGTGAAAAATCAGAGTTTATCAGCAGTTTCCTTATTGTGAAAGTTAATGGTAAAAGAGGAAATTTGCACTAGAAGCTGGAGCTCTCTGTTGTTCCTTTTTTTTTTTTAATAACTTCCCAGTTAATTTATTTGACTTTTGTTTAAGAAAGGACTATCATGACTACTTTTGTAAGTCATTGATAATAATAGCTACTTTTCATTTTCTACATAGATAGTTGTTTGACAATGTGGAAGAAAAATTTGAATTCAATACTGAAAAGTATTTTTTTCTGCATAAGTATAATGTTCTATAACCTATGCAGATGACGTGCTAACTCACTTCAGTCATGTTGGACTCTGTGACCCCATGGACTATAGCCCACCAGGCTCCTCTGTCCATGGGATTTTCCAGGCAAGAATATTGGAGTGGGTAGCCATTTCTTACTCCGGGGGATCTTCCTGGCCCAGGGATTGAACCCAGGTTTTCTGAATTGTGGGCAGATTTTTCACTGTCTGAGCCACCAGGGAACAGTTCATTTCAAGTCAGGGAATAAATCCAGTGACTTTGGCATTTATGGGAACACAGCTACCCCCTACTAGTCCACTTGCCTCTTATCTCAGCAGGAGGCTGCCTATAAAATTTAAACAAAACAAGACTGATCCAAAGATGACCAATACTTTAAAGACTTTTAGGAGAAAAGCCTCTTTAAATTCTGGGAGAAAATGCCAGATTTTGTTTATGATGGAGAACCTCTTATTTTAGAAGGAATGCTACAATAGGTATTGCAAAAGGAAGGGAGAACAACCAATTCTGAGATCCTGCTCTTTATCAGACACGCTAAGTGTTGAGACAAATCCTCCTAAATCCTTAAAATAGGTAGGTTTGAGGTTGTCATTAGTGTAGATAAAGTAATGATGCTCATGAGGGGTTTTAATCACTTGCCCTGGATCATAAAATTAGCAGTGGTATGACTGATATTCAGATTTAAGTCTCTAAGTCTCCAAGCACAATCCTCTTTCCAGCCCATCTGACTTAGATTCATTTTGAAGATCAGTTGTTAGGTGTGTAAATATTTTGTCCCAATACTGAGGCAAAACCCTTCTGTACTTAATATCCCATGAATTATGAGGATTTCCAGTCTGACTGTTGGAAACAGGTCTTGTGTAAGTTCCAGACACTATTTCTTCTAATCCCTCAGGGTGATTCCTGACCCGCCCCACACTCATGTGGTTTCCTCACATGCCTGCACTGATCAGTCTTCTCCTAAGTACTCGAGGTAGACCTTCTGCAGACCTGTGCAGTTCTTTCTTTTTGTAACTCTATCCTCTCTGCTTCTGTAAGCTTCCTTGATCTCCCAGACCCCCAACTCTATTTCCTCAACTCAAGGAGTCTGCTGGACTCCCTCCGGGCTTCCTCTCAGGGCTCTATGGCCTAGACTGTCTTTCAGGGCAGAAAACTGGGAAACCCCATGTGTGTCTTATCTCTCAGGGATCACTGTCCTTTGATGTCTCATGTCCATTGTATTAAAAACTATTGTTACATATATTTTATTCAGTTTTTTGGTTGTTTCAGGTAGAAGATTATATCTAGTTCCTATTACTCCATCTCAGTTGGAGACTGAAGTATTAGATGTAAATTTTCACTGAAGAATTTTCTTTTTTCTTTTCCCATTTGTCAGCTTTCTGGGAGACTATTTTCCTTTCCCTTGTTTTTTACTTCTTTATTCCTGGCCCTTATCCTTTATTATGGGGCTTCCCAGGTGGCATTAGTGGTAAAGAACTTGCCTGCCAATACAAGACACATAAGAGATGCGGGTTCAATAGGAGCCTGGCAGGCTACAGTCCATAGGGTCGCAAAGAGTCAGACATGACTGAAGCGACTTAGCATACATGCATGCATGCATCCTTTATTACAATGGTACAATTTCCCTGAATTGATTTTTTCTACTGTCTGAATTTTCTTAAATATCTCTAGTTGGGACAAACGAGAAACTTGGTTCTTTGGCACGAGCCCTGGGTTTGAACAAAGGCTGACTGGTATCCATTGCTCCCTGATGGATGCTCTTTTTGTTAATTCAAAGGTTGTACAGATGATGATTGCTTACATGGATTTGATTGATTATTGTCTTTTATATTGTCTTGTGTCAATTTTAAGGTATAATTGGCCAGGATTACTTTTTCACTAGTACTAATAAAAGCTCCCAGAATCTAACAAATTAGACATATATCCAGCAAAGAAACAAGCTCAAATCAGATGCAGGTTTTCTGTTGACAAGTTTGTCCATTTTTTTTTTAAATACAATTGTTATGCAAGAAACAGGGTACTGAGCAATGATTTCCCTAAGCAGTTGTTCAATATGCCAGGAATATAAACTTATGAATGATAAATGATAGCTAAGGGGAATTTGCTTGCTTTTTGTTCCATGAAAATGTACTATTATTTTTCTTCACATCATGAAGCATAAATTTTAATATATATTTTTTTGTGCCAAATGGCAGTTGACATATATTCTCTCATCTTTTAAATGATATCCTTCTTAAGGGCAGTACCTTTGATATATGTTAGGATTTTTTGTGTGTGTGGGAGGGAGTCAACAGTGCTCTCTTGAACAAAATGGCAAACTTTCACCAGCCTATCAGATTTAGGGGCATGGCTTTTAAATCTACTAGTTATTAACATGTCATGTGGTGGTGGTGGTTTAGTCACTAAGTCGTGTCTGACTCTTGCCATCCCATGGACTATATAGCCTTCCAGGTTCCTCTGTCTATGGGATTCTCTAGGAATACTGGAGTGGGTTGCCATTTCCTTCCCCAGAGAATCTTCCCCACCCAGGAATCGAACCCAGGTCTCCTGCATTGCTAGCAGATTCTTTACCGACTGAGCTATGACGGAAACCCCTTAACATGTCATAGAAAGGAGTTAATATGTTTCAGGAGGAAAATGCCCTTGCTTGTTTGACAAATATTACTGAGCAATTATTATCTTTCAGGTAAGTGCTGAGTTTTGGGTCCATATGGATAAAAAGACTTGATACTTGTCCTCAGCCAAGGACGTTTAGTGTCAAATGATTGTTATACCACATTGTAATAATCACTTACTGGTTTGTTTGTTTGTTTAATAAGTATGTATTGAGAATCTGCTGTTTGTCAGATACTATCACAGTCTGTGTGTTCATAGCAGGAAACAATTCCCTGTCTCATGGAGGTAACAATGAGGGGTTGCTGGGATGGGGGTATTTAGTAAATGCTATGAAAGTGAATTAATGTAAAGAGATAGTTCTTAACAAAGGGAAAGGTCTATATTGTCCACTGGTTAGGAAAGTCTTTTTTGTAAAATGACATTTGAGCAGAAACCTTAAAAAAATTAACACAATCATGCAGTCACGTGAGGAAAGTGTTCTAGACAGAGGCAGTATAAAAAGTAGAAAAAGAACGTGTGCTTGACATGGATTGTAGAATCACAGAGAGAGTGGAGTGGCCAGTGGAATGAGCAGGGGAGAATGGCACAAAGTTCGCTCCGCCCAGAGAAGGGGTAGGGGGAGGAGCCAGATCACCTGACTTTTATTACCCTGGTGGGAAGAATGTGAGTGGGATGGGAAGGATTCAGTGTATAGGAGAGATCTGAGGAACTTGGGTGTAGAAGGAATCTGGCCGATTGCTGTCCTGTGAAGCAAGGGAAGGAGTTTTGCGGGTGGGGGGGGGCCATGAGACGCTATTGAAACACTAGTCCAGGTGAGAGTACCGCAAGCTCTGGCTCAGGTGGGGTTAGTTATGTTGTGAGAGTGGTCAGTTTAAGAATTCAGGATATATTTTGAAGGACGCATACTTGGGTTTGCCGAAGGGTTGGTTGTAGGGTGTGGAAAAGGAAAGGAATCAAGGATGGTTCTAATGTTTTTGGTCTTTACAGCCGATAGAATTCTGTTTAGTATAGAGTTTGAAACTAGGATGGAATGAGGGGTTTTGGAGGAGGGGGTAGGAAGAAAGAATGTGATTTTGGACCTGGTATGTTTAATACACAGGTTAGACATAAATGCAGATATCAAGTAGGTACTTTACTATATGGATGTAAAGTGAAGGGAGGAGTTGGAGCTAAGAGGTATAAATGTCTTATGGCATATTATAATGAAAGGAGAAGAAACAAAATTCATGTATATTTCTGAGCAGTAAAGAAATAATATTTAGCATTATCTAACACAGAACATATTTTTTACAAGTGAAGACTTTAAAGCTGGAAAAGTAGAATGCAATGCCCAAGGACACACAGGATGTTGGGGGCACCCATGTCAATCAACCCATCATCAGTACTATTTCCATCTCAGTGCACAGCTCACCGTCCATGTTGCGGTAGTAATAGAATAGGTGGAGCTCCACTAACATGAAAGCTGAGGATGGTAGCAGTGGTGTTGGGCAGTGTTAAAGAGCGCAGATTCTGGAGCAAATTTCCTAGGGTTCTAATCCTGGATCTCTCACTCACCCTGTGTGTGACCTTAGATAAATAACCTAGTTTCTCTGCACTTCAATTTCCATATCTGTAAATGTGATCGATAACAGTACTTACCTCATAGAGTAAATGGGAGGATTAATTGACAGGGTGTGTATATATATATATATATATATATATATATATATAAAGCGCTTTAAACAATATCTTTTAGATTGTTACTGCTATTCAAGTGAAGCTGCAGCAGCAGTAATAATAATAATTAATTTTAGAGTGGAAGCTAAGCACTTTCACTACAACTTCTGGGAGACCCAGAATTGGCTAGGTATCTGGGAATATTCAAATACTACATATAAACCCTATTGCAATCAGATATTCTCATATCCTTTCTATCCAAGTTTGTTCTCTTGCTGACATTTGAATCTCCTGGTGCTGGTAATTAGTTGGAAACAAACTCTGCTCTTTTGCATCATTTTGTTCTTTTAATTGACTGTATTCTGTGAGAGTGGCTTATCTGCCTCTTCATTAAACATTCATGATTCTGTGATACCTTATTCTCTCCATTGATGGCTTTTATGGATTTCTTTTTAATAGAGATCTTAATCTAGCCTTTAGCATTTTAAACAATGTCTTGGTTATCTACACTGTAACTTCTCACTGGTGTGTTTTTATGTTATCAATGCATCATTGTATATGGATCAAAACAAGTAAGCTCCTGTTTTTAAGGCTCCCATCCTTTGTGGTTAAGAATTGATTTATAGCAGTCTCTTCAATGTAGAAGAATTGATTATGATTGTTAGTGAAAGTGTTACGTTTTTCAGAGGGAATGATGAGATTATTGATTAGGTTCTTTTTGATTATAAAAGAGATTTAATGACATCATTTTGGTCAAGACATGTGAAAGTCTCTTTCTGTTTCGTTGGGTAGGTAATGATGTCTGTTTATTTTCCTCTTTTGCCTGACATGCTGATTGTCAGGTAAGGTGAGTGAATAGAGTTATTATTGCCCATGGATAATCGGTTATTCCTATAGCAGGCAGTTGAACAGCAAAGATGTAATTTTGTGTGGCATGTGCATTATCTACTACCTTCCCCTCCCCACCCCTGATGTATTAGCTCTAATTCTTGTCATGTGATATTCAAGGAATTATCACTCAGCACATACTGGCCTAGTCTTTTCTCATATAACTATAGATTTTATTAGTCTTTGTCGTCCTGGATATGAGTTTTACCAGTCGTGTTTGCTAACTGCCTGATTCTTTCTCGTCTGTAGTCCAGTATCCTCCTTCATATATTGGCCTGATCTTCCTGTCCCAAGGCACATAAGGCATGAGAATAATATCTGCCCATCGTTGACTACTCTGGACTGCAGTGATGTCTGTTCCAGTGAGCAGAGTTGGGGAGTCACTAAAATGATAGGTTAACATCCTTGGAGATGATCACTCTTTATCACCTTGCAGCTGGTGGTTCTTTTTATCCTGTTATGGACTGGAGAACATTTACTTTGACAGCTGCACCCCTATAAACCCACAGACTGGTGCTGTTAAACCAATGCGTGTACCGCTTGACTCTCCAGAAGTAAAAAGGGTCAGTCTGGGGCCCAAGCAAATATCTTCTCTCTGCTGTCAAATCATAGAATTCTAGGGCTGGAGGGATCATGGATATCATGTCAGTTTTCTCCTTAAAGGAAACTTACAAATGGAGTGTATTTGCCAAAATAAGAGTTAATAGCAGCACAGGAACCCTAACTGAAAAGTCTCTATAGTCCTGTGTTACCCTTATGGTGAAATGAACCAACAGGCAGAGTGATAGAGTAGAAACAGTATCAGGTTTACAATTTGAAGACTGGAGGTTTTATGCCCAGGTCTGTTGTTATATAGTAGTTTTATGATTCAAAGTAATTAACTGCAATCATTTTCAAAATTGTTCATTATCCATTGAATGGTGGATTTGTTGGTGACCCTGCTTTCATCTGAAATTTGTCTGTTCATTGAGTTATATCATATTTTGATACGTAAAATTTGTTCAAGATTGTGATTGGATAGAAGGATGCTGACTAATATGGAAATACACTATGGCCTTGTTTTCTTTTCTTCCCCATTACCTTGAGGTCAGGGGAAATATATTTTTTAACTCCTATACTTGTGTATTCTTATCTACTTTGACAGCTACACCTCACGGTCTTACCTCTCCTGAGAGATAATAATTGGGCATTCTGTGACCTTCCTGTCACAATAGATGGGTACTAGAAACTCTGGAAGGATTTTTATCAGCAGTGTTCATCACTGTTTTCCTGTTAAACCCAAGGAAAATAGTTCATAAGATGCCTCAACTAATGGTTTCAACTTAGGGCTGCATCTCAGTCTGAACTGGTATGTTTATCACTGCCTTACTAAAGAATAATATTTATTGTTAAAAATGTAAAAAAAAAAAAAGAAAAACAATAATTACTTCAAAGTCCATCACCCAGAGATAACTACTTTAGACATTGTATGTACTTTCTGTCTTTTTAATTGCATGTTTATAGAGTCTCATGTATATAACTGTACATTCTTAATGCATGTATGTATAATTTATACATTTTTTAAAAGGAGTTACACTAAACATACTATTTTAGAATGTGATCCTTTCATTGAATGATACAATGATACAGGCAGGAAGGCCAGGGGTCTCTAAATGGAGGAAATAGGCTGCAAGTGTCTCTTAAAATTCTGTGTTGCTGTGATGACACCTGGTTCCACCTGAACTTAACTTTTCTCAAACCTTGAGCTAACCAATGCATTTTTCTTATGGAAATGTTTTTCTTAAGCTAGGTTAGTGAAACTGTATGTGCTTTGGAATTTGCCTTTCTTCAAAATGATTGCTAAGCTAACTTTTTTCCTTTTCTCAAAACTTGGGCTAATAATAGCAAACAAGTATTCATATCAGTTGTTTTATGGCTGGGGGATGACACACCTCATGCCATCCTATTTCAACAATGCATATTGTGGGAGGGGGCCTGGTGAAACTCCTTCAAGCCTTGAGGTGTCTCACTGATTAATAACTTTCTAACAGACTTAAAACAGCCTCCAAAACTAGCGGGGGAGGCACCCTCTGTCCCCCTTCTGATGTCTGTGTCAGAAACATTCTCTGTCCCTTTTCACTTTAATAAAACTCTGCTACACAAAAGCTCTTGAGTGATCAAGCCCGGTCCCTGGTCCCGAAGAAGCTAAATCTTCGGAGATCATGAATCCAACACTGTTCACCATAAGCTATCAACATCTTGGTCAGTTTTTCATGTAGTTAAATTTCCTTCTGTATAACATCATTCTTAATGCTAGTATCCTTCTGTGTGGACATTATGAATTATTTCATCGAACCCCTATTATTGGACATTTTAAAGCAAAAGTGCAAAGTCTACCTGTGGCATCATTTCCCATATTCTTGTCATTCAGTATGAAAGCCTTTCTATTTAATATTCTAATCAGTAGATAAGATTTGATAATATAGAAGCTAGAGATTTAATCTTGATCATTTGAGAATCCTGTTGAAGGATTTCCACTTAATCACTTATTGTTCTTTCATATTGATTAAATTTTCTCTGTAAAATATTTTGACCCAATTTTAAATTGGGTCAGCATGCATATGTGGAGAGTCTTTATTTTCCCAACCAGTGAGCTACATATAAGATGGCTTGAGGCTGTGCCTGAGTCATTCACATTTTATTAATGAAAATATATGCAGAATGAATAAGGCAGTTACCAGTGGAATGCACTTGATTTGTAGTGGAGACTGAAAATTCAAATGTTTATTGGTGCCAGGCATGAGTAGATATGGCCAGGGGTAAGTACTAGGGATATTCGGAGGCTGTTTTCTCATCTAAAGAGGTCAGCTTTTATTTAAATCAAATTACATTGTTAGCATGGGAAATAAGGACTCTGATTAACTGGATTTTCTCATTTTTCAAGAAAAGCTGAAAAATAATTTATTTATGAAAGACTCCTAATTCTCAAATTTTGATAGTAGTCATAATTGTTTGAAAACACAGTGCAGGTGAAACAGGAGACATCTTATCTAGTCCACAGGTCTGTGTAGAGGTTGCCCTAGGGCAGGTTTTCAGCTCTCTGGAAATTGGGGAATCCTTCAGAAAGAGAAAGCTTTGCTTCCTATATCCATCTTTTCAGAGTTACTTTAAGGATAGATTAAAATATTCAGATGATGAAACCTCTTCAAGTGCCACTTTCTAGAAGCTTCCCAATTATCCCAAGATGAGACCTTTGCAGTTGGGAATGTCCCTGAAGCCCACAGGCATCAGACAAGAAGGGGTTGTGGAAACCAGTGATCTTAACACCCTGTTATCTGGAGTGCCTTCATGTCTAGATCTCTGCTGCCCCAGGCCGGTGCAGTTTTTTGGAAAACATGAATGACATGTGGCCAAAGTAAGATGTTGATGATAATTAGGACTGAATGGTTAGTGGAAAGAGCACACGATTGAGAGCGAGAAAACGTAGGTTTGAAGTCTCCTTTCACCCACAGATGTGAAATCCAGCAAGTCCAGTCATCTCTTTGCGAGGCTAACTAGATTTTTACTCAACAGTGACAATCAAGCCTTTTTTTTAAAAAAAAGATAGGTATAATAATATAAAAGCCAGAAGATTTCAAGTAGGCAATTACTTAAGAAGAAGAAATAAAGAAAAAAAGGAACGGATAACAGCTTATAACTAGATTTATGCATTTCTAAGGCTCCCAAATGAAATCCTCTATAACCCTCAGTTTTCTTCATTGCACAGTAAGTGCTTGATAATTCAACCTTATCAGCAGGAATTGTGGCAGGGTTCCTCACACTGTGGGTAATCAGTAAATATATTTCCAGTGAAATAATAATGTAAGAGCCGGAGATAATTCTAACATCACTTATACTTAAGAGTGGAATGCATTTGAAGTCTGTGTTTAAATATGGATGATGATTCTGGGGAAGCCTGGATATTCACTAAGCCTGAAATCGTACAATATATTATGGTATATGAATGTAAACACTCCTACTTTTGTGTTCTGACTCCCTTGTTTAAATCCCTTTCCTGTTATTTACTCTGTTGTGAAGAGACTAAACAATTGCTCAGAAGCCAAGGACCCATCTAAAGTCATGTGAACACCTCTGTGTGAGTGAACTTCATGCATCAGTTCTTTGGTCCAGAAGGTAGTGACTTTGGTCCAATATGCTGGTTTTCTAATAAGTTTCTACTGAGTGAAACAGACATGATCCTCTTCATAGTCACAAAACATTAGAGCTGGTAATTAAGGAGCAAGGGTTGAAATCAGCTCTAGCTGGTTAGCTCTAGCCAAAAGTTAGGTCCTATCCATATAACCAAACAGGGTTTGACTTATACCTCTGATTGAGGATTATCTACTTCTACTTGGATTTTATATTTCTGTTACTTTGCCAGCTGGGGGAGAAGCATGGTCCTACTGGTGTTGATTTTCAGGACACATACTCAATGACGGTGTAGGGTGTACCCTGTCCTGAGTGCAGCTGAAGATCCCCAGCCAGCCATGGCACTGGTGTGACAGTTCTGCCACTTCCAAGCTGTTTGTTCTCGACCTCGCTTGACCTGTTGATCTTCAGTCCTCATTCATTTTTGTGGCAGGGTGACATTAGTATTCATCACCACCAGGCCTCTCCTTTTGCTCCTCTCTACAAAGTTTTTGAAGAATCAAAGTCCTCAGAATAGAGATGACCTGTTGATATGTTTGTTAATTATGTTTTCAAAAATATTTAGATTTCATATCCGTATCTTCCTCTGTGTGACTTTATATGGTGTCCAGTCCCCACGAAAACAGAAAACAGCTTTACAATTTTTCTAAAATAGGAGATGTGCTCATTTTCCTAAAATTCAAAAAATATAGAAAAATATAAAGAAGACAGTTACAAATCACCTCGAAGTCTTAACCTGCCAGAAATAAACTGTTGTCATTTGGGGAATGTCAGCATCTGAAAATTTATAAATAGAAGGATGAATGACTGGATATAGGTAGACGGGCACAAATAATTGTATAATAGTGTGTGTACATGTTATTTTAAAAGTTAAAGCATTATATTCAATGAAATGAAATGAGGAATTTTTGAACTTCTGATTAAATTTCTTTATTTAAAAATCATTAATATCTAAAATAATGCCTCCAAGGTAATTCAAAGAGTTAAGAAGAACCATTAGGAGATTGGAGCCATCATAGTCTTACCACTGTGCACCATTAGAGTGGCTGAAATAAAAAATACTGAAAATACAAAGTTTATATGGGGACATGGACTTCCCTGGTGGCTCAGACAGTAAAGAATTTGCCTTGCAGTGCAGGAGACCTGGGTTCGATCCCGGGGTTGGGAGGATCCCCTGGAAAAGGGAATGGCAACCCACTCCAGTATTCTTGCCTGGAGAATTCCATGGATGGAGATCATGATGGATGGGAATGCAAAAAGTCAGACATGACTGAGCAACTAACACTTTCACTTTCATAGATACGGGGATGTGGAACAGCTGGGATTCTTTATTCTTACATTCTTAGGAATGTGACATGGTATAGACCCTATGGGAAAGTATTTCTTATAAAATTAAATATACCTCTATCTGAGGATCTGGTAATTCCACTGTAATTTTCTCCCCCAAATGAAACCCCATGTCCACAAAAAGATTCATGCAAGAATAGTCATTTCACATTCATTCATAGTTAAGATGCAACAACATGAATGACTCATAGACATTGTGTTGAGCCAAGAAGACAGACGCGAAAGAGTACATATTCTATAAACCCATTTATATTATGTCCTAGAACATGTACAACTGTTTCTCGTGATAGAAATTAGAAGAGGGGTTGCTATAAGATGAATGGAGTATAGACTAGAAAGGAAGTTTCTAGGATGATGTCAGTATCCTTTATCATAATTGGGATATTGGTTAAATGAATGTATATATTTGTCAAAACCCATCAAACTATACACCTAAGAGCTGTATACTTTATTGTATATAATTAAGTCTCAACTTAAACGTTTAAAAAAACAAACTCAATTTAAACCTCTGAGCTGTTATGGATTGTCTTTCTGTTCAGAAACAAGAGGAATTAACAAACTTATTCTTCCTCCCACCTGCCCTTATGTTGCTTATATTAGTTTTGCTTTTTTCAGGCTTCACAACGTTCATACTCTGATTTGCAATCATAATGCCCTAGTTGTTTAGTCTTAGTTCTATATTTAAATAGAACCATGGGTCCTTTTGCCACAGTTTTTCCGTTTCTGAATTCTTTATTTGGATTCATCTCTTGTTTATCCAGATTTTATGGTCAAGCAGTTTTTTTGGTTTGTTTATTCTAAAGGAAGAATCATGGATATCCTGTTTCTTGAGTTTTCAAATGTTTGCCATTTGCTTTTATACTTGAACTGTCAATTAGCTGGATCTAATATTCTTCAGCTTCCTCGGTTAAGACATGGCCTGTCTTTAGACACTACACTGTCTTCGACATTGAATATTACTGTGATGATGTCTGTAGTCAGCCTAGTTTTGTTTTCTTTCTCCCTCTAGTAGATGACTTGGTTTTTCGTACTTGGTATCTGAAAAATGTTTAATTCTCATATTCAATAACTGAAGCCATTGCTTGATTTTTTTTTTTTTACTGTGTATTAATTTTCCCTGGCATAAGAATGTCCTTTTGATTTACAGTTTCAGTTCTTTATTTGAAGAGCTTTGAGGGGAGTGTGTTGTAAGGCTCTACTTTTTAAATTCGAACCCTTCTTTTCTCTTTCCTGTGTGTGTTACTTCAGCAACAACAATCGTCCTTAATTTTCTTACCTAGAGTCTCCATGTATCACCTCCTCTCTAGGTCCCTTTATTCCTTTGTTTTGCCTCATTCAGTGTGATTATCTCTAACCTTTACTCTGGGCCATTAGTTGGCTTTTCTTCTCTTCTGCTCCTTGATGTTTCTAATTGGGTTATTAAGTACATAATACTGTGGTTTTGTGTGCATTTCTGTATATCGATAATTTTTCTTTCATTTTGAACTTTTGTT
Organism: Bison bison bison; assembly: GCF_000754665.1. Classification (NCBI taxonomy): domain Eukaryota; kingdom Metazoa; phylum Chordata; class Mammalia; order Artiodactyla; family Bovidae; genus Bison; species Bison bison. The sequence continues at coordinate 7,358,521 of NW_011495076.1, read as the reverse complement.
CTGTCTTTGATTCTTCTAGTCTTTGAGTCCTTGTTTTATAGAATTCATAGTCTTAGGAAGTTTTTAATAGAATGCGAAACACTCACCGAGAGTTGTCTGTTTCTAGGGTTCCACATCTGTTGTTCCCATGCTGGATCCGTTTTTTGCATTTTTGTTTTAGCAGAGTTTTATAATCGTTCTTATTTCTTCTCACTCATGCATGATAGAGGCCACTCCACATCATCTGTTTGTTCTGATCAAGTAGAAGTGAATTACTTGATCTTGTTTCTACTTTGCCTGGGACTAAATTATCTTCTAAATCCCTGCCTCCAGTTTGAGGGCTTGCTGTCAGTTTCACTGCAGTACTCATAACCCAAGGGTGGGAGAGTGAGGAGAATGCCCCTGGAGATGAGTACAGTCTTTGCTGGAGGACCTGGATCTAGTATGACTAACCATCATGCTGTCTCCAGGACTTTCCCCAATTTCACACTGGAAGTCACATGTCCCAGGAAACCCTCTCAGTCTCAAGGAAGGTTGGTCACCCTATCTGGATCAACTTTTCTTTTCCACTAATTTTTAAATATTCTAGGCCCCTGTCCACTCCATGTAGCTGCAGCTGGTTCAGCTTGACCCCAGTTCTCCTTAGAATCCTGGGATGTGGCTAGCCTGGGGCACTTGACGATGTACAGGACTCTAGTTTCATGGATTTTTTTTTTTTTTTTTTTCCTTTAAGACTTCTAATTCCAAGTCAGCTTCTCACCAGTTGAGAACATTTGAGTAAGAATGTTCAGAGTTTCATCAGCTTATTCTTTTCCTCAACACCACTTCTGAGGCAGAATATGCAAACAGGACTCAGGGCCATGCTGGATGCAGCACTCAGAGTCTTGCTCCATCTCTCAGCTGCACTTTTCAAAAGATGGCAGGCACATGCAGCGTTTCCTTTCCTTGTTTAGTTACTTTAAAAAGATATTTTAAAATTTCCACTTAGCCCTTTGAGGAAATAGATTCAGTAATCCTGTTTGATTCTACTGCTATTACCCAGTTCGGGCTTCTCTGGTGGTTCAGACAGTAAAGAATCTGCCTGCATTGCAGGAGACCCGGGTTCGATCCCTGGTTTAGGAAGATCCCCTGGAGAAGGTAATGGCAATCCACTTGAGTGTTCTTGCCTGGAGAATTCCATGGACAGAGGAGCCTGGTGGTCTACAGTCCATGGGGCTACAAAGAGTCGGATACAACTGAGTGACTAACATTTTACCCAGTTCATTATAAAGTAAAGCTGGTCAAATGATTCATCATTATAGATTCTCTCTTTGCTCATTCTCTTTTCCCTCACCAAAAAACAAACATGAATCTCTCTTGCTTTCTCTTTCCCATACATGTATGCAGGAGGAAATATTAGGCACTTAAATAAAAAATAGAGCTTTGAGAGAGGGCTTGTAACCAAAACCCAATCAAAAGCATACTAGATTAGCCCATGAATTGAAAATGGTCTTCTTTATTGCAGGATTTGTCCATTGAGATGCTATCATTTAAGACTTCTATTTCTAGGGATTTTTCCAGACTGAGCACTATATTTAACACTGAAACATTAATGCTGATACAGGTTTTAAGTTGAGCTTACTTGTTCTCCTAAGATTATTTCTTTAAAAGTATAAAGAAGATTATCTCCCAATAGTGAAGTAGTGGTTCATATTTCCAAGGACTGTGTTACTTGGCACAATGAGTGTGTACTTTTGTAATCTAGCACTGGGTCTCTGTCCATGTTGTTGCAGAACTGCTTGAAGAAATGTGTATCCTCTAAAGTTGATCCAATAGTCGTAACTGGTAGAGTTGAAAGAGAAGCCCAATCTTGGGGACTTCTGATAAGGTCAGGAGAAGAATGCTGCAGTGATACAGCCTGAAAGAGGGGAAGGTTTGAAGTTTTGAATGAAGGTGAGAAAGCATTATGGGCAAATTTCAGGAAGAATTTTAAGGCACACCTTGAAAATGCCAAACTTGTTAGTAGGACATAGCATGTGCCATCAGAATAAAAGACATTTACCTCTACCCTCCCAAAGAGGGTTTTTTGGTCTGGCTTTCTTTTGTTTTAAGGGATGGGGTTGGGAGCATTGAAACTCCATTTATAAATTTGAAGTTTTAGGCTTTTTCATCTTCCTGTTGGGGCTTTGCTGATAGCTCAGATGGTAAAGAACTTCCCTGCAGTGCAGAAGACTCAGGTTTGATCCCTGGGTTGGGAAGATCCCCTGGAGTAGGAAATGGCAGCCCACTCCTGTATTCTTGCCTGGAGAATCCCATGGACAGAGGAGCCTCGTGGGCTACAAGCAGATAGGATTGTGAAGAGTCGAATACGGCTAAAGCGACTTAGCACATTCAGGTTTCAAACAATAGCTAACAAGAGAAATAGTCATTTTTTAATATTTGCTTTTGTTAGCAAATTTTTTTCTAGTCTAGAAAGGTAAAGGAGTTTGGCCTATTTTTAAATTCTCTTTTATCTGTCTGTTAGGATACTGTATTTCTTTTGGAGTTATTTACTTTATATTGAACTTTTCAGAAACATTTGCAATTATTTTAATTAAAAATTAAAATTAAAAGGTAAAATATACCTTTATGTCTCATTGGATTGTTCGTTCAGATTTCTTATAGCTGAAAAAAGATACATTTAGTGATTGAAGTCAGAGGTGATTCCAGTGAGTTTTATTTTATTTACATTTGTTAGCTAAATAAATGAGTGTTTTAATACCTCCCTTTAAGGATGTTGTAATAAAAAAAAAAATTCCCCTCAGAAGTTGGAATGTATTCTTCTTATGGAAAGTAAAAGTATGTTGGAGAAAATTAGTTAATACTTAAATGTTAATTTGACGCTACAAATAAAAGGCGATGCAGTAGACCCTCTATATCCATGGCTTCCACATCTGTGGATTCAACCTGCCGTGGATACAGATGGTCAGCTGGACTACTCCACTTTATAGAAGGGATTTGAGCATCCTCAAGTTTTGGTATTTGCAAGAAGTCCTGGGACCAGTCCCCCGCAAGTACTGGGGGATGACTGGACATCGTTTTTCCTCCCTTCCCTACCCTTCTTCCCTTTTTAGATGAGTGCGCTACCTGAGGGTGAAATGAGACAAAAGTAACTAAGGTAGGGTCACAGTGCAATGGGATGAAATCTAGTCTGCCTTTCAGCCACTTCCTTATTTACTATTTTATATGGTATTCACATACCTCAGAGGAATTCAGCTGCAACACAGGATCACGTAGGGAGGAATTCAGATTAAGTCAGGTCCTTCCTCAATGCTTTGGTGCCTTGCGATGAATACCAAAACAGCAAAAAGCCATTTTTAAGAATCCAAAAAAGAGGGATTATATGTATAGCTGCTTCACTTTGCTGTATGGTGGAAACTAACACAACGTTCTAAAGCAACTATATTCCAATAAAAATTTTTATAAAAGAACAAAGCAAGCAGTCCCAGACATGAAAGTGCCAAGGACAGTAATTACATGAGATGTCACCCTAGTAGGACATTAAAGATTTAGTTTTATTTAATCAACTCACTTGCATAGGTCACTTCTTAATTGTATTTGATGTTTCTAGCCATTCACTTAGAATTTCAATTTTAGGTAAACAGCACTTTAAGCCTAATTAGTTAGCAAATATTTTAGTTTAAGAAGGTGTAATAGTCTTTCAGTTTCTGTTGGAGTAGATATTTTTGTACATGCTCTTCCTAAATATTTAATAATTTTAATGTTGCTGAGGTTTGGTCTGAATAACAAAATACTGACTTTCCCTCCAAGATGATGTACACGTTGTCACCCATCACACTTTGTTTGCTGTCAAAATTTTTTAAGCTTGCTGTGACCTACTTAAGGGTCTTCTGACAAGATTAAAAATTCTGGTGAGTTGCATGCTGCAGACTGCAGTGGATTCAGCAATTGTGCTCTGTGTTTTCCAGCCTTGTTCCTATGGAGATAATGGCCAGGCTTGTCATGCAAACCCACTGCCTTCTTTTTCTGGTAGACATGCTTTGTGTTTTGACTCTCAGGAAGCAATATCATTTGATATGGTTGAGTTGAGTTTCTAATGTACCCTGCATGTGTCTTTTGGTATTTTGACTGGAGACATTTTAATGATGTGTTCACCTGACTTTAATTTTGGTTTGTCAGCATTTTCACTCAGAAGTCTGTATTTTTCAAGGGTTAATCTAATGGTTTAAAAAATGTTCTTGGAGTAAAGCAGGAAATCACCCTGTAGCAATGAGATTAATTTGAAGAGGCTGGAAATGATGAACCACACATAGCAAATTCTCTTTGAAACAAAGTCAGTCCATGAGTTACAGCTCGAGAGGGAAAGGAAGAGGGTGAGGAGTGAAGTAAGAGGTTCCAACATGATTAAAGCTTAGAAAGCAGGACACACTCTGAAAGCTTGTAAAAAAACCGGGCCTGGTTTTTTTGAGAAGTTTGTAAGAAGATTTAATCTTTGACAAAATAAAGCTGATGTGAAGAAGGACAGATGAGAGAGAATGAAGAGAGGAAGGGAGGCAGGGAGAGAAGGACAAGGGAAGAGAACTGAAGAAGAGAATGGAATTAAGGTTTCCTAAAGGAAGAAAAAACTCTCTGGCATCTAACCTTAAGGAGGCGGGAGAGTGATACTCCAGCTGCATTGAAGAGAAGCAGACGAGAAAGGGAATCCATTGACTGACTGAATGGAGGATGTCTTAGTTGAGTCAACAATGAATTAAGTTGAAGGCTAACCTTACTTGCTGGGGATCTTACTTGCTGAATCTTGTGTTCCCTCCAAACTTGTCTGGTGAAATCTAACCCCAGTATGATGGTATTTCAAGGTTGAGGCCTTTGGGAGGTAATTAGGTCATGACAGTGGAATCCTCATGAATGAGATTAGTGCCCTTATCCCCAGAGCTAGCTGACTATCTTTTCACCATGTAAGGATTCAGTGACAGGTTGGCCATCTGCAAACCAGGAAGATGATTCTAACACTCTGATCTCAGACTTTCAGCCTCCAGAACTGTGAGAAGTACATTTCTATTGCTTATAAGCCACCCAGTCCCTATGGCACTTTGGTAGAGCAGCCCAAACTGACTAAGACAGGATCTGAACCAGCTCCTGTTTCAGCATCCATGGATCCAGTATCGTGCTTTTTCATGGTTACTGGTAGCTCTGATTTTGTAGCCTAGTTGTTGTTAGTAATGACCATGGTTGTATAGTGCCTCTGCTACTCATTCTATAGTCCTGCTCTTTCCCCCTCCACTCTATTCTGGTTTAGTGGCACTAAATGAAGGGCACCGACACATCATGGTTTACCATGATGAACTTTAAGTCATAAGAGAATACACATCAGTGACTTCTGCCTTATATTGCATCCCTCTCTGAGTATTTGCCATGGTGTATGCCCAGTACTGTTAGTTACAAAGCATCAAACCCCCAATGAACTTAAAAAACATTCATTAAACTGAGGAATCTTAAGTGCTAACTTTTCTAACAGCAACTACTAGATCCAGGAGGTCACTGTATCATCAGAGCTCTCTTCATCCCTCTAGCAACACTTCTGTTTCTAGCAGCTCTTTCCCAGTGGCTCTAGCCTTTCACGACTCTTAGAGCTCCAAGTCCCTAAAGAATGAAAGATATTCTTTCTCATCAGCTCTTGCTAAAGTCAGAGCAAAGAATCTGTTAATTCCGGTTCTTTGGTGGGCTGGGCGGAGTCATCCCCTTTAAACTGCAGGTGCCATGTAGAGTGATTAGAAAAAATGAGGTGCACATGGCGCGTGTGTTCCCTCCAGCCATCTTGCATCTACAGTTCAGCTCAGTTCAGTCGCTCAGTCATGTCCAACTCTCTCAGTCGTGCAGACCCCATGGACTGCAGCACTCCAGGCCGCCCTGTCCATCACCAACTCCCGGAGTTTACCCAAACTCATGTCCATTGAGTCAGTGATGCCATCCAACCATCTCATCCTCTGTCGTCCCCTTCTCCTCCTGCCCTCAGTC
>NW_011495076.1:7334706-7352448 GCF_000754665.1 Bison bison bison | reverse complement strand
CTTTTCCAATGAGTCAGCTCTTTGCATGAGGTGGCCAAAGTATTGGAGTTTCAGCTTCAACATCAGTCCTTCCAGTGAACACCCAGGACTGATCTCCTTTAGGATGGACTCGTTGGATCTCCTTGCAGTCCAAGGGACTCTCAACAGTCTTCTCCAACACCACAGTTCAAAAGCATCAATTCTTCAGCACTCAGCTTTCTTTATAGTCCAACTCTCACATCCATACATGACCACTGGAAAAACCATAGCCTTGACTAGATGGACCTTTGTTGACAAAGTAATGTCTCTGCTTTTGAATATGCTATCTAGGTTGGTCATAACTTTCCTTCCAAGGAGTAAGCGTCTTTTAATTTCATGGCTGTAGTCACCATCTGCAGTGATTTTGGAGCCCAGAAAAATAAAGTCTGACACTGTTTCCACTGTTTCCCCATCTATTTCCCATGAAGTGATGGGACCAGATGCCATGATCTTAGTTTTCTGAATGTTGAGCTTTAAGCCAACTTTTTTACTCTCCTCTTTCACTTTCATCAAGAGGTTCTTTAGTTCTTCACTTTCTGCCATAAGGATGGTGTCATCTGCATATCTGAGGTTATTGATATTTCTCCCGGCAATCTTGATTCCAGCTTGTTCTTCTTCCAGCCCAGCGTTTCTCATGATGTACTCTGCGTATAAGTTCAATAAGCAGGGTGACAATATACAGCCTTGACATACTCCTTTTCCTATCTTACTGTTTCATGATTTTTGTAATTTCATTGTGGTTTAGATACACTTGGAAGTGTGAATCCATTACTTAGCTGCATTAGTTGAGGCAGCATTAGCACTGCCAAGTGTTTTCTCTGTTGTTGACTCTGGATGGCGATTGTGTTTGTACAGTGGGATATGTGTATTGCAGATGAGAAGATTTGCTATTCACACCCAACCTGAGCTTCCAGGCCGGCCTCTTCACCATCTTGATGTGTGTTTTCCTTAGGAAATAGATACTGTAGAACTTGCTGTTGCATGCCCAACTGCTAGTTTAGGTTTAAAGGGCATCATACTTGCTTTCTATAAAACCAGGGTGCACGTACTTTGGGTTGATCACTATGAATGTGAAACCAGCATTTAAATGAGAGACACAGCACACCAGTAGCAAAGTTCTTGACTTTGCTGTCAGTACAGTTTTTCCTACAGATGTAGTGGTTTGCACACTTAACTGGTTTGCTTATATTAAGAAAGCAAATAGTTGTTTTGAACCAGAAAGTTATATTTTTCGGTGCTTTAGACATTTGGATCTTTTTTGAAATATTATGGCTATTTAATTGTCGGACATGTTTAGAGAAACAATGACTTGTGATCCTGTTTAGGTTCAACCATACCACAAATAATTTCTTCTGTAATGCTTCAGTAGTTTACCCTTGTACTTCCAAGGATTCCATGGGATCAAATTCATCCATCAGAATATCTCTTTCCATGGACACTGGCAAATAAACCACCCATTGAATACAGTTACCGTCTTCATTAACACTGCTGTCTGTTAGAACTAATGAATTTCCACCTAAGTTCAAGAGTGACTGCTGGCTGACATTTTAGATTATCCAAACCCAAGTGACAAGTTTTGTCCATCACATTAGCATGGAAGTTCAGGGGTTAATAAGTGTCCTCATCCAATGTCAGTTTGACTTCGCAGGAGATGTCGCCAGCACTAACCATTTGTCCTGGGAGGAAAATGAATGGTGACATTTTATGAATTATATTTCCCCATTCTTGACCCTTGAGGCTGCTTAGGATTTTCATTTTGACAGAGCAGATTTGTATCCAGAACTCCCTATGAAAGAAGAGGTCCTATGCTACATAATTTGAGAGGTCCAAAAGGCTCCTGTGGGTGCCCAGGAAGTCAGGTGTGGTCAAATGGGAAAGGAGGTGGGTGTCCTTCAGCTGAGAGGTTATGGTTGAAGTGCCTCTGCCCCCAGGAGCAACTGGTTAGCCTTTCTGTAATTGTGCATTCACGATTATGTTACCGGATTTGGTTTGAATCTTGTGGGTACAGTGATGGGACACAGAACTAAGGAATGAGAAGAAACATTTCTGAGCTCAGTGACAGATCCTTCAAGGGCAGCTGAAAGGAGCTGGGTGCTTAGAGAAAGGAGGAAAAACTCAGAATGTGTCCATACCTTTGTATCATAATATCGCCGGAACAGCCTGGCTCGGTATCTGATTTACATTTTGGGTAGTCGGTCGGAAAATGCTAGCTCTAGCATTATTATTTTTAAATGATTAGAGTTGTGGTATGATTCAGTGTGAAATGTGTGTTGTCCATGCTGAGAGAGAAATGGACTAAAGGAGCCTGGGGAGGCAATTAGACTCAGAGTGCTGCTGTGACTCGCTGTGCAGAGGGTCATTAGAGATGTTCATTCTTCTCCAAGTTTTCATTTCACTTGATCCAGGTTCTTGCAGAAAGCTTTCCTTCTGGGTTAAAATTGTTCCCGCTTGATTTCAGCCATGTGCTGATTCTTTAAAAGAAGAGGTTAACTAGATCTTTTAAAGGTATAATCAGGCAATTGCAATGTAGCCAAGAAATGCTGAGCCCCTACTAGTGAGATGAAATTGGTCTGTGTTAGGAACAGTGGGGTAGAAGTTTTCAGACATACACTGATTGATCCTTTGGACACACCCTCTGGCCTGGACTCTGCCAACAAAGTGCTTTTGCTCTTGGAAAAGTAGTATGTTTTCACAGCATTCTAGGAAGATGGGAATCCATTTCTTGTCTGTGCAGTCACCTATTTGGTTTTCAAGCCTAAGCAAATGAGGAGATAGCTCTGCTTGTGTACAGGAGTGGGCAGGGGAGGCTGCCTGGGTGGACGTAACACTCTGCTGAATTTGAAATGATTTAGAATGAAACAGGCAGTGAAAAGCTGAAGGCTGTTCACAGCACCAGGGCCCACATGAGCCAGTAAGAGTTAAGAAACAGCACCATGAATGAGCAGAACTACAAGGAACTGATGGAAGATAAAGGATGATGAGAGAGGAGGTCCTCAAGTAAGGTAGGCAGTGGGGCCAGGCCACTGAGGATGAGAATGTTATCTTGGCAGTTACAGAGAGATCATTGAAGGGTTTTGTGGGCGAGAGACCTGATTAGCTCAGCTGGGGATAGATTACACTGTCACTGGAATGGGGGCAGCGTCTGAGGTACTGAGGCAGAAGGGAGCATAAAGATGGCCGAAAAAGGAGTGGATCGTCCTGGGAGAGTAGGTTGTCCTCTCCTTGGCTGGTCTGATAACTCAGCAGTTAGAACTGAGACAGAAAGGCCAAGACGTATTCAAAACAGCTCTAAACAGTGTGTGGCTACCATCCACAATTTAGATCAGAAGCTGGATCTGTTTTTCATCCTTGTCTTCGCCCAGGGTGTCTCTGAGCTGGTGGTGAGTTCATGCGCATAGAATAGAGCTGAATGGGAAGCTCCATGAGAGCTTAGGGAACTCAGTGAGGGTAAGGTAGAAACAGCAGCTTTTTAAAAAAACAAAAAACAAAAAACAAAAACAAAACTTGGCTGGCTCCCTCGCCCCCAGCACAGTGCCAACATATGGGTGGTGCTGAGTGAATGTCGAGGATTTGGCTGTGTCAGCATTTGGAAGACATCTGTACTATCATCAGTGAGTACTTAAGGTTGATCTTCTGTATTTCTGTTGATTAGTGCTTTCTCAGTGACCAGCTGTGTTATGCAAACCAAGTTTCTAAACTTGGAAATTTGGTTATTTTGTAAATGTGTTTAGTAGCATGAAATACTAAGGAAGGAGTTGTATCACTTTGCTAATTTTGTGAAAGATTTTGTATCACTTTGCTAATTTGACATTATGCATGGCTAAAAATACAGGTCTTGATGGCAGCACCGTTCAGAAGAGCAAAATAGATGAAAATAACCAATGTCAATGGACAGTCGGGGAAGAGGTTGTGTTTATTTTGCACAGAGACATGGCATGATCTGTCTTCAGTTTTAGAAAAATCAGTCTGGCTGCAATGTGGTGAATTCACTATTTGAAAGTCAAGGTTTTGGAAGCTGTGAGGGTTTTAGGAGACTGAATGTAATAATTCAGGTTAGAGATGATGGTGGTTATTGTTAGAGAGGGTAACAAGTGACCATACTCGTTATATGCTTTACAAGTAGAGGACAGGATTTGTTGATGGGTTGGTTAAAGGGTGTAAGAGAAGAGAGACAAGGATGACTTTTAGGTTTGAGCTTGAGCAGCTGGGAGATGGCAGTCCTATTTCCTGAGATGGATGGTTGAGAGTAGAACAGGCTTTGGAGTGTGGAGCCAGGTCATGTGGGAAGGAGAGATGAAGAGTTCAGTTTAATAGAGAAACCAAGCAGAAAGTTGAATATAATAATCTGGTATTCAAGAAGGTCCCATGTAGATAGGTCAGTGTGGGAATCATTAGCCTTTAGATGATGTATAAAGCCAGGAGGCCGACAAAGGTCTCTGAAAACATGTGAATTATATACTTATTAAGTTTTTAGGGCAAATTGATTATTTTCATGAAGCTTTTTTAAAATTAGAACATTGAAAGCATTGTATCCTTGATCATGTCTTCTAAAAGACAGGCACATAAGCAATCTTTCTTGAAGATGAACCAAAATTTACGTGATAAACATTTTCTTGACTCTGAAGGGCATAAGCAAAGCAGCTTAAGAGGGAAATCTATTGACCAGCACATGGCTAACAAACCAAAGAAAAGAAACACTTTTATGTGTTGGTATCACTTGGTCTCCTGGCTAGCAGTTAGCAACACTAAATATCAAAGTTTTATTTTGTAATGACATGAAAAGAACTAGAATGTAAATTAAAGAATAAGCCTGTCTTTGAGACTTATTTTTGTTAATTCCTCAAAGGCATGTAATAAATTGACAAGTTGAGGATTTTCTTTGTAGATTTTCAAGTTGCAGACATAATGCACACAACCATCTTTCAGGGGACGGAGTACAAAATGCCCATCTCTCTCCCATTAGTATTCTAGGAAAATTCTAGTTTGATTCGAAGGACAAAGTTTAGGGGGAGAAAAAAGCCTTTGCCATTACTGATTTTAAAAATAGTAAGCACAATAACCTAAAATCTCTGTTCTTGGAATGAGAAGGCATGATGTTATCTAAATAATTTTCCTACTGAGATTTTTGACCCATGAGAAGCAGGTGATGTATCTGGATGAGTGCGAAATGCAGCTTTGCCCCGTATCCTGGCCTGATTTTCTTCAATGCTGTTAACAACCTGAATGGGAGTCAGTGCCAGATCTTTAGGTGGGAAACAGAGGCCTTTGCCATGTGCCCTGCAGAAACTTAACACCGTGTCATAGTACCTGTCAGCTTCTGGGTTACTACTTCCACATGCCTTCCTCACTTCTTGCAGTAACTCTGGAAGTCCCATTAGGATGGCTCCTTAGAAAAGGCTTCCCTGAGATTAGAAGCTGTACTTTATTTCTGGGACAATTTATGGACCTTTAACTTAGTGTGCTTATTTTTAATAGAAAATTATAGCCAGTAAATCACAGGTGGGAAATGAAGGATGTACTGGAAGTATTTTATCAAGGAAACATTCCTTGGTGTTACTGCTAGCCAGGTGATGGTAGTCATGGTGGTAGAAGGGTAGCAGTGGTCACAGCTCACAGGTACTGACTGCACATGTATACTGGTCACTGTGCTGAGTGCCTTCCCTGTTCTCCACGGACATATGACCCTGTGAGGCAGATACTGTTATCACCTCACTTTTTGAGGAAACCAAGGCACAATAAGAATGATAGCTTGATGAGGGCATTTGGTGAATAAGTAGCAGAAATGGGATTTGAGCTCATCTATCAGTTCTGTTCAATAGCTGAGTTGTGTCCAACTCTTTGCGACCCCGTGGACTGCAGCACGCTAGGCTTCCCTGTCCATTACCAGCTCCCGGAGCCTACTTAAACTCATGTCCATCACATTGGTGGTTCCATCCAACCATCTCATCCTCTGTTGTCTCCTTCTCCCACCTTCAATCTTTCCCAGCATCAGGGTCTTTTCCAATGAGTCGGTTCTTCACATCAGGTGGCCAAAGTACTGGAGTGTCAGCTTTAGCATCAGTACTTCCAATGAATATATTCAGGACTGATTTCCTTTACGACTGACTGGTTTTATTTCCTTCCAGGCCAAGGGACTCTCAAGTCGTCTCCAACACCATGGTTCAAAAGCAGCAATTCTTCAGTGCTGAGCTTTCTTTATGGTCCAACTCTCACATCCATACATGACTACTAGAAAAACCATAGCTTTGACTAGATGGACCTTTGCTGGCAAAGTGATGTCTCTGCTTTTTAATATGCTGTCTAGGTTGGTCATAGCTTTTCTTCCAAGGAGTAAGCGTCTATTAATTTCATGTCTGTAGTCACAATCTGCAGTGATTTTGGAGCCCAAACAAATAAAGTCTCTCACTGTTTCCATTGTTTCCCCATCTATTTGCTATGAAGTGATGGGACCAGATGCCATATTCTTAGTTTTCTGAATGTTGAGTTTTAAGCTAACTTTTTGACTCTCCTCTTTCACTTTCATCAAGAGCCTCTTTAGTTCTTCTTTGCTTTCTGCCATAAAGGTGGTGTCATCTGCATATCTGAGGTTATTGATATTTCTCCCGGCAATCTTGATTCCAGCTTGTGCTTCATCCAGCCCAGTGTTTCTCATGATGTACTCTGCGTATAAGTTCAATAAGCAGGGTGACAATATACAGCCTCATCTATGCAGAAGTCCAATGGTGTTCTTCACCCTGGCTGTGATACCTGTTCTCCACTCAAGCAACAGTAATTGCAGCTGGGACATCCATCAGCCAACTGAGGTTTGAACTCTCCTACATACCACTTTCGAGCTTTGTGACCTTAAACAAATGACTTCCCTTGTCTAAGCCCAGCCTTCCTCCTCTATGAGGAAGAGATAGAAGTAGCTATTGCAGAGAATTGCTGAGACGAGTCATTACAGTGCATCTGTGGATGCTGCAGGCCCAGTAGAGGGAAGGGCTACCCTTGCGGCTCAGCTGGTAAAGAATCTTCTTGCAGTGTGGAAGACTTGGGTTGGGAAGATCCCATGGAGAAGGGAAAGGTTACCCACTCCAGTATTCTGGAGAATTCCGTGGACTGTATAGTCCATAGGGTCGCAAAGAGTCAGACACAACTGAGTGACTTTCACTTTTTCCTGGTTTGGTATGGAGAGCAGTGCTCAGTCTATGGTAGATCTTTAATAAACATTTACTGATTCTAAGCTCATACCATAGCTTCCTCTGGGGGAAACCCAGGTGGGGATAAAGGAGATTGCATGTGGAGAGGGAAGGGTAAAACTTTCCATTCTAGGTGTTTCTCACATCATCATGATACAGACTAGCACCAAGGAAATTGCATTCCTGCTGTTAACATGTGGTCTTTCTCAGTTTACCTTTTTGATATTAATTAGCTTAAATAATCAAGTGAATATTTTATAAAAACCACATTTTATATGCCTTGAACATGATGTTAGGCTTTCTGAAGACTGTTCCAGATGCCCGCCCTGTAGTCTGTGGGTGGTGGGGACCAACTGGCTTATTTAAACTAGGAAATCAGGGAGAAGGTGCTTGGCAGTACACCTGTGAAGAGCTATGGTCCATTTTTGCATAGCTGTGTTTGGCAGATAGGAACGGTTCTAGAATTGTTCAAGGAAGTTTTAGACCAGAGCAGTCTGTGCAGTAAGTCAGTGAAAAGACACAGATTTTAAAGAAGCTGTGAAAAGATGCAGGGGAAGTAGCTTACTGAGTAGATGTGGGTGAATTTATGGAAATGATGATGAGATCCTTTGCAGATGATAAAAATGCTTAAGCTGCCACTCAGACTCACAGAGTTGGATCAGTGTAACTTGCCTGATGGAAGATGTTACACTTCCTCCTGAACTGCCAAGAAGCCTAGGGAGTTTTTTTTTAAATTCAGTTTATACCAGAGAACCATGTATGATATTCACACACTCCTTCTTTCTTTTTCTAATAAGCTGGTCAAAGGATTGACAGGATTGCTTTTTAACCTATTTTTCATTTGTATCTGCCCTTTTTCTTTACTGAGGTATAGGCACTTTGAAGACAGGTGTCTTGTCTTAGGTGTCTGTAAGATCCCATGTTTCTGGGGCTTACTACACCTTTATACCACATGGCCAAGGACTAACAAGGGATATTCTGAACTAACAGGATAGGTTTGCTGAAGTCCATACTCTGAAGCTCATGATACTCATTCTAGCAGCTGATTGATTTTCTTTCAAGCTAAATCAAAAGGGCTGATTTCTGGGCCAAAATAATTTAGAGGAGAAAAATTACAGTGACTTTGGGTATTGGCCCTTGCCCTCTGTGTACTATCCATGTTTGGGACATGGTGATGGTTCAGGGCTGGGCCAGGGGTGGGACATGGTGATGGGCCATTTCCCATCCTCACTAAGCCTCCACCTTAGGTCTAGCAGATGCTGTGGACCCTTCAGGCCTCAGTTTGCAGACTTCATTCAATGCAGACTCTGGGCTGTTGACTCTGGATTCCTGGCAGGAATGTGATTTTGTGTTCTCAGTTGCCTGCTACTGTCCTCTGAACTGGGAGAGATCGTCTTGAGGGGAGGGAGGGAGGTTACCGTATTTAGATCCAACTCATAGCAGCTATCATTTCTGCTATACTTTGGTTAGTGTTCTTATTGTGGTACCTTTGCAAAGTACCACAGAGCAGGGAACACAGACCACTTTGCTTTGCAATTTCCAGATTTCATCAGGGAATCTATTCAACCTTTTTCCCCATTCCTGGGTCCTGGATACCAAGCAGGAGCTATGCTTGTGTACAACACCCCAAATACCTTTTTCTTCCCTCTCCCCCTTCTCTGCCTTCCTAGATTGGTAGAGATTTTCTCCTTCCATATTGGGAAACCATCCTGCATCTTTCATGCTCTGTGGTTTATAGCAGAACTCTGAGATCTCTAGATTCTAATTTAGATATTTAAAGGACAGCCTTAGGAATTTAGAGTACACTTCTCCCAGTAAAGCCAGGCCCTTGTTAATGAAAGCCTTGGCAAACGGAAGCCTTGACTTTCACAACTATTGACTGGGAAATGAGCCATGTCTGTTTGGGAAGTGGAAGACCGAGCATGTCTCCTTTGTTTTGTTGTCCCCAAGAAACAATTCAGCTGCCTCGGTGGGAGGAGGGCTAAGGAGCACAGGAAATTACTGGGAAGGAAAAAAAGGAAATTACTGGGAAAGAAAAATACAAATGATAATATGTAAACATATTGTTCGGTTAGGGAATCCAGTGTGGGCTGGTAAATCCAGGAACCACCCTCCCAGATTCCTGGATGTTGAAACTTATCAATGACAGTATTCTGTTTGAGTAGCAGGAGTGGAGAGTAGAGAGAGCAGAAATACAGAGTGAGGAAAGTTCTCTTTTTGATTATATGAGTCGATGGCAAGTTTTATTTTTTTACTTTCAATTTTATTATTTTAAAATATTTATTTATTTATATGGCTGCATTGGGTGTTAGTTGCAGCTCACAAGGTTTTTTTTTTTTTTTAGTTTCACTATGTAAACTCTTTTCATAGTTTTCCCTTTTAGCTGCCCAGCATGACATGTGGAATTTTAATTCCCCAGCCAGGGATTGAACCTGGATGCTCGATAGTTAGAGTGTGGAGGAGTCCTAACCACTGGGAAACCAGCGAATTCCCTAAGAATTTTAAACTACACTATTGTGTAGATCCTGAAAGTCTTTAGGAACTGATCTCCAGAGAGAATGTTCACCTTGAGCCAGGCCGTTGTGATTAGAAGCTACCACACCCTGTCGTTATTTCTAGCTCCCTAACCCTCCTGCCCAGCTTTTGCCCGTTCATTACATTTTTAAAGTTTTTACTTGTGGGCTACCAGTGTTTCTTTGGCATAGAAAACAAAACCCATTTCTATGCCATATGATCTTATAAGGCCCTCGGATTTGGGATACTGCAGGTTTGATCATTTAAGCCAGACTCGTTTTCCAGAAATGATTGATATGTATTCATTTTCCAAGAAACAAATGTAAATCAGACGTTTGTTTTTCATAAGGCCAGTAGGTGCAAGCTGCAGACTAAATGAAGGGCATCAGAGATGGTTTTTTGTTTCTTAACAAACAGGAGGACCTGCTGTATCTGGGGAATTGTATGAAGCTGAACTTTTTCACCTTGGGGCTTTGAGATGCATGCACATTAAGTAGCTTGACATATGTTACTTCTAGCAGGACCTCACTAGTCTTTGGGAAACTGACAGGATGATTTATTTTTTCTGCACGTGTCAGGAACTAAAAAAGTTTCGATCTTATGGCAAAGAATGAAAATATTAGCTTGATGGAGGTAAGAAAAGATCCACTTTACCTATTTTGATGAGATTTTGGTTAATATGTTCTATTTGCTTACTATAAGTGTCTGCCAGAATTGGGGCAGGTGGCAGGGATGAGATGATTGAGAAAACCTAAGACATCTGTCACACAGCTTCAAATACAGTGTAGGGAAGTTTTTCCCTGTAAGGTTTATTATTTTTAACTGTGTAGTTCTAATTGTAAATTGAAATTTCGTGGCATGAAATAATTTAGAACTACAAATTTCTCCTATATATACAAATAAACAAAAAAAGTTGACCTTGTTGTGAATGTTTTTAGGAAGAACTCACAGAAAAATGTAGAATTTCTTAAACTGGGTTTTCTTTTAGGTAGACATACTACTCTGGATTCACTGAAAATGTTTAAATGCACAAATATTTGGAACACAAAGACCTTAAAACTCAATGACTGAAAAATCTTTGAAAAAGTATCTTTTGCTAATATTTCACTCAGCTGTCAGAACTAGAGTTAAGAGAGATGGCAGGAACATTTATTTATTCATTTATACTTTTGTATTTGAATTTTATAAGAAGTTGATAGATTCAAGATTTTTAAGCATATTATTATGGGGGTCTTGATAGCCTATGAGGGTCCTGATCAGCTTTAGATCAATGTATTTATATTAGAAATAGCTAAATTATTCATTTATATAAATGAAAATGCAATATATAGCTTTTTAACTTTAAGAATCATTACACTCACCTACATTTATTAGTAATAGTGAAACTTTCAGTAAATTGTCAGTGCTTTATAAAACATAACATATGACTATTCCCAGAAGTTCTAAAATAAGATACTTTTAATTATAGTCATGAATAAAAGAAGAAATAGCCATACTTTCTAATATGTATATTTCATGTAGATATACTTCTCTAGTAAGCTTAGGAATTTGACCTCCTCATTTTTCTTTGTTAAATGGAATTATCCTCAATTTCCCACATACCTGTGGAAGAATCCATCACATTTTCAATTTAATTTTTTTATATTGAGATTATTTTGGGGAATTAGAGTTATCTTTCAAAAAATAGAAATTTCTATGTTGTTTGAAATGTTTTTCTCTTTTTAATCTTATCATCTTTGGGCATTTGTTATTTCAGTCTGTGTTGGCTGGAATATTAAAGTCACTCACTTTGTACATAACCTCAAGGGCATTCACATTGTCAGATTTAGTTCACGAGCAGACTGAGTCACCTCTAGGGGTGCTCAGAAAAATAAAAACAAATGCAGAATTATCCTTCAAACCAAAGAATTGCAATAGATGAATTGTTCCTAATTAACATATTGTGAAACAAATGTCTGGGTTTGGCCTTAACACCAGACCTGTTGTCTGTTTTTGAAGATAGTTTGGAAAACGTATCAGATTTTCTTGGCAACTTTCATTGTAGAGGGGAGAAAGGACAAATAATTACAAAGATTTTAACCAAGCACAGGGATTTTTAATCTCTATTAAAAAAAAAAAAAAAAAGAAGTCTGTTTAAGGGGGTAGGTAGTTTTTAAAAGTTTCTTTTCAATAGCGCATCAATTTGCTAACAAAGAGTGCAGCTTTCAATTACTGTAGACAACACTTGGGACCAATAGTTAGCTGAAATTTACAGTGAGAAGAAAGACGTGGGAAGCAACTCTTCATTGGTTCATAAAATTGGAAGAGTCAAAGATCAGAGGGCATGATCCCCAGAGAACATGACACCCTCTAAAAACCCCAAGGAAGGATTTAAAAGTTCATTTATAATTGATAAGTGCTGAGTCGGTAATGTTCAGTTTTTATCCTGGTTCCCTGATTTGGCTATTACAGTTTCATGAGTTTTGGCTTAACTTATCATTAAAATCTCAATGATAAATGGGCAGCATTTCTTTTCTTAATATCTTTTAATTTTAAAAATAGTCATTGAGGGGAAGCAGAAAGATTTCATGGAGAATTTATAAAGTAGAAATAGCAGGGTTCAGTGAATTTCCTGGATAATATAAGCCACATGAGTACCAGGTTTACAAATACCACATATATAATGATGCCATTACTCCTGTAAAGTCCTTTCAGTTCTAATACTCTGAGTCTAAAGAATGATTGGGCTGGACTCTTGCCAGATTCCAGAGGACTTGGATGTTCACTCCTTCCTGTTTCACTGGTCAGATGGCTACTGGGTCTGCCCTGTGGATAGGGGTGGGAGAGAGGTTGAGTGAGATATTCTAATACAGCTGTGTTTCCCTGGAGAAAAGGAAATAATGAAGGAAGGCCAAGATGGATTCATAATTATAGTCTGTATTGAGGGAGCTGAGGGGTGTAGATGGATCACCAGGTCACTGCAGAGTTGAAGTATGGTGGTGCTCCCCGTGCATGGGGTTTTATAGGAGTCCAGGATGAGAATTATGGTACTGGGAAGGAATTAAGAGTATACCCTCTCTCTCCACATTAACCAGTACCTCTCCACCTCTGCACATAGTGTGTCTCCCGGATTATAAACCCCTCCCATCCCTGAAGTTTCATTGCATGTGGAATGATTGTTTCAGTTGCTTCATCAGTCAAATAGACTATTACATGGTAGCTTGAGAATCCATTCATTTTAAACAATTTTATAAAATTTTCGAAACACAAATCACTTATAAGTTAGACATTCTGGTTTGTAGTCAATGTCTTAGTTTAAGTAAGATTTTTATAATCAGTTCTAATATAGTATGCCGGAATCAATAACTTAAGGAACTGTTGGGAACCTAAGACTTGAGTTTAAAATCAGTATTATTGTACACAGTCATTAGGAGGGTGTATTAGGTCAGGATTCTCCAGAGAATACATATGTGATATTGTTTAGTCGCTCAATTGTGTCTGACCCTGTTGCAAACCCGTGAACTGTAGCCTTCCAGGCTTCTCTGTCCATGGAATTTTCCAGGTAAGAATTCTGGAGTGGGTAGGCGTTCTCTTCTCTAGGGGATCTTCCCGATTCAGGGATCAAACCTGTGTCTCCTGCATTGCAGACAGATTCTTTACCATTTGAGCCACCAGGGAAGCCCCTATAAGATACATACATATATACAGATACATACATATACATGTGCATATGTATATGGATATATTTATGTATGTATATGACTTCCTATAAATAATTATCTCATGATTATAGCAGCAGAGACCCAGGAAAGCCAGTGATGTCGTTGTGAGAACTGGAGGGCCAATGACTTAAGTCCCAGGCAGGATAAGAGAAGTTTGAGGTCCCAGCTCAAACAAGCAGAGAAATCAAATTCCTCCTCCTACCTTTTTGTTGTATGCAGGCCCTCTAGCAGGTTGGGTGATGTTTACCCATCTTGGGAAAGGCAGTCTACTTTACTCAGTCCACCTATTCAAATGCTCATCTCTTCCAGAAACACCCTCACAGGCACACCCAGAAATAATGATTTATCTGGGCACCCTATGTCCCAGTCAAGTTGACACATAAAATTAGCCATCACAGAAGACTAGATTCTCTCACTGAAATAAAAGAAATTGAAGATTTTCTCACAATTCCCTATCAGTGACCTATAAGTAAAGACTGAAAAGCTTAATTCAAACCTGTGAATGATTATAGTTAGTGACAAGCCCATTCAATCTTTCTTGAAAATATTGGCTGAAATAGTTCAAAAGCTATCTTTTACCAAATGCACATATCCATTCTTTGGTTAAAAAAGAAGTACTTAAGGAGACCAAGTAGTATACTGAAAATTAAGCAAAAATGTTAATTCTGTTCATTTTCTGAAATGAATGAAATGTTATGGTTGAGATTTTTTTGATATGATGAGTAGGTCATGTCAAGAATACCTGTGGTGATAGTGGTGTTAATTCTACGCTTTCTGCTTAGGAAATCAAGGCATTGTGGCTGAAGTCAGGATATTGTGCCAGCTTCAACAAGGACCCATTATAGGTTTTACTTGTAATTGAAATAAACCAGTTGTGTCTGTATAACCCTATGAAAAAACACCAGAGTTAAATTCGCTAGGGTTCCAGGCAAGAATCATCAATGGATGCTATAAAATACAGTGGAAAAAAAAATGGTATATTTGCACAGTCTCAAGTATGTCCTCACAAGACACTATAGTTAACTGCAAAGAAAAAAGTAGTAACTCTACAGTGGAGAAACCACCTTAACCAAGTGATCGAGGTTAACATCACCAGCAATGAGGCACATTGCCATTGTATTCTTCTGATAAGGTACACCGAGCAGGTACACAGCATCATTTCTGTGGTATTCTTGCCAAAATTGCATATCCTACACTTAATCAGGAGGAAACATCAGACAAAACTAAATTCAGAGACTTTCTGCAAAATAATTGGACAGTATTCTGGAAAGCATCAAGGTCATAAAAGACAAAGACTGAGAACCTGTCAAATGAGAGAAGGCTAAAGAAAAAAAGCAACTGAATGTAATGTGGAATCCAAGATTGAACCCTTAACCAAAGGACATTGGTTGGACAGTTGGTAAAATCTGCATACGAGCTGTAGGATAGTTAAGAATATTATATCAACATTAATTTCTTGGTTTTGGCAAGTGAAAGAAGGTGAAAGTGAAAGTCACTCACTCGTATTCGGCTCTTTGCGACCCCACGAACTATACAGCCCATGGAATTCTCCAGGCCAGAATACTGGAGTGGGTAGCCTATGCCTTCTCCAGGGGATCTTCCCAACCCAGGGATCAAACCCAGGTCTCCCACATTGCAGGCAGATTCTTTTACCAGCTGAGCCACAAGGGAAGCCCAAGAATACTGGAGTTGGTAGCCTATGCCTTCTCCAGGGGATCTTCCCAACCCAGGAATCAAACTGGGGTCTCCTGCATTGCAGGCAGATTCTTTACCAACTGAGCTATGAGGGAAGCCTTGGTTTTGGCAAGTGTGCTTTATTTACTATCTTAACATTTTCTGAAACTAACTGAAGGCTGAATCAATTTTATACTATTTTCATAGTTTTTTTTTTAATTTTATTTTATTTTTAAACTTTACAATATTGTATTGGTTTTGCCCAATATCGAAATGAATCTGCCACAGGTATACATGTGTTCCCCATCCTGAACCCTCCTCCCTCCTCCCTCCCCATACCATCCCTCTGGGTTGTCCCTTTTCATAGGTTTTTTTTTTTTATATATAAATCTGCAATTTAAAAATTGAAAGTTAAGAAAATGGACAATAGACTTAATTTTTTCTCCCACACAAGAATGATAGAATTATAAATGTGCTGGTTTTGTATAAAAACAATTTTATAATTAAAAAATCAATGGAAATATAAAATTCAGTGTTGAATTTTTTAGGAACAAAAAGATGTGGAAAACATTCTTTCTCGTAACTTGTGAACTAGGTGAAGTGAAGTGAAAGTCACTCAGTCGTGTCTGACTCTTTGTGACCCCATGGGCTATACAGTCCATGGAATTCTCCCAGGCCAGAATACTGGAGTAGGTAGCCTTTCCCTTCTCCAGTGGATCTTTGCAACCCAAGGATCGAAGCCAGCTCTCCCTCATTGCAGGCAGATTCTTTACCATCTGAACCACAAGGGAAGCCTGAAGCCGATGTAAAGTGTTTCCTTCACCATTGTCTTTCTAGTACCGGCCACAGTGCTGGCACATAGATGGTGAATGAAGGAGTAAACTGTACACGTGGTACTTTGATCAGTATTTATTGAGTAGCCACTTGGTGGTGTTGGGAACTTAAGGGGATCTCTCCCCATTTGGAGGTAGCTCAGCTGGTAAAGAATTCAGCTGCAATACGGGAGACCTGGGTTCAATCCCTGGTTGGGAAAATTGCCTGGAGGAGGGCATGGCAACTTACTCCAGTATTCTTGCCTGGAGAATTGCCCTACAGTCCATGGGGTCACAAAGAGTTGGCCACAAACTGAGCGTCTAAGCACACACATTTGGGGGTGACCTGTGAGTCCCTCTGGTGCAGGGGGAGAGAATGAGATGGCTAGATGGCTAGGCCCAGATGTACCACTTGAGTTCTTATGTGCCATTTTGTGACTTTGAGTAGCACTTGGAAAGAGAAACCAGAACAGAGCACAGAAAGATGTAACAGGGTTTTGGTTTTTTTTTCTTCCCTTATAGCAAAATATTAAGTATAAAAAAAAGTGTTGAAACTTAAGTGTATGTTTCAAAAATTGTCTTAAAGGATATAATTTTAGCATTAACCATCTCACATTGGGAAAGGAAATATATTTTATGTAACTATTTATATACATGTCTATACATTTTATATATATATATATATTTTAAACCAAATATTTGGTGATAGATTTAATATGTCGGCTTGGGAAATGGTATTTTACTTCTTAGTGAAAATTTTTCCCTTGGAGTGTGGGGAAAGCAGTTATTATCTTCTGTGGCATGAAGTCTGCATTGTAATTTTTACTCCTGATGCTGTCTGGTATTCCTAGGACAAATAATGCACTGTTTGGCAGAGTGTGTATTAAAAGCTGAATCTTCTTCCCTTCCTATCTCTGCTTCAGCACTTTAGGAAAATCTTTCTTAACTCTGTTACTTATTATTTTTTTTTTTAATCTGTCTCATTTGCCAAAGATGCTTTCCTGTTTTATCAGAAAAAGCAATAGTACCAGCCCTCTTTCCCCTCTGGAGCAGTTGAACCTGAATCTTTCTAAGTTTAACTTGTTAATAGTGGTTTCTGAGAATCTGTAATCACAAAATGAAGCAAGGGTTTTTGATTTAGTGATTGTGAATGGAAACGTTATTTTTGTCTGTTACAGATTCAGAACTAGTCTCCAAGCTTCCAGTTAACAGTGACTATGAAAAAAAGAATAGCCTGTATTTACTTACATTTATAGGATTACAAATCCAGTTCTCATACATTTGTTTGATCCTCATGACATTTCTAGGAGCTAGTCTGGGCAGGTGATATCACTCTGCCTGCAAATAGTAGGACTCAAGACTGTATGGTTCGTAAGTAGTGGAGCTAAACCCAGGTCCTTCATCTCCCTATTCAGAATTGTCCCCTTAGGGGACCTCCCTGGTGATCCAGGGGTCATGACTCTGCACTTCCAGTGCAAGGGGAACAGATTCAATCCCTGGTCAGCTCCTAAGATTACCGGTGTTGTGCTCCCCCGACCCCCTCCCCCCAAAAAAAGCAGTACTGTGAGCTTTCAATATTGTCTCCTTTTCCTTGGTGCTAAGATACTTCTGAGATAATAGTTTAAACTCTGTGTTTTCCAAGATGCTCCTTTTGACTGGCAGCTGACCAAAACCATAACCTTTTCTATCATCTGAAAGTTGTTTTTAGAAGTACTGATGGGTGGATGCAGTCATCAGTTCAGAATTTTACTGTTTGACCTTCAGTTGTTCTTGTAGCCACTTAGGAAAGTGCCTTTGCAACATTAAAACCAAGGGGAAGAGTATGTTGATGACTCTTTGGGGAAT
>NW_011495076.1:7302676-7334606 GCF_000754665.1 Bison bison bison | reverse complement strand
CAAATAAATCTTCGTGTGGAGCAGTGCCTCCTGATGTTCATTCGTTCCCTTGTTGGCCTCTTTCCTCTTCTCTATCTCTAAAATGGGAATAGAAACACCCCCATCATAGAAGATCAGAAATAATAAACAAAGAACTTAGCAAAACCACCAGATAGTATTTCAACAAGGCTGCTTTCCTTCTCCCTTGAAAATGGATCTGGCAAGAAGTCGGTTCTGAACACAGGACACTGTAAGCTTGGAGCAGGTTGGCCTCCCCAGAAAGCAGACTCTGAGATGCAGAGATGAGCTTGCAGGGTGTGTATCAGAGAGTGTTCTTGGGTGTCACACCAGTGGAAGGAACAGGGGAGAAGTAGGACTGGGCAGAGAGAGCACATGACCCGTGATGCTGGCCCAGGGACAGCCTTTGTCAGCTTCAGCTGGAGTGGCCCTTCCGAGTTGCAGCAGGAGGGCCTGGCCCTCATAGTCACTGGGCTCAGGCCACCTGGGAAGAGGACACGTCCTCGGGCAAGTCACTCTCTTCAGCTGAGGCAACCCTAGAAGGCTGCCCCTTGACTGCCCGCATGCTCTCTGCAGCTGGGAGAAAATGCCGTCCATCTCTGAAGAGGAGTCTTGGTGTGGCTGAACCCACGACTTTATGTTTGCCTGGAGTCCAGAGGGCAGTGGTTCAAACAGAATGGAGTTCTGCAGTTCGTAGAAATGTCCTCTTAACAGTCAAGGACAGCAGTATATTTTCAAGTTGCACTTGTCAAATGTCAGAAATGAATACATTTTATTCCATGTGCTTCTGATTTTTCAAAGTCGGGCCTGAGAGAGTCCTGTGACCTGTCTGAAGGCCTGACCATGGTACCTGTGGCATAAGAATGAAGTCCTTTTGGTCGATGTGCATATGTCTGCCCCACAGGCCTGCCTGCATAGACAGAATGAAACTGATCTCAAATGCATGGCAATTATGAGGACGAGAAGATGGAGCATAGTGAGGCTTCCTTTGATTTTCCTATGGAGTTCATTTTCAGCATCAAAGCCATATTCAGGAGCAGGCATCCCAATTCCCCCTCCCACATTTCCTTTGAAATTTTTTTTCCAGTCTTTCTAGACCGCCAGCTCCCATGGCCCTGCTGTCATACTGATGGCCAGCTAGGAGTCCCTTGAAGGTAGAAATGACCCCTTTGCTCTTAACTTCATCTCATGGAGGGGGAAGATGTTAAGGGGCTACAGGACAAAGACAGTTCTGTCCTGGACTTGTGATCATACCAATGGAAATCTCCAGATGACTTCTATTTCATCTTCCCTCAAGGCCTATCCAGACAGTTCTTTAAAAAATAAGGTGGTGTCTTTGATAAGACTATTAACTTGGATTTCCCCATCATATTTTATCTTTCCCTACAGGAGAATTTTGTGCATGTGCAGAGGAGATGACCCCTTGTCCTCTTCTTCCTCTGTTTCCTATATTATGAAGTAAAATCCCTGAAAAAGAATTTAGTTCTGCTTAATCCTCTTTCCCTTTTCACTGTGTCCTCCACCTCTTATCCAAAAAAAAATCTTCTGACCCTTCAGAAATTCTACCTTTTCCTCCCCGCTTTTTTCAATTTGTGCATGCCCCCAACACACACAATGATACTCATAAAGCTGATAAACCTGAATGTAGATATACATCGGTGACAAACCAGAGTGAAATATAGTATGAAATGCACATGAACATGGAAAGAACCGGTTGTAAATGTCCTCCGAGTTCCTTTACAAAGCCCTCCTTTTGTCACTGCCTTCTCTCTGTTGCTGACATGCTTCAAGTACCAGCATTCAGAATTTTACAGCTACTCCCATAAAAATGTTTATTTAATTTCCGGTGCAGTGATAGCTCATTTCTGTTGTGAAAAACAGAAGTTTCATTTATTTTGTGTTAAATGGGATTCCATGGGATAGTCTCAGAACTCGAGAACAATAGCATCCATCGTGTTCTGTGTTGTAAATAACTTCCAAGTGACCTTTCAGACCACAACCTGTTTCTGAGTTGGAAATCCTTTTATCAGAAAGATGAAGCTAAAACTTTGACTTTGAGGGATGAGTTTACTTCCTTTGCGTCACAAGGAACAAAATATTTCATAATTTTTTTTTCCCACATAATGTTCCATTCGTCTTAGATTGTCAACCCATAAAGGGCAAGGGCAGCGTTTGCTAGGCTTGACTTGAATTGTGGTGTGTAACATCATCATCAATATTATTTTGATCATGATGATGAATATGGTATCATCTGTGATGTAGAGCTTCATGATTGTCTTCTAGTAGTTTTTATAATTTGTTTCTGTTTTTGCTTTTAAAAGTCACAACTCTGTGATTGAATTGCTCCATACTAAGTTTAAAAGTTTTAAAGTATGAATTTGTTCTTTACAAGAGCAAGCAATGTCACTGAAACTGAGAAATAAGTTCCTGCTTCACAGCACGATTTTGCTTTTCTTCACTGTCTTCATAGAAAACACTGGTGAGTTATAGATAGGATGCTTTTCAAAACCATTTAATTTTTAGTAAAGTCACAAGATACTAAACTGATATTATGTAAAGGAATAATATGTGGTAAGAGGCAACTGTTTCTGATTTTCAAGATGCTTAAGCTGTACATTTAATTAACACTTTCAGCTTACACACATAATTTTAGCTAGTTTTTTTGGGGGGAGGGGCGTGGGTTGGCCATACTACGTGGCGTGCAGGATCTTAGTTCCCTGACCAAGAATCGAACCTGTGCCCCATGCATTAGAAGCGTGGAGTGCTATTGGACTGCAAAGGAATTCCCCACATATAGTTTTAAAAGACTGGAACATAGGCTATGTTTATATACATGTTTATTAATCCAAATAAATTTCTGCATAGTTGCAAATGGGCAGAGATGAAAACAATACCATACAGTAGTTTTTATGTCTGTTTAAAACTGTACTCTCAGGATCCTTAGGACTGAAACAATAGCATTGAACCTTTGTATTTCCAGCTCCATGAAGCATTCATTCTCTATGATCTTTTCTGTAGCTCTTTTTCAATTTATAAGAAAATAAACAAGGGAATCAAGACAGTATTTGGTCATGTTCAGTAAACCCAAATATTATTGGGATGCCCCTGGAAATATAGGATGAGAAGACTTTCATTTGAAGACAGAGCTACTTTATAACAACTGGTGGCAAGATGAATTTTCAACTATAGACTTGTTTCATGCAAAAATGCTTGGAGGATTTGGGGGCTTACTTGAAAAGTTATATCCAGAGTGGAATCTAAGCATTCCATATGTTTCAAGTGTATTTGATAGAAATGCAGATTGAGATTTCATGAATGCCTGAGTTTTCTTTGAATCTTTGCTTTGTGAAACCAGTTTTCCTTCCTTTATGATACCCTATATGCTACCATTAGTAAATACGAGTCAATCATGTTTTCAGATCTTTTGCTCTTTGGCCTAGAACTGCCTTCCCCTTTCAATTGCATAACGTGAAGCATAAATAGAATAGCATTTATCCATCCATTCATGAACTTAGTACTTTGCAAGGTGGAATTACTTGTGTAATTCAAAGACTGGAAATGGCTAGCCATTTTAGAAGGTAAAGATCAAAGTCCTGCCTTGAACTATATCTTTAAAAAGTGTTACTCTCCAAAATGATCTGTGGTTTAATATATTTTAGACGTTTTAAGTTATGAGTGGTGCCCTTGACATTCTCTGACTCTGTTAAAACTTGGGTACCATTTTTCAGTGGCTTCATTCATTCATTCTGTGTGTTTATTCATTCTCTGTT
The DNA here is from genome assembly GCF_000754665.1 of Bison bison bison. Lineage (NCBI taxonomy): Eukaryota > Metazoa > Chordata > Mammalia > Artiodactyla > Bovidae > Bison > Bison bison. The sequence continues at coordinate 7,330,839 of NW_011495076.1, read as the reverse complement.
CATACACTAACATAATCCTATGCTGGTGTATGGAAGATGAATTAGAAACAATTCAAGTTTTCAAGTAGAAAGACAAAGATAAGTCAAGTGTATGTGATGCTGCTGCTGCTGCTAAGTCGCTTCAGTTGTGTCCGACTCTGTGCGACTCCATAGATGGCAGCCCACCAGGCTTCCCGTCCCTGGGATTCTCCAGGCAAGAACACTGGAGTGGGTTGCCATTTCCTTCTCCAATGCATGAAAGTGAAAAGTGAAAGGGAAGTCTCTTGGTCGTGTCCAACTCTTAGCGACCCCATGGACTGCAGCCTACCAGGCTCCTCCATCCATGGGATTTTCCAGGCAAGAGTACTGGAGTGGGGTGCCATTGCCTTCTCCGAGTGTATGTGATACCTTGTGCTATTTAAGATATGGTCATAGTACCCTTGGAGCATAGATAAAAGAATAATTGATTTCACTTGGGTCCAAGGATGGGGAAAGAGAAATGGTAGCATCAGGAAATTGAAGGAGTTAACCTTGGAGCTAGACCTTCAACTCAGGCTACTTTGTAGTTCCCTGTGTAGAAGAGGTGGGGAAGGCAACTGCCCCCAAGGGGGATAATATGTATAAAGGCACTGAGTTCTGCATGAAAGAGCTCGATGAGAATTTGGATATGGTAGTGTGGAGGGCATTGTGTGGAGAGGTGGTGGGATGGGAGCCTGGAAAGTAACAGGAGTGCAGGGGTAAAGGACTTTGTAGGAGATGCTGAGAGCAGACCTTCCCTTCTGCTTTATCAGATGGTGGGGACCAATGTCCATTCTTTCAGAACTCAGAGAGTGACTAAAACCAAAGCAAGGCTGGTTTGGGGACAGAGTGCTTCAGTTATATATTATACCCTGTCAGTGCTGAGCCGAAAGACTTCTTCCAGACTCTCAGAATTGCAGGCTGGCAGGGACCTTTCAGTTCACCTTGTTCAACTCCTTCTTTTATAGAGGAGGCATCTGAAGCTCAGTGAGACTGAAGAACATAATACTCACCTTTAATAGTTATCAGATATTATATAGGTGAAGAGTGAAGTCAGAATTCACCCACATAGGCTCCTTGGGTAAGAAATGAGATGATGCACAGTTATGACCCAGACAACCTGTCATCCCAATTTTAAACATTTCAGGTGAAAGAATGAGTTTTCACAGGTAATATAGTTTGGTTCTTAGAATTTTGTGTGCCCTCTTAAAATAGAATTGCCCATAATAAAGGAACCTGACTGCCTAAAACCAGAACTCTTAACAGTAATGGCTCTGCCCTCATTCATTCCCTCAGTGATTATTTACCGAGTTCAATTTGTGTGCCAGGCTCTATACTGAGTTATATAGACAACTGGAAACTGAAACCAACCTAGTCCTTATATGCATGGAATTTTCAGTCTGTTGCAGGAGACATCCTTCCAAAACTTGCACAAATCAGGGAGGCTGGTTAAATGGTATATGGTGCTATGAGCATATGGAATTGGGGTGAGAGGATGTATATCAAGAAAGTCTGCTCTGAGAAGCCTTATTTAATCCTTTACTACCTTTTGCAGTTTCTTTATCATTGACCCCATTTTCCTGACGAGGTAATGGAGACTCTGAGAGATTAGTATCTTGCACCGAATCACACAGCTAATAATCAAACCCACGTCTCATGATACCAAGTTTGATATTCTTTTCCTACACCCAGCCTTTTTGTTTGTCTGTTTTTGGCCACTCAGCATGTGGGGTCTTAGTTCTCCAACCAGGGATGGAACTCGTGTTCCCTGCAGTTCAATCTTGAAGTCTTAACCACTGGACCGCCAGGGAAGTCCCTACACCCAGCCTGTTTGACGTCAACATTTAAGAAGAAAGTTAACTCGGATATTAATGCATATATATGAAGTATAGAAAGATGGATTTGATGAACCTATTAGCAGGGCTGCAGTAAAGATGCAGACACAGAGAAGAGACTTGTAGATGCTGTAGGGGAAGGACAGCGGGGGACGAATTGAGAGAGTAACATGGAAAATATACATTATCTTAGGTAAAATAGATAGTGAAAATTTGCTGTGTGACCGCATAGAGGGAAGGGATGGGGAGGAAGGTAGGAGGAAGTTTCAACAGGGAGGGCACATATATATACCTATGGCTGATTCATGCTGATGTATGGCGTAAACCAACACAATATTGTAAAGCAATTATCCTCCAATCGAAAATAAGTAAATTTTTAAAAAGAGGGCTAAGAAAGTTGACCTACAGTAGAAGGCTGGAAGGTATGAGAGAAGTAGTGGAAGAGAAGATGGCCTCCTGAAAGGTGATATGAAGGTAGTGACAGTGGGGAGAGAGCAGTTTCAGAGCAGTGAGGTGAAGGGCTGAGGCCTGAAGGGGTGGTGAAGAATGAAGCTAATGAGTGGTACCGCCATGTTCAAGAAGGTGATGGGGTAGGAGAGAGCCACCAGCAGCAGGGGAGGTATTTCTGGCTGCCTGGGAGTTAACATGGGCATTCGTGAGTGGTCAGAGCTATACCCAGAGCTGAGTTAGGGCACCCACACACTTAGACCTCTAAGAGAAGCATCAGTAGTGCAGGGTTGAATACTAGGGTTGTGAGAGGTTAAGGTGACTTCATGAGTGTAAAAAGGCAATTCTGAGGGTAAGTTTGCCTTGGAGTCTTATATTGTACTCAATCTACTGTCTATTTGGTTGTTGATTCCTTTTAAGAAGAGGTCCCTGAAAATTATTTGAAGTGCTCTGTCAGGATACAGACCTTTGATTATTTTTCAAGCAAACACTGTTGAGGCTATCAACATGAGGTCATAGGGTATTTATGGTTATAGTTAGAAAATGACATCATGGATTAGTGCTTATCTAAAATGTTTTAACTTGGTTACTGTGTAGTTATTTTTATCTGTCTCATGTACTTTGGGCTATGTTTTCTGTCCTGTGTTTTGATTGCTACTGCTAATTTTGTTTTAAGATCATAAAATGGCTTTAGACTTCTCTGAAAGCCCATTACTTATTGGCATGTTTTGATTTTTGACAGATTCATGTGTTCCTCCAGGCTTTTAAAATACATTCATAGCAGTAACAATAATTTATTTGGGGGATTGGTGTTGTTTCTAAATCTTACTGAAAGATTCGATCTGAGAGAGATAGAATTATAAAATTCACTTCCAAAGTTGGGGGATTTTAAAAATCAGGCAGTCGAAGCATCTACTATCATTTTTTGGATGTGACTTGCAAGATGATTTCAGCATGTGAAATATTTAATAGGAAATGGGTCTTCTCTTTCTGTGTGTTGAGGTCCTTTATTTTCTAGCCTTGTCTCTCTTATGACTCAGGTGTTAATTTCTTGGAAAGAATCTCTGTCCTTCATTCTCTCTTAACCCCTCAAATTGCCTATCCAACTCTGTGCGACCCCATAGAAGGCAGCCCACCAGGCTCCCCCGTCCCTGGGATTCTCCAGGCAAGAACACTGGAGTGGGTTCCCATTTCCTTCTCCAGTACATGAAAGTGAAAAGTGAAAGTGAAGTCGCTCAGTCGTGTCCGACCCTCAGCGACCCCATGGACTGCAGCCTAGGGATGATTAATCTCTGGTATTATATCCTAGTCCTGCCCAGCCCCGCACCGTGTTTCAGAAACCAGTCAGTCTGTAAACATTAGGTAAGGCTAAACGGTGACTCCTCTCTGTGTGCCCCCTTTTCCCCCAGTTCAAATTATCTGAGAGCTAAGGCATGTGGGAATTGTCATTTTGTCCATGTGTTTAGACCCAGGGGAGAGAAGTAATCATTACCATTGATTACTACAGAGAAGAAGACTACTTTAACACCGTGTGCTGGGCTAGACCCTGAGGGCACAGTAGTGAGCAGTGAGCAGTGAGGACATAGTCCCTTCTCTTGAGGCCCTTACAGTGTATGGAAAAGAAATATCCTGAAGACAGCATAGCAGAAAGGTCAACCAAGCTTATTAATGAGTAAGACATATAGTCCTCATTTATCATTGAACACATATTTATTGAGTCACTACCATGGGATGGGCTTCTGAATGGGGAGTGATTGTAGCAGTGAGGTAGAGGGACACTCCTGGCGCAGCTCTTCAGGCAGTATCTTTGTTTATGTATGTTATTGGTGATGTTGATATTTTGTCTACTATCGTAGTAACTATCACACCTTTGAAATTTGTATTAATAACACTTGTTTGACCAAACATTTCGCAAAGTATGTAAACTTTGGTTTTCTTCCGAAACATGTCACATTAAAATATGACAGCCAGTTCCAACTATCAGGGTGTATTTCCTGTTCACGTTCGTTTTTCCTGGTCAATAACATGCAGTAGTAAGCAGTATAACTGGCCATAACTGACAGGATTATCTCTATATATTCTGTGTGGTTTCTTACAGTTATTGCCAGTTTTCGAGGAACTGTGCCATATGGTCTGTCATTGGAAATTGGAGATACAGTTCAGATCCTGGAGAAGTGTGATGGTAAGTAGACTAGTATTGATTGTTTGCAGTTGGGTAAACGATCTCCTCAGCATTAGGCAGCTCATAAAATTTACAAATTCTTTTCATACTTCTATTAATCTCTAGGATTTTCCCCTTGGTCACAATGAACCATTTTTTACAAAACTATTTTCTTGCATGTTCAATGTTTGGCTTATGGGAAAACATTGTTTGGTATTTTTAAGCTGATTATATTTTTTCCTAATATTATTTATTTATATTCGCTAGATGCAATTGAGACTGTTGAATTTCTGAGAGTTCATGACTCAGGGCCAAACTAGAAGGCCCTTCTTGGAATGTCAAGAGTCTGGTGGGCTCCCCAGGACAGAAAGAAACAGAGAGCCAGAGCAGAAATGCTTTAACCAAGGTTGGGTAACCAGATTCCTTGGGGTGGGACTCCTGCCCTGGCCAACTCTGCTCTAGTTCTGTAACTGCTTCCTCCTCACCTCCCCCAAATTTGGACTGAAATTATTTACTCCATTTGAAATGATAAGTGAACTTGTATGATTAATTTATATAAGAGGTACCTCATTAAATCAACCTAGTATGTTTTCAAATGCTTCTGTTCCTTGTAACAAAACATCCTTAAATGCTAGTCCTTAAAAAGATCCCAGATAAAATGACTACTCTTTTTTTTCTTAACAAAATGGCCATATTGTAAAGTCCCATCAGCATATCCAAAGATATGGTTTTCCTCTCAATACATTGTCCTTATTAGGAATTTATAATATGCTAAGACTCTATCATATTAAGGTTCATTATTGATAAAATTGTGTTTTCCCAAATAGAACTATTACTTTTATTTAAAGCCTGTCATTAAATGGTGGTGATACATGGACATTTATTTTGTCCAGTGTCACTGATATATTTAAAAATATAAGGTTTTTCTCTGTCATTGCCAGATATATTTTGTCTGTTTCCACTTCGTTTACAGATAAATATAAAATCTGTTATGAATGGATGAAAATATACTTCTCAGCTTATGGGAGCTGTTTTGTAATGTAAAAACCTTTCTGTATGGTGTAGTTGGACAGGGACCTCACTGTGACATTTCTGCAATTCTCAAGAAGTTTTGGTTACTGTTAAAATAATTGTTTAAGAATAGATATATTTCTTGGGTGGATGTCTTTGAGGAGTCTAATAAATCCTGACATTATAGAGTTTGCAATTCTAAATTCATTCTACTCTTTCCAGGCTGATTATAAAATGATGTTTTATAAAATGTTTTTTTAAGAAAACTTATGAGGAACAAAAATATTTAAATACAAAACTCAAATACTTCTTTCTAAAAATTCAATTAATCAAAAAGATTCAATTCAATAGAACATTGGTTTTATGATAAAATAATTTATTCTAATAAGCAAAATGGTTACTATAGTTGAAGAAACAATAAGTTGAAAAGAATACATTTATAGGAGGCTGTATATTAGCTTCCTGGAGTGAAAAATGGTAACCCACTCAAGTATTCTTTCTTGGAAAATTCCATGGACAGAGGAGTCTGGAGGGCTACAGTCCATGGGGTCACAAAGAGTCAGACACAACTAACCAACTGAGCACACACACAGCACACGTATATTAGCTATATAAATTCATATAAATATGTATACCCTGTAATTGTTTTAAACTCTAAAAAGTTATGTTCCCCCTTAAGGACAGTGCTGTAAAACTGATTGAGTCACTTTGGAGGTTAAGTAATAGACATTCTGCAGAATAAAAATTATGGTGAGTCAGTTGGTGGGACATTGTCTGGATGAAAGCATGCCATTAATGCTCTAAGTGGATGAGACCTGGCTTCTTTCGTATGCTATCAGACTGATCCTTACCCAAGATGGTAGATAATGTGTGAGCTCAGTACAGAATTGCTGGCTAAGCACTGGTCTTTGGTGGTAGAGTCAGGGCTTTGTATTCAGGCAAAGACAGTTTGGAACTATATTAAATCTTGTGTAGATTCTTGAATTTCTTTGAGATATAGTGTGACATTTTATAAAATGGAATGAAACTAAGCTCAGAGAGGTCACTTAACTCGCCCAAGATTCAACAGCTAATACTTATTGATAGTAAAACCAGAATTTAAGCCCAGTACTCTGATTCCCAAACCTTTACTTCCATTATGCATGTCTGTATTTTTTATGTATATTTCCAATACAATTTTTAAATGATTTTATTGATAGAAGACTTAAACTTGTAGTCACTTAACTTTTATAGTCTAGCCTACTTCCAACTCCCACATGTTTATACCTAGAATATCTTCATGTAAGGTAAAATTCTGTCAGCAAAGGATACATTGATTTCTAATCATTTCTTCAAAGTCTTGTAATTATTTATTGAAATATGACCATGATTATTTCTCCACAGGCTGGTACAGAGGATTTGCCTTAAAAAACCCAAATATCAAGGTAAAAATAATTGCTTTTAACTGGAATTATGGGATTTTTAAGAAAGACAGTTAATTTACTTTATTTCATTATACAATTGAAATTACAGTTGGGACTCTTAGTTGAAATACTAAACGGCAATACAGATTTTCATAATTTTGGAAATTCCTTTGAACTTGGATTATACTTAAGACACACTATTCAAATGATAATCCTGTGTAGCTCTTGAAATTTATACTGAGAGGACCTTAATAAGCTCATTATATATAAACAAAATCTTTTTGAAGTGTGAGTTTTGCAGAGAGCTAAATTAAAATTCAGGCAGCAGAAATATATATTCCAAAAGAAATAATGAATAGAGGTATTTAATCTTTGTTTTCTGTGGTATCATTTGTGAAAGTTGATGTGGAGAGTGGTTTATTTTAGGTATGTTATGAGTCCCTTTAGGTGTGAGGAGGTGAAATGTGGGAAAATCAAATTATAAAGAGTCCGTCTTTCTTACCATTCCAGACAAAAACTAACACTCATTATCAGTTATATATTTATATAAATCCTGAGGAATTATAGTAGGAAGTAATATGAGTTTTCTTTTACCTTTCCTTTGTGTAGTTTATGATGTTAACACTAATCCTTACTTCTATATTTTTCAACTTTGTTCCTATCTTCCCATCTTTACCCATGCTACCCACATTCACTAATATTTTCTTACATGCCATGTTCATTTTTTGGTTTAATTCTGGTTTTCTAAGGATTGTAGATAAGAAAGTGTGTCATTTCTCATTTCCAAAATATGTTATCTAATCTATTTTGCCTGCATTTCTGTTTAAGTATACCTTTTTTCCTGGATCATCCAACTGTGTTAATTACTTTATTTCATTTATTTTAGGTCATTCTAAAGGATAGTCTATACTTTAGCTCTCATTTAAAGTTATTTTTGGACATCTGCGGGCACATGCATATGTAACTTCAATATTTTTCATTTAGAACATACTTTAAAAAGTGTTAAGATTTTTTGCTTCTATTTCTCTTCTAAAGAACCTCAATTTCTGACTTCTTGTTAATTCCAATAATTACTCTAATTTGCTATTCCTACCATATTGAGGTAAATTTAAATTCCAAAGGAAAAAAATGGTGTTTTGTTTTTTTTTTTTAAAAACCTATGCCTATTTACTACTGTTGTATATACAGAGCTTGCTAGTTAAATTTTATGTTATCCTTGGACCCACAGTGGTGATAATGTATTCAAATGACATTTGTTTTTCCTAAATATTTAATTGAATTTTCCATTTAATTGTACATAAAAAATCATTCAGAGAATATTGTCATTTAATGGATAATAAAATTGCTCTTTTTTAAATTTTTTTTTAAATTTCTCATTTAGAACAAAGGAACCATTTCCTTGCCCTAGCCTTTCCCTACAATAAAGAGCTTTAAGCTGGCTTGTCTTCTTTTGTTTAATTTTTGTTCCATCAGAATGGCAGCCCGGTGATGATTTGCTGCTATGTTTTCATTAAGGATCATTCTTAAACATGTAAAATACATACTGTTTCTAAATTCATAGTAGTGGTATTTTTTTAGTATGTATTTTCAAATAGACACATGAATAGTTTGAAGAGAAGAAAGAGAACTACAACCAAAAGAAGCAAACTAAAACCCCTTTTTTCAAAACTGCAATATTAAAAAAATTTATTTAACATGCTTTCCATATAGAACTCTTGAAAATACAAAAAATTTCTGTTATATAGAATATATTTTTGAGTGGGATTTAATGTTTTGATTATCTCTAAAGTATCTCTAAATTTGTAAACTGATAAATATTCAAAATAAAATTACTGGTTCTAAGCTGCAATGGATTTCACCTAGAGAATGTGTTAGAGATTTCATCTTCCTGGTATTGTTATGGTTGTGTGGTGATATTTTATATATATGACTTATGAAATTTATTCTGCTGTAATAGACATAACCTTCACATTTTCTCTTCCAGGGTATATTTCCTTCCAGCTACGTTCACTTGAAAAATGCCTGTGTAAAGAACAAAGGGTAAGAAATAAATTTTATTGATGGAGAGTTTTCACACAATCATTGCCTATTTTGGAATTTGAAAGACTTATTGTCTTGAAAAAAAATCGATTCTTGCCATTGTTTGTGTTGTTAGATAAAAGACAGATGATATTAAGGCAGTTTGTGGAGAAAATGAAAGAACCACATCTGTATGTTGGACAGCAGTACAATCTAGGGCACTGGAGGTCTCTCATTGCCTGGAAATTGTGGAATCTACCTAATCTTAAACAAAAGGAGTTGGTTCTTCTTGGTTTCCTGTTGTGTAGGGAAGCAAGCAGTCATAGCCATCACATGCTGAGTCATATCTCAACCCAGGAATTTCCTAGATTCACTACTGATCATAAGTAGCTGAGTCTGCCATTATTTTCCTAATTGGGCTTAAAAACATATCCTTGTGTGTTGTTATTATTCAGTCGCTAAGTCCTGTCTGACTCTTTGAAACCCCATGAACTGCAGTGCGCCAGGCTCCTCTGTCTCCCATGATCTCCCAGAGTTTGCTCAAATTCATGTCCATTGAGTGGGTGATGTTATCCAACCATCTCATCCTCTGCCAACCCCTTCTCCTTTTGTCTTCAGTCTCTCCTAGAATCAGGGTCTTTTCCCATGAGTCGTCTCTTGACATCAGGTAGCCAAAGTATTGGAGCTTCAGCTGATGCTGAGCTTCAGCATCAGTCCTTCCAATGAATATTCAGGGTTGATTTCCCTTAAGATGGACTGGTCTGATCTCCTTGTAGTCCAAGGGACTCTCAAGAGCCTTCTCCATCACCACGATTCCAAAGCATCAGTTCTTCAGTGCTCAGTCTTCTTTATGGCCCAACTCTCACAACCATACATCACTACTGGAAAAACCACAGCTTTGACTTCTGTTGGCAAAGTGACATCTCTGCTTTTTAATATACTGTCTAAGTTTGTCACAACTTTCCTTCCAAGGATCAAGCATCTCTTAATGGGTCCAGTCACTGTCTGCAGTGATTTTGGAGCCCCCCAAAATATAATCTGTCACTGTTTCCAGTTTTTCTCCATCTATTTGCCATGAAGTGATGGGACCAGTGTTGAGTTTTAGGCCAGCATTTTCATTCTCCTCTTTCACTCTTATCAAGAAACTCTTTCGTTCCTCTTCACTTTCTTCCATTAGAATGGTATCATCTACATATCTGAGGTTGTTGATATTTCTCCTGGCAGGCTTGATTCCAGCTTGTGACTCATCCAGCCTGGCATTTTGCTTGATGTACTTTGCATATAAGCTAAACAAGCAGGGTGACAATATACATCCTTGAGGTACTCTTTTCCCCATTTTGAACCAGTCCATTGTTCTATGTCAGGTTCTAACTGTTGCTTCTTGACCTGCGTATAGGTTTCTCAGGAGACAGGCACGGTGGTCGGGTATTCCCATCTCTTGAAGAACTTTCCACAGTTTGCTGTGATCCACACAGTCAAAGGCTTTAGTGTAGTCAGTGAGGCAGACAATGTTTTTCTGGAATTCTCTTGCTTTCTCTGTGATCCAGTGAATGTTGACAATTTGATCTCTGGTTCCTCTGCCTTTTCTAAACCCATTTTGTACATCTGGAAGTTCTCAATGCACATACTACTGAAGTCTAGCTTGAAGGATTTTGAATATAACCTTGCTAGCATGTAAAATAAGTGCAATTGTCTGGTAGTTTGAACATTCTTTGCCACTGCCCTTCTTTGGGTTTTGAATGAAAACTGACCATTTTCAGTCCTGTGGCCACTGCTGAGTTTTCCAAATTTGCTAACATATAAGTGCAGCACTCTAACAGCATCATCTTTTAGGATTTGAAATAGCTCAACTGGAATTCTGTCATCTCTACTAGCTTTGCTTATAGTAATACTTCCTAAGGCCCACTTACCTTCACATTCCAGGATGTCTGGCTTTAGGTGAGTGATGATACCATCATGGTTGTCCTAGTCATTAAGACCTTTTTTGATAGTAGTAGTAGTCAGTCAGTTCAGTTGCTCAGTCGTGTCCGACTCTTTGCGACCCCATGAACTTAAAATATTAGATTGAAAATATATTTCTAATACTAATAATTGCCACTACTATTAACTCTTTTAATGAATGTGTGTCCTTCAGAAATGTTGTGCAGATATAACCCACCAGAAGTGAGTCAAGCAGAGTTATCAGTCCTTTTGGAGTTCTCCAACCAGTGTCTATCCAGCCCTCCTCAAGTAAACCAAGGGACCGTCCAGAAAACACATGCTTACTCTTTGTTCTGACCTTTCTGGCCTAGTGACCTGGGTCTTTCTACCCTGTCCCTTAAAGGATCCACCTGGGCCAACCCCTGCAGCCAGTCTCTTTGCTGCCTTTGCCCCAAACCCAACCCTGATCCTAAAAACCCTCCAGAGCAGAGAGCCACCCTGCCCCCATCCTACATGTAGACTGACGAAGAGAAAATAGACAGCATGCTAGCAAAGATGATGTCAAGCATCCCTCGTGTAGTTTAAGTCCTCTCTCTCTGAAAATGTGTTGTGGTGGGACATAGTTTTAATTGAAATAAGTACCTTGTTTGTTTGTCCTAGTCAGTAACTGGCAGGCATGAATATCTGGCTCCCTTGATTCTGAGGAAGTTTAAAGATGGATAAAATTGTCTCAAAATTTGGTCCTGTTAGTTTAAGACTTGGTGTGGGTTCGACACCTGACACAGGGCATGATGAGCATTATACAGCAAGAGAACCTCAGGGTAGAACCAAAGTTTATTTTCTTAAATAAAAAAAAGTTAGAATTGGTGGAGACGTTAGGTTCTAGGACCGTTAACTGGAAGAAAAACTTTAACCTGAAAACATTCGAGAACACGTATTGCCAGATGATTGCTTTCCCAGAGAGCAATCTCTTTAGGCTTTTGATGTTGCCTGTCTTATTTTAAGGGGATTAGCAGACTGATGGCCCACCAGGACAAAATAACTGCAATGTACATCTCAGAATAACTCAACAGAATATAATTTCAGGGGCAGCTACTTATGCCAGACTGTTTGAATGTTGATTTTGGTATAATTAAGAGGAAACAGCTGCCTCACCAAAAATGGCAATTTTGTGCTTCTTAAAAATGTACATTTTGGTTGAGCAAGCCCCAGACCAACTTCCCACAGACTAAATTGCCTTTATATTCTTTCCTGGGTCTCAGAGCAGTGCAAAACTGATGGGGGTGCGAGGTGGGGGTCCTTTAATTATAGTTTGTGAATGGTTAGGTCACTTCTTTGTAGTTTAATTCTTGCTGTGGTCATGTCAGTTTTTAAATGTTAAGTAGGTTGTTGAGTTTTCTTGGGAATTCATTGTTCCTGCCCAGACTTTGTGTTCTATCATTTTATAATGTCTGTCTCCAAATACTCATCATTTAAATTGCAACAGCTGCTTGAAAAGCAAAATAAATGCACTACCATTTGAAAATGTCAATTATGTAGACTTGATAAAAGGTTCTGTATATGTCAAAGTTCATATATTACTGTTTACTTTTATTTCTGGTTTTACATCTTCAGCTATGTTTAAGCTCTAGAAAGAAGTAAAATATTCACAGGGTATTTTAGCAGCAGTATGAAATGAGGCTTTGTTGGTGAAGAAATCAAGGCAAGATTTTAATTCCCATACTTGCCAAGAAAACTTTACAAAAGACAATTATGTACACTTTGGACTTAACATCAAGAAGGAACACATAACAGTTAATAGCCTCATGATAAGAAATAAAAATTTCCCTTGATCATCTGCATAATCTGGTTCAGTGTCCACTGAACACTGAATATTGTCCTTAGAAAAAGATACTCAAATGAAGAAGATAATCCCCCTCAGTATAGTCAATTAGCATTCTTTTGGGAAGTAGAATTAAAGGCACTTACCCATTTTAACCTGCACAGAAATGAAGAATTTAGAAAAAAGAAATGAGAGATGAAAAAATAAAGGTTATTATATGTCAAACATAGGATGCAGAAGACAAATTCAATCTGGTTTTTTCTCTCCATCTCCTTATATATATTCTGAACATCAGGACCACCATAGATACCCTGCTAATATTGGTATGAATATTTTCCAAGTATAGTTTCTGACACACAGAAAAGAAATAGAAGGAATATATTGCCCTAATCATGGAGAGGAGCATTCTGCAATGGATATTCAAATACCTGTGATGTCTTCTGAGATGCATGATAACATTACTGATACCAGTAATCATTTTTCATGGTCCTGTTTGGAAGTAATAAAAATGAGGTGTTAAAAAAAAAAAAAATGAGGTGTTAATGAGATCAAGTGAGTATTCAGTCAGTACCTCAGTGTCTAGTTGTTTATAATACTGAGTGAGTTTGGCTGTTTGCGGCCATCATATCACGATCATTGAATGAGCCTTTCACTGTCTTTGAGCCCAATGGCCATAGCGCTTGGAAGGCAAGAGCCATCTCACAGTCCAGATGGCCTGGTAACCTCAGGTTACATACAAGGACTTTTGGGCTTGGAGAATTTAAGTGAGTTGCTGTTCAGAGATCAAACTGTGCCTGGAGCACAACCTCGCTGGTAGTGTTGCTTCACCACACTGCTTAAACTTTGATCTAGGTGAAGTGCTTGGTCATTCTGGTGTTGTCCTGCCATAACCCACATCACATTCCTCACACAAGTTCATATTCAGATCCTGGTTTCTGTTTGCAGAACCAAAAATAACTAGGCAGCTTCCTCTCCTAGTTGGTCTTTTAGAATATTTAAAAGAAGATTACCGTCTATGTCATTTGCATATATACTTGTTGTTCAATTTCACAGACAATTTGAAATGGTTATTCCCACTGAAGACTCTGTGATCACAGAAATGACATCAACATTAAGAGACTGGGGAACTATGTGGAAACAACTCTATGTGGTACGTAACTTTTTAATGGTATCGTTTTTTCAGTAGAGAATTGTTTCAAGAAATATCTAAACAGGGGTGAGTGTCAACTAGTATTTGAGCACCTGCTGTAAGTCACTCCCACTCCTCCGGGAATCAGGGATAGAGAGCTTAATACAACATAGTCTGACTTTTATTCCTGTGTCCATCCAGCATGGATTTTCTAAGTTCTTTTTCAAGCTGTACGAAAGTAAAAAATTACTTTCCTGGCATCTAATCAAATAGGATCATTTACATGGAACCTAGATTTAGGCTTTCTGAATAATTTTAATTGTCACAGAGAAATAAGCTTTTTTTCAATATAATTTTCATAATGGTGACATTCAATTATATTCTAATTCTCTGTACATTGCTCAGGTATACTAAAAATGATAGGCTATTTAGAATCAATGAGAAGATTCTAGAACTACAAGAGAAAGGAATGTTTCTTGGGAAAAAAAGGAGTCAGTGTTTTGGGTATATACGTATATATATGGCTTTCCAGGTGGTGCTAGTGGTAAAGAACCTGCTTGCCAGTGCAGGAGACATGAAAGTTGCAGGTTCGATCCCTGTGTCAGAAAGATCCCCTGGAGGAGGGCGTGGCAATCCACTCCAGTATTCTTGCCTAAAGAATGCCATGGACAGAGGAGCCTGGCAGGCTACAGTTCACAGGGTCACAAACAGTCGAACACGACTGAAGCAACTTAGCACGCACACGAACACGTACCTATTTACATATTATACTTACTGAGAACCTTCTGTGTTGCAAACCCTGTAAGAACTACTCTATATGTAGTATCTTATTTAAGCCTTACAACCACTCAAGGAAATAAAGACTATGATCATCCCTAGCTTACAAATGAAGAAAATGAGAGTGAAGTACTTACTGGAGGCCAAGCAGTTGAAAAATGACTATGACTAAGCTGGGATTCACATGTATCTAGCGCCCTCACTGAACCACTGTCTGGGGAATTGGGGGTGATGTTTGGGGAAAGATGAGTTTATTTCTTCTTTGATTTTCAAAGGAATTTAGAGAACAGCTTAGTCATTTGAAGGGATGTGCTCAAAATACAAAGGTGTACTTATCCTGACAACTCGATTTGAAATAGCCTGTCAAAGAGAAGAATCCAAATTAGTGAGAGACATGGACAAAGAATGACCATTTTTATTTTCCGCTCCATAGAAAATGCAATAGAATATTTCATTGAGGCAAGAAAATCTTTAAAAGTCACTAATAAAAACCCATTTGATGTTGGATTTCTCTGACCATGCCCTCCCGGAGCTGGTGGCTTTAGGGCTCACTACTAAAATCCACAAGATGATCTTAGATGAAACGCGGCATCTAGACTTTGCTGGGGTGCAGTAAATGCGCTGTCAGGATAACTGAACTTGGGCTCTGGGCTGGGAGAGTACAAAGGAAATGCAGATCTCCTTAGATTTTAAACATTTGTCTTGGAAAGAATAAAATCCAAGTATTATTTCACTTAATATTGCACGACATTAAGATGAAAATTAAAACTGAAATGTGCAAATCGCTGCATCCTAAATACCCACCATAAAGATAATGACAATGTAAGTGTGAACCATTAATTGAGCTAAAGCATGAGCACTTTCCCTTTTATGTAGCTGCTAGTGAGGATCAAAGTTGAATTCCTCTTGATTCTGCCTTATCTAGCTATTTTTACCTGCTTTTGAGGCTGCGAGCATCTATTTTGGGGACTACTTGATTGGCTTGAAAATCTACATGTTGTAAGCTCTTAGAGTAACTTCCTCACCTCCTACCATCCTGAGTGATGGAGATAAATGATTATTTCAAAGTTTCTTTGAAGACTAGAATAATAGTTCTCTTAGGAACAAATATAAAATTTAACCTGGAGATACTAGATTTTTAACCTTGAGAATTTGGCTGACTTGGGTCTGTTGGACCTTTTGGTTTTTCTTTTCTTAATATAAATGTTTTTGTTAAATGTTTTGGTTCAAGTTCATGCATAAGTGTATCGGGATGCTGTCCATGGTCTTCCCTAATAGCTTTAAGGTGCCTAGCGTCTCCACTGGAAGGTGTTTGATGAGCTACTGATATGTTGTCAGTGGTAACCAGTATATGAGATATACTTTATCTTAATATAACGTAGAACATTTAGAATTAAAAAAAAAACACATGGTAGATGCTCAAGAAGTGCTATTTGCTTTTTTCAGTACATTGGTCATGGTCTAAATAATGTCCTTTAAAGTATCACTTAATAAAATAGCAGTAACAACTAAAACTGTAGGTGAAATACAGGTCATCTTCTCCCAAGTACCTTTGTGCAGGCCTTCAGCAGGGTATTGCACAGCTCTCTTCCCTGCATCTTTACCACGTAGTTTTTATTCTCAAATCTCATCAGAGATAATCTATCTAGGGTCACAAGCTAAGTAGGAAAACCTGGCTGTAAATTGTCTGCTGCTCCAAAATTTATATTATTTCCATCTTGAGGCAAATCAAAACTTGCTCATTCTCTATAATGCTAAAATACTTATAGTTCATTTTTTGTAGATAAATGTTACAGAAGTTTTCTGATATATTGTAAAAATGGTCATGTATTTTTCTATTTTAAGTGTTTAATATTGTACCCTGCCTCTTTCATTGAACATTAAATTAAAAGCATTTTTCATGTTTCCTGAAGACTCTTCATAACTATCCATTTTTTTAACATCTAGTTTTTAGAGGCATCATTTTCTGACTAGCTATCAAAACAGTTATGTACTGTTTTCATGCATTAGTGGGGAGGGTGCTGCAGTATGTCACTGTTCTGGCCACCCCTTTCTGAAAGGGAGAGCAGACCGACTGGTTTGTTTTTTTGTGAATCCAACTTCTTCTCAGCTCAGTGTGCTCATGAACTTAAATGCTAGAGGTGACATTATTAGGAAATCAAGCCCATGCCTCTGGACAACATCAGAACAACTTCCCCAAAAGCAAGACAGGTGCCCTTCACATGGTGGTGGTCATGTTAAGCAGGAGTTGGCTGTCTCCCTGCCACATGAGATTTGGCTTGTATTATATCTTCCTTAGGTAAGTAATTTCTTTGACTACTTGAGTGGACTCTTCCTTCTGCCCATGGAGTTCCTCAAGTTTCTTTTGAGTTTCAATTTTTTAATTAATTTTAATTGAAGTATAGTTGATTTGCAATGTGTTAGTTTTAGGTGAAGATCAGAGTGGTTCAGTTATACATATATATATATGTGTGTGTGTGTGTGTCTGTATATATGTATGTGTATATATGAAAGTGAAACTGTTAGTTGCTCAGTCATGTCCAACTCTTTGTAACCCCTTGGACTGTAGCCCACCAAGCTCCTCTGTCCATGGAATTCTCCAGGCAAGAATACTGGAATGGGTTGCCATCCCCTTCTCCAGGGGATCTTCCTGACCCAGGAATAGAACCCAGGTCTCCCACATTGCAGGCAGATTCTTTACCATTTGAGCCCATCAGGGAAGTTTGTGTGTGTGTGTGTGTATTATTTTCAGATTATTTTCCACTATAGATTATTATAAGATACTAAACATAGTTTGTGCACTATACAGCTATAGTTCCCTATGCTGCACAGTTCCCTTATTGTTTATCTGTTTTATATATAGTAGTATGTGTTTGCTATCCCCAAACTCCTCATTTACCCACGCTTTCCCCTTTGATAACAGTGTTTGTTTTCTATGTCTGTGTCTTTCTGTTTTGTAAATAAGTTCATTTGTATCATTTTTTTAGATTCAATGTATGATTGATATCATATGATATTTGTCTTCATCTGGCTTCCTTCCCTTAATATGATAATCCCTAGGTCCGTTCTCCTCAAGTTTTTCTTGATCTCCCCTGCTTATTCTCTTATATGATCTAAACAGACTGCACCTCTCAAGATTCCCTAAAGTGAAAGTGAAAGTGAAAGTGAAGTCGCTCAGTCCTGTCTGACTCAGCGCAACCCCGTGGACTGTAGCCCACCAGGCTCCTCTGTCCATGGGATTCTCCAGGCAAGAATACTGGAGTGGGTTGCCATTTCCTTCTCCAGGGGATCTTCCCAACCCAGGGATCGAACTTAGGTCTCCTGCATTGCAGGCAGACACTTTAACCTCTGAGCCACCAGGGAAGCCCAAAGCTCCTTGAAATCAAGGTGTTTCTTCCTTCATTCTCCAGCTGCTGGGACTACACAGGGCAGTCTCAGCCACTGTGGTTGGAGCTCACATCAGGTGAAGAACACAGGCATTGACCAGTGACTTACAGTAGTATTGCATTACAGAACTCTTGTAATGACTTGTATGGGAGTGTATAACATGAGGAAAGAGTGAGAGGTCGTAGAAGAACAGGCTCAAGTGAGTGCTATAGGAGTTGAGAGCAAGATTACGTCTAGCTCAGAGAATAAGGGATGGTGTCATGGAGAATGTTTCTTGCTCAACTGGCACATTGTCTAACCTACTCAGTTCCCCAGAACACTTCTAGTCACCAAGCATCAATGAAGCAGAAGATCCATCTCCACTTTTTTTTTTTCCTAAAGAATGTTATGACCCAGAGGGATGACATGGGGAGGGAGGTAGGACGGGGGTTCAGGATGGGGAACACATGTACACCTGTGGCGGATGCATGTTGATGTATGGCAAAACCAATACAATATTGTAAAGTAAAAAAAAAAAATGTTATGACTAGACAGAATTTGATATTTTTGTCAGCTTATCTCTGTAGAGGACTTCTGGTAAATGACAATCTCAATACTTTCATACCATTATTCATATAGCCTATTAATAGTTTTCATAGAAAGTGAAAGCATAGCTTCTGCTTAAGAAAGATGAAGAGTTAATGAAAGGTGAAATACTTACCAAAGGCTTAGCCTAAATATCTGTGGGTAAGAGACATACACCTAGATTTTGATAAAGATTCAGTATTTATTAAAGGATCTGGATTTAAGTTTATAAATTTATTCTGGATCAAAAGTGTAATGATAACACCACTAGTAACACCTGATACTTACATGGTATTTATTGTGGGTCAAACATCGTTCTCAGAGTTTTAATATACGAAGTCATCAATCTTCATAACAAGCCTATGAGATAAGTCCTATGATAGCCACTCTGCAGAGAGGAAAATAAGCTCCATGAGGTTGATACATTGCCACAGGTGTTTAGCCAGTGAAGGGCCAAATTAGAATGCAGAGTGAGGTAGTTCATGTTTCAAGTCTGTGCTCTTAATCACTGTCTTATCTGGCTCTCTTCACAAATGTTATCTCTAATAACCTTCCATGTGCGTGTTTCACAGATGACAAAAGCCATACTCAAAGCCTATAAAACTAGTTAAGTGGCAAAACCAAGATTTGAAGCCAGGAGTTGAACCAATCTTCTTTCCAACTAATCGTCCTCGCTTGATGAATTTCACAAGAGGTTAGCTTGAATTTACCCGAAAATTTAATAAGTTAGAAAGAAAACATTTTTTTAAAGTCTAAATACTGGCCAGATGCTAGCAGTGAAAATTTATCAATGAACGAACGTTAGAGTCCTTTATGTACCCAGCTTCTGATGGGAAACAGTAAAGCATCAAGACCAACACACAAGAAGTAATTAAAAAATAAGATTTTCCTTTGAATTGGCTTTCATTACATGCAGCCATACTTCAGAGAAGGGAGAAAAGCATGTGAGCAAGAGCTGTCAGGGACGATTTCCTGAGGCAGGTGGAAGTCAGTTGTAGCCTTGAGGACAGTAGAATTGGAGGGAGCTAAAGAAAGAGACGGAGAAGGCAATGGCACCCCACTCCAGTACTCTTGCCTGGAAAATCCCATGGACGGGGGAGCCTGGTAGGCTGCAGTCCAGGGGGTCGCTAGGAGTCGGACACAACTGAGCGACTTCACTTTCACTTTTTACTTTCATGCATTGGAGAAGGAAATGGCAACCCGCTCCAGTGTTCTTGCTTGGAGAATCCCAGGGACAGGGGAGCCTGGTGGGCTGCCATCTATGGGGTCGCACAGAGTCGGACATGACTGAAGTGACTTAGCAGCAGCAAAGAAAGAGAGGATTTGAGGTGGAAAGGGAAGTAGAGAATGTAAAGTCAGAGATCAGGCCAAACTCAGGTGTGGAGATGTCATCAGGATCTTGTGACATGATGTGTGTTTTAGGGAGCCCGAGAAGTGAAGTTGGATTTGGATTCTTGAGCAGGAGAGCAACATTGTGAAACAGGATGAAAGGGTGTAGGGAAGTGAGTACGTTTTAGGACCCGAGGAGAGAGTTAATGCAAAGTCTGTCTTCAGAGTGCCCAGCACATAGAGGGTAAATGGGACTCGCCCTCTGCTCTCTGTGGTAACCCCGTGTCCAGTGTCTGACTGCTGAATCTCCACATTTGCGTGTTTCCTAGAGAAATGAAGGTGATCTCTTCCACCGCCTGTGGCATATCATGAATGAAATCCTGGATCTGCGGCGGCAGGTGTTGGTGGGGCACCTCACCCATGACCGGATGAAGGACGTGAAGCGCCACATCACCGCCCGCCTGGACTGGGGCAACGAGTGAGTACCCGCCACCGCAGGGATGAGCTCTGGTGGGTGCACACGAGGGTGTGACTGCTACAGAGGTGTGAGCCACCGTGTGCTCATATCTCTGGAAAACACCAGAGGAAGCTTTTCCAGTTTTCTCCTTTGGGGGGCTTAGTGCAGACTGTCACTGATGGAGCTGACAACCGCATCTTCTAGGGCTGGTGTGGGTCCCAGGATGTTGTCAGTTCTCAACTGCCCTGTGTGGTCTGACAGTGGGCACATGCTCAGGAAATACAAAATGTTCACTGGGGTCAGTCAGATACGTAACTTTCACTGAGAGTATTACTACTGTGTGCTCGGTCGTGTCTGACTCTTTGCAACCCCATGGACTGAAGCCCACCAGGCTTCCCTGTCCATGGACTTTTCCAGGCAAGAATACTGGAGTGGATTGCCATTTCCTTCTCCACATTGTTTCAAAAAGGCTTTAGGTTTGACATGCATTTTTCTTTCTAAATACATCCCTCTTTTCTGTTGTGGTAATAGATTGTTGATGTTATGTGGAGGGAGATAGCTTCTGTTAAAAGTCTTAGGGGCAGGTATCCTGGGTGGTGGTGGGGAAAGGGTGAGGGGTGGCTTTCCTTACTGCCCTGATTCTGCCTGTGCATATGTGTTAGTGTCTTTTGAGGAGCTGCTTGGGAAAACTTGATAAAAAACTGATCTTGACCAAGATTTGCTCTTAAAAAAAAAAAAGAAAAAAGACATAACTGACTAATCTAAAATACTGGCCAAGTACTTTAAATACTAAAGCTAGTAATTTAAAGCAGTGATCAAGGCTGATATTGTGCTAAATATGAATGTTAATGTATTGGTGAGAAATTAGAATAAGCCAACTTAGACTATGATGTTAGGCTTATGTGGGCTCAAGCGTAGGAAGATAAGTGGTCCCTCGGTATCCTATAAGGTCATGGCCTCCCTATCTCCCCAAGTCCCCATTCACTGTTTGGACCTTCAGAGCATCTTCAGTTCAGTTGCTCAGTCGTGTCCGACTCTTTGCGACCCCATGAACTGCAGCAAGCCAGGCCTCCCTGTCCATCACCAACTCCTGGAGTTTACACAAACCCATATCCATCCAGTCGGTGATGCTATCCAGCCATCTCATCCTCTGTCGTCCTCTTCTCCTCCTGCACCCAATCCCTCCCAGCATCAGGGTCTTTTCCAATGAGTCAGCTCTTCGCACGAGTTGGCCAAAGTACTGGAGTTTCAGCTTCAACATCAGTCCTTCCAATGAACACCCAGGACTGATCTCCTTTAGAATGGACTGGTTGGATCTCCCTGCAGTCCAAGAGATTCTCAAGAGTCTTCTCCAACACCAGAGTTCAAAAGCACCAATTCTTCAGCGCTCAGCTTTCTTTATAGTCCAGCTCTCACATTCATACATGACCACTGGAAAAACCATAGCCTTGACTAGATGGACCTTTATTGACAAAGTAATATCTAGTCTTTTTAATATGCTGTCTAGGTTGGTCAAAACTTTCCTTCCAAGGAGTAAGTGTTTTTTCATTTCATGGTTGCATTCACCATCTGCAGTGATTTTGGAGCCCCCAAAAATAAAGCCTGACACTCTTTCCACTGTTTCCCTGTCTATTTCCCATGAATTGATGGGACCAGAATCATGATGCCATGATTCAGTTTTCTGAATGTTGCACTTTAAGCCAACTTTTTTACTCTCCTCTTTCACTTTCATCAGCAGGCTTTTGAGTTCCTCTTCACTTTCTGCCATAAGGGTGGTGTCATCTGCATATCTGAGGTTATTGATATTTCTCCCGGCAATCTTGATTCCAGCTTGTGTTTCTTCCAGTCCAGCGTTTCTCATGATGTACTCTGCATAGAAGTTAAATAAGCAGGGTAACAATATACAGCCTTGACGTACTCCTTTTCCTATTTGGAACCAGTTGTTGTTCAATGTCCGGTTCTAACTGTTGCTTTCTAACCTGCATACAGGTTTCTCAAGAGGCAGCTCAGGTGGTCTGGTATTCCCATCTATTTCAGAATTTTCCACAATTTATTGTGATCCACACAGTTTATTGTGATCCTGTGTTGATCAGAGCATCTTAGAGCAACAGAAAAAAAGAAAAGCAGATAGGAAAGAAGAAGGCAGTAAAAGATACCACAGATGATTTTGCCTCTTACTGAATCTGGAAAAACCAATTTGAAATCAAGAGTAATGCTTCCTTTAAGTGTAGGATGTCACTTTATCAAAAGGCAGTTTTGATTCCTGATAAGACATATACTACAGGAGTGAAGTATATAACACATTTTAAACCTCTATCTTGTCCAGAGTCCTTCTGTTATTTCGCTGAGTGAGCTGTGCCATTCATCCTTTTATAGACAGTCAAGAGAGCAGCCCTAATTCATTAATCTCGGGGAGATGCATTCCTCTTGGGGAATCAAGGGTGGGGGTGGAATACAGCAAGACACTGAACTGGGAACTCTCCTCTTTTATGATGTGAGGCAAATTCCTGAGCCCTCCTTGACTTCAGTTTCTTTGCTTGTTGCTTGTCAAAGGAGTAAGTTGAGCCAGAAGAGATCTAAGGCCCCGTCCACTCCAGACCAATGTGATTCACAGCACGGAGCGCTTCCTAAGAGATGGGATATGCCAGCCATGTGCAGGGAGCCTCCGGTCTCACTGTGTGTGATGGGGTGGCCCTTTGAGGGGTAGATCTGAAGACTGTTTGACCATGACCTAGGCTGCCCATCTTTCATGTTTCGAATGTTTTTGAATGTTTTTCCTTTTTGTTTTGAAAAAAACTTGGTTCTCTGAATCATGTTGGCCCTTAGTCATCATGCCAGTCCTCCTTTAAAAGACTAGTTTGTAAATAGGAAGAAAGTTGGATGAAGTTAGCTTATCAAAAATAGCTTAGAAATACAGAGCAGGCAAGAAGATGATACTTTTTCAGTTTTAGGAAGGAAGATAATGACATAAGGAAGGGAAAAGAGGGAAAAACATTAATTATGACTGAATCATGGCTCAGTTTTGACTCATGTAAGTTCCAGCTTATGCTTTGGGCAATTCTATGGCTAATTTATGGTAAGTTGGTAAAACATGGATGTATGAAAATGAGCAATATAATTTATTTAGATCATCCTCAAATTCATGAAATTTCAGAGGTCTGATTTTGCTTTCTTTGAGTTTGACAACTTATTTAAAATGTCTTACAGTTTACAGATTTTGCATTTACTATATTCCTTTAAATATAGTTTTCTTACTGAAAGGGAAAACAAAAGTGGAGGAAGCTTGGGAGAAGGAGGAGATAGTCATCTCATTCCCTATCAGGGCCATCAGAAGAAAGTATTCTTGCCTGAAAGCCTCAAACAGAGTTACAACAACGGCAGCTTCTCCATTCTCCATAGAGCCCTGTGCTGTCCTCTGACTTTCCTGTGATGATGCTGGTGGAGGGAGAATCAATTCATTCTTCCTTCCTGATGTCCCAGAGCAGTTCAGTGACTGTGTTAGCATAAAACCAACCCCTGGTGCCAGGTCAAATCCTCAAGGCCAGGCTTCCCTCTCCTCAACTCTGTGTTCTAGAACAAAATGATGTCTATGTCTAGTTTCCAGGCCAGCACAACGAGGAAGGGTTTCTGTGGTAATAGTTTGCAGGGTGCTAAAGGCTCCCCACTCTGTAGAACCAAGGCCCCCAGTGGCAAAAGCACTGCACCAAGAGGGCCGGCCCATCCCCTCCCCATCCCTGTTTCCTTGCCTTTGTAATCTTCTGTTTCTCAAGTTATACCCAGTGTTCAGCCTCCTTACTTAGTCTGAGCGCTGCAAAGGGTTAATATAAGGTAAAGAGTTTGGGTGAGAGAAGCACAAAGGGTGATGTATTGAATGTTTTTTAGAGTGATACAGTAAAGATAATTATTTTAAATATATTCTGTTGAGGTGACTTTTCTTCCAAACATTTGCAATTTGTTCTCTAGACAACTGGGACTGGACCTGGTGCCTAGGAAAGAGTATGCGATGGTGGATCCAGAGGACATCAGCATTACTGAGCTCTACCGATTGGTAGGTATAGGAATCTGTGGCTTGCAGTCTCACTGCTGATTTTGTGGTTTCCATGACACTTTTCATACTTGCTTGATTTTGTAAGAACAGGATGTTCCAGGTTTAATTTGGAGCAAGTAAAGAGAATTGAGAGCTGAGGTGACCCTGCCCCAAGTACAAAACTGAGATAATTTGCCTGTCTCAGAATTACCTGACATTCCTACTGAGTCCTCAACTCCCAGGTACTAGGAAGTAAAGCCAAAGAAGTTTTAGGTTCTTTTCCTAAATCTCTGTACTTTGCCTGGACTAGTGAAATGCTCACAAGTTGTATATTTATCTGTCATGTATCAAGACATTGCTGTGTTTCCAGTCAGTGCTCATCAGCGTGTTAACTCCCTTTCCTCCCGTCTTATCACTACATGCACACACTCCTGAAAGTGTCTCCTCCTTGGTCTCCAAATGCTGGTCTTAGCCCCCATCTCTCCGAGACCATTTCTGAGTACTGAAGCTTATTAATAATCATAAGATATTTGGTCATATCGCCCACCACGACACCACCCATGACTTGAGTTTTTACCTAGTTACATGATAGGTTACAGTCTAGTTGTTTACTTGGCATCTAGGTTCCCTGAATGATCCATCTGTCTTGTATTTTGCCTCCTATTCTTAATATTTGTATACAGTTTACCTAATCTCTTGTTATTCCCTGGTGGGGTGATGTTTCAGTCGCTGTCATCTTTCACTCTTGCAACCCCAGGCTCTGTAGTCTGCCAGGGCTCCTCTGTCCATGGGATGTCCCAGATAAGAATACTGGAATGGGTTGCTATTTCCTCTCTATGGTCTTCCTGACCCAGGGATCAGACCTGGGTCTTATTCATTGCAGTGGGTTCTTTACCAACTGAGCCACCAGGGAAGTCCCTGTTATTCACTAAGCTCTTTTAAAACCTCAAATCAAAGAAAATTGTGGCTGGAAAGACATTCAGTCATCATCCCAGGTGTAATTTTGCTTTGCTCTAGTTACTGCTGTATCTTTCCATAATGTTCCAAGGAGGAATGACTGTGGTCAACAGTGGATTCCTTTTGGAAGATCCTGCCTCTTTGGAGGTAGCTTCCCAAATTTATAACATTCTTCATAGAATCGCAGATTATTCTTGACCTGAGATTATCTGAAAAACATGAGAAAAAAATCATTCGTAAATCCAATATGCATATGTCTCATTTGATAAAGTGATTTTTATTACCACATTCAGTTTTTTTCCTTTGTCATCAATCTGTTCAGATTATTTAACGCTCATTATGTCAGATGGAATAAATTCTTTTTCTGTGAAGAATTTCCTTTACATTGAGCTTCTTGAGAGTGGTGTTCCATGCTGCACCCCTCTGTGATATTAGTGCTAAGTGGAGTGTCAAGTACAGAGCAAAAACACAGTTAAAGAGTGGTTGGAGGGAGGAGGGCAAAGATGATTAAAAGTAAAGTTTAAAGTCATCACTAAGTCTTAGCTTATGTGTGTGTGTGTATATATATGTGTGTATATATAACAAAATCACTAGAATTTGTCAGACACATCCTCTAATGGGATATTTTTATTATAGTTTATTTAACTATTGGGCATCAAATTTTGTCTCTCACTTTTGTTTTAATTTCTCAATCAATCTGAAGTTTCTTCAGAGTGAGCACCATGTCTTACCTCCCTTTGTTATGTCTGAAATCATCTCGTACAGTGCTTTGCACTCAGTAAGCAATCACTTAATGGTTTTGAAGTCATTATGATATTATGAGAAGACCATGGCTGTAGATCAAAAAAACTAGATTTGAATTTCATCTCTTCCTTCTACCAGCTCTCTGATCTTGGACTTATTGCCCAATGTTTCAGAGCTTCAGTTTCTTCATTTATTAAATGGAGAAATCATTCTTATCATGTTTGTTTGGGAGATTAAATAAGACATGCATGTGAACTGCCTTTCCTTGACAGATAACATTTGCAAAGCACCTAAGCATTCAGTCAGTCTTCATTCTTTTCTCATCTTTATTTCATCCTTGTTAGAAAGGCATGGTGGCAAGAATAATTATTACCTTACGTGCTGTGTCTTTGGGGCTTCCCTGGTAGCTCAGCTGGTAAAGAACCCACCTGCAGTGCAGGAGACCCCGCTTCAATTCCTGGGTTGGGAAGATCCACTGGAGAAGGGATAGGCTACCCACTCCAGTATTCTTGGGCTTCCCTGGTGGCTCAGCTAGTAAAGAATCAGCCTGCAATGCATGAGGCTGGGATTGATCCCTGGACTGGGAAGATCTCCTGGAGAAGAGAATTCCATGGACTGTATAGGCCATGGGGTCACAGAGAGTCAGACATGACTGAGTGAATTTTACTGTGCTACTTCTTAAAATTAGATTTGACTGCGTTCAATGAAATAAATAATAGAAGCTTAGACATGATAGAAATTTATTTCTCTTTGACAGTATACAAGCCCAGGCAGCAGGTCTTGGGCTTGTTTGTGGATTCATGATGTCAGAAGCAAAAAAAGGATCCTTTATCCGGGATGCTTCATAGTACAACATGGCTGCAAGAGCTCTAGCCATTACATTGCTCTCCAACAGCAGGAAGGAGAATGATTTCTTTCAGTTGACTCAGCTACTTTATGAGCCCTTTTGGAAACCCCACACAATACTTGCCGTTATATTTCTTTGGCTAGGGCATGATCACATCCCCATATTTAGTTAGGGATGTCAGATATTTGATAACCAACTAACAGTATCTGACAAAAATATGTTTTATTTTCCCAAGTTTGATTTTGTATGTATGTAATTTTATCTATCTGCTTTTTACTTAATGTCATCTATAGGATGAGAAATTTATTTCGTCTCTTTGGACATTCCAATTTCTTAGTTGTGGCTGCTGGGAGTGTTATGTTGGTAGGATTCTGGGGTCTCATCTGGGCTGTGATGACTGCCAGATGATAAGGATTTTTTTTTTTTTTTTTGTATTTTATAGCTCAGAACTTAGTTCACAGTCTTCATTTGTCAGAAACATTGTGATTTTAAATGAAATTGGGACAGTACTCCAGGAAACCTCGAATAATTATAAACTTCAGAAGGACATGTTTTTTCTCTAAGGCAGCTTCAAGTTCCTGTTTATGTCCTGGCGCAGCAGTAATCAGGTTGTCTGTAGCACTGGCCCTTTTCTCTATGTAAACATGACTGACTGTGCTGACTTCATCTAGGAGAGTGGGCAGGCACCACCACCAAATCCCGTGTGGCTGGGGGTGGGGTAGTGATTTATTGTCACTCATGCATCAAGGATCCTGTCATGGAGGTAAAATGTGCCAACACAGGACGTTGGATTAATTGTTGCTACTTCTCTTCTTTTGCTGTGTCTTTGCCATGTCATATTTGAAACACAGGTGTTTGCATCTTACTAATTCCATATTGCATCATTAGAAAAAAAAAGAAAGTCTTGTTTTCGGTTTTTTGATAGCCTTGTTAGCAGATCTTTCTCACCTAATTGTGTTCATCTAAGCAGCGAAATGTGCTAAGCCTCACAGTGTTAACATATGTCCACTTGGTTTACTGCCAATGACCAGAGCTTGATCCTTCGGTAAATAAAAGAAGACCTTATTGGCTGGATTCTCTAGTTAATTTGTGCATAAGGAGAATCTTTTTAGGAAACTTTCTTTGTTTTTGTAAGATCACGTTAGCAGCTTGCTGTGTGATCCTTAGTGGGTAGGCCAGTGGTTATCGATCATAGAGTCCATTTGGCAATGTCTGTAGACAAGTTTTGATTGTCACAATTGGGGATGGTGTGGAGCAGGGGGTCAGGAGAGGTGCTACTGGCATCTGGTGGGTACATGCCAGAAGATGGTAAACATCCCACAAAGCTCTC